>NC_088648.1:5910826-5918326 GCF_964019385.1 Sycon ciliatum | reverse complement strand
GACAGAAAGCCAGACATAGACTTAAAGCGATTGATGCTCATGTTATGAGTTGTTGAGCCGCGAGTAGTTCGGGTAGACGTACAGATGGGAAAGAGGGACTGCAAGCAAACAGCCGGCTTAATACAGTAACAGTGGAAAATGAATACAAGGAACAAAAATACTGATCGATATTGGAAAGAGAAAACATTGAGGTGGTGAAGAAGTGGCGTGATATTAGCTTGGGGTGATGCGCCACAAGCAACTCGTACAGCGCGCCGGTGGAGCGAGGCTAGCTTGTTTATATTTTTAACGGATATAAACGAAAGGTATATAGGGAGAGCATATTCTAGATCAGGCTGAATAACACCGACAACGAAAGTACGGCGGGCAAACAGGTTCATCTGGCGGAAAGATCGGCGCAGTACACTAATCTTCCGTGAGGCTTTCCGGACGACATTGTATAAAATGTGTTGGTCAAAGGACAGCTTATTGTCAACAACGACATCTAGGCATCTGGTGCTTTCCACTTCCCCTAGCGTAACATTTGACAAGGTGATTTGCAGTTGTTGCCTTTGTTGTTGTTGTTGCTGACTCCCTGTGGCACGTTTGGGATGGATTTGCATGACAACGGTTTTGTCGGTATTTATCTGCATGCCAAGGGAGCCAAGGTGGTTGTTTAGTATCTCCAGTGCCGATGACAACTTGGCTTCGGAACGCGCCTTCGACGGATCACTAGAGTAGACTGTCTTGTCATCTGCGGACATCAGTAATTTTGAACCCGCTGTCTCCGCAAGCCGGGGAAGGTCCCTCAGGTAGTAAAATACTTCCCTGAGGAACTCCTCGAGACACTGCAACTCTGACTGTTCAATATCTGGTCTAGTTGTTGGACTTTAACGCATAACTATTTACTTGTGCACTACTCTTTGGAGTCTTTTCAATGTTTTCAATTTTAATTTTGGATTCATTGTCTGTGAAGAAAGGGGGGGAGGGGGGGGGCATTTTCAAGAAAACGGGGGAGGGGGAGAGGGTTTTAAACTGACAACCTCTCTATCTAGCTACTGCTCCCTCTGTACTGAATCCTGACGATTGGTGACTCACTGTCCTGAAGCGTCAACAATAATTTTAAAGACCATGACTATCTACAAAACACATTTTATATCCTGAGCAGAATTAATAGGTACTGACTGCATAGAGCGGCAGTCATTTGACTGCAGTTGTGTGATGTCTATAGTATAGATTTGTTTTTTGTCTGGGAAGTAGGAAAAATGAAGATGGGATTCTGAATTCAAAGCCCGCAGTTCGATATGCATAATTATCAACAGGGAAACATTGCACTGTAAGCATTTACCGTATTTTCCGGGGTATAAGCCGCACTTTTTTTCTCTAAAAATCGGACCAAAATCGCCCCTGCGGCTTATACACCGAATATGCTTGCGCGAATGAATGCTAAGCATACATCAGTATGCATGCTGACGTCATGTGACATGTCATTCGACTCAGCTTCGCGCCTGTGTTGCTATCCCGGCACTTTTACTAGTTTTAGTGCGCGGGCTACACCATACGGTACGCGTATACGGGGACTCTATTTTTCATAATCTGATCTAACATGATATTTAGCTCCATAACCATAATAAATTTGTAGAAAGGCCATTTGTCAATGAGGGTGAAAAATCTTGGTTTGTGGGTGCGGCTTATACTCCGAATACCAACTTTTAGTCAATATTTTGCCTCAAAAAGGGGGGTGCGGCTTATACCCCGGAAAATACGGTACTAAACGAAATAATTATAATACTAGTAGCTAGAGTTTTCACAAGTCCATTTACTCTTGATACACTCCAAAGAGTCGTATGATGGTATACTGTAAAAGTATCAGCAAGAGTACTGAGCCCCATATACTCTTCATCTAGCTTGGTATCATTTTAACCAGGTACATGTAACCATGAAGGCATGCATGCGACTACATTACATACAGCCTTATTACGGCATTATTATTATTATTAAATTTTGAATAGAGCCTTGCAGGTACATGTATCACATTTTTTCTTTCATGCAATTGTTTTCAGTATTTGAATTGTGATATAAACTTACACCATGGCAACTTGTGTTTTGTTTGCGCGGTGTAAGAAGCTCCCGGTATGTATTATTTTGGGTGGTGGGTAGGCTCCGGCGGATTATGCTCGCGAAATCATGGAATTATGCTTTCATGGATTCTCGCATTATGCTCGCGAAATCCTCATAATATGCTTTGGCACTCAGGGATACATACTCACTTTGTTGTACTTATGGAGCCTCAAAGTTCGGAAAATTGTGCCTTTTCGTACTTGCAAGTGGCCATTAGTACAACAAAATACATGAATATCCCCATACCAAGATGACCATGCATGCTAGAGATCAACATGGAAAGAGAAAACATGACTCCTTTTATTCATTCGTTGATATCTTTTGTAAAAAGATTTTTTCATTGCCAAATTAGTTGGAGTTTCAGTTACCTTTGAAAATGATCATGTTCAACTGTCTTCGTAATCGTCATGCTCGTCCAACCGATGTCACCCTCACCCTGCGAAAAATCAGCTCATCTCTCCCGTAGCTCCACCTCTCCTTCCACCATGACCGAACATCAACTATACCTCAATTTTTTTAATTGTTAGAACAATAACCATAGCTTGGTCGATGGTAGTAGTAGTAGTAGTAGTAGTAGAATTTATTATTTTGATAGGGGTCTCGATCCAGCGCGCTTCTCTGCACACCTTTTCGGAAAAGTTGCGAAGTAGTTTGTGAAAATGAAGAAAGTTGCGATTTCTTGCAAAACAACGGAAAGTTGCGAAAAAAAGTGGCCAGCATCTTTGGAAACGGGCTACTCCGAACCCTTTACCATGCGGACCACCACTCACCAGCACTGATCAGCTGCATTGTGCACAATTGTGTAGCTTACATACTGGAATTGCGGTACAAACATGTAGTTCGATTTTGACAGCATGTTGCAAGGCGAGGACGCGTAAACATGCTGTCAAAATCGAAAAACATGTTAAACTACCAAGCAAGGCTTCTGTATATACCAAACATGTAGTTATGCTCCTACCTCCGAAAGGATGCCTCACTATGCTCCAAATTTTCAACCTCCAAATTATGCCAATAATTATGCCGGCATAATCCGCCGGTGCCAACAACTGTAGTGCATATATATAATGTAGTGCACTATACTAGTGGTGGGACATTTACATTTAAAAAACAGGTTCCAGTCACGAATAAAATTAAGGGTGCCAGTTTTGGATGAATGTACCGGATTGTAGTCAGGGTTCAGGAAATAGACTCTCCTTTGCTCCTTGCTTTTCCGTGTGTACGGATCTATCCATAATTATACTGTAGCCAAAAATGGAACATCTCGGCAAATACATCAAGCTTTACTTAATAGTGTGTACATGTACGTGTGGACTCTACATATTTGTTTGTCAAGCCGCAAGCTGGACCAAGCTAACTATCCCGGCAAATCTCTGCTCAGTTTCCGAGCTTTTCTGGAACCCGGGCTATTCTGCTTCGTGGTTTCTTAGCTGTTCCTGCCTAGCGCCTCTCCTTTCCTTCTTTTCTTGCTCCATTACTGTTATTAAATTTCGAATAGGGCAATCCCACAGGCCTAGGGCCTTCTTACAGGGTACCCTATGTGAATACGAAGAGCGTGACAAACCTGCAAATCAGAGGAGCAAGAGCGAATGTCAGCTGGTACAATCACCATGCATGTACACAAAAATAGTAGCGCGCTCCCAACCTGGTTATTCCATTGGATCTCATGTGCCAATGACAAGTGTACGAAAAATATCAAGAAAACATGATTATTAGGGTTTACGTAGCGTGGGGTTATGTACTCTTCATAGTGTACTATCGGTCTTGGGACCTGCTGTGAAGCACATGCTGCTACTTGTTGATAATTCTTTCTTTCTTGGTCCCACCTCCAGCTCCCGTCAGTGTCTCTATTGCGATACTGAGAACTCTTCTGTCAATGGAGTGCTTGTAGCCTCACTAGCACCACTACAAGTACATGTATTGTTCAGTCACGTATTGAGTGTCACCGTGGCGATCGCCATTCAATCTTCATCCTTCCCCAAATCGTGCTCCCAACGTCTTTCTCTCCTTCTTTATCTCTCTCTCTCTCTGGTCTTGTCTTCCTCGCTTTTCTTGGTCGGCTTCCCTGGTGGTTAGGCGCTTTTCAAGTAATAATCATGATAATAGAGAAACAAAAACAAAGCATGATTGTCCATGGCATGTGCTTGCAATGTAGCTGGAGCCTAGCCGTAGCCTTACAGTCCATTCAGAAAAAAATGAACTTCTAGCTTTTGGCCATAAATGGGTCAAACGTTGAGTTTTTTTAGAATTTTTTTCTGCAATCCCATATGGAATCCTCTTCCAATTATGTTTCTGAAGTTTTTTTGTCCAAAAAGCAAGCCATAGCAAGAATAGGATTTCGGCCAGGTTTTGCCCCAAAAGCACTGAATTGGGAAAAACCATCAAAATCCAGGCCGTTTGACCCCGCCTGCAACAGTGCATTCTGCGGTTCGAACCCCAGTTCAGGCACCCTTTTTGGACCCTTTTTCAAATTTCAAAGTTCGCAGCACTGCACTGTGTACGATGAAATCACGAAAAATCGCCAAATACGGGAGCTCGCCAGAGCCAGGACCCATTTTTTTATGAATGGACTGTAGGCCTAGCCATACCGAGAGTACTAAACTTATAAAGCACCTTTTTGAGCACTCGAGGTTTGACCTCTACCAGGGAGTAATAAAATACCAGTATTATAATTTATACTGTACCACTGCACTGTCGTGTTTTGAATGATGACTGATGGATTCACGGCATAAAACAGCATCCACGGCATCCAGTAGGGCTCTGCGTACATATCGCAATCGAATATGGCAACTTTTCGGCTCGGAGTAACGCTACGCTCTGCTCAGGACAGTAGGCAGTCCAGAACGTACGCCCTGTACGAGCGGAATCGGTAGCCCTTTCGGCACAGTGCGCGGCTGTTTGTGGCGACCATCTCCGGCAATCTATTCACAAACGCCTCGAAGTCGAACCTTTCGACATTATGAGGTCCACGTTTGCAGAATCGTTTGTATTCCCTGGGATCCTTTTGCGGTTCCGTAAAAATAGTCTTCATTCTCTGTGACTTCAGAAATACAAACTCTTACATCCTTGCCGGCGTCCGCTGGACAACATCATCCAGTATTGTTTTGTAGGAGTCTTCAGTGAACAAATGTCTCACTAACGCTTCGTTGTTGTCTCGTTGAAAATTCCAGTCCCATAATCTATTACTATTAGTATTGTTAGCCTGAGTGAAGCGGATTCTTCGCAACCTCTTCTTAGAACTGGCATGTGACTTCAATAGCACGGCCATTTGTCGCCTAGTATTTATTCTGCGCTGGCGGAGCCGCACCCACTCGTCGCAAGATGGTAAGTTCAAAGGTTTTACCTCATTCAGTTGTATTGGCAAGCAGTCGTCGCTAGGTATACACGAGTACAGCTTGAAGAGCTCACATATCCAAATACAATATAAATTAATAATAGTGATAGAAATGGCATATGTGCAATAATGTACAATCATGTAGATGTACGTTTTCTGACAACTCAGTTGTCAGAAGTGCGTGTACATCGTTCGCCAAGTACAGTCGATTTGTTTGCGTGAAGTTAGACATAAAGGTCGAATGAAGGGCTCCATCCAAACCCCATATCAGTGAAGTATGTGTGTGTGTGTGTGTGCGCGTGTGTGTGCGTGTGTGCGTTCGTGCGTGTGTGCGCGTGCTTGCGTGTGTGTGCATGTGTATGTGTACATATGTGTGTGCATGTTTGTGTGTGTGTGTGTCCATGTGTGTGTGTGTGTGTGTTCATCAGCCTTGCAAGCTGTTGAATGGTGTAATCCCAGCACAAGTTTGCTATGTCTAACATAGCTGTTCGCTATCATCGCTTCCGCGATGGGCAGGTCTGATGTCTGAGGTGTGTGTGTGTGTGTGTGTGTGTGTGTGTGTGTGTGTGTGCTCGTGTGGGTCTGTAAGTGAGTTTTTGACCTGGGAGAGGCGGAGGGTGCAAGTCTGCAGTGTGTTGAAAGTTGAAACTTTCCGTCGCAGATTTTCTTCTAAATAGTTGCACTCGTGTGCAACTCAAAAAGCTACAGAGGGGTTCATGACCTCGTAATCTTATGCATGCTGCCCTAGATGGAAAAGGAATAAAGCAGGGCATGGCCGGACCGAATAAAACCTGCTTCCGTCGACGAGCCCGTAAATAGTGATGATGCTAGCACAAAGAACCTCCCCCCCCCCCCCCCCCCAGTAGGAGCCACCTTACAGTAGCAGCCACCTTACATTAGGAGCCACCTTACAGTAGGAGCCACCTTACAGTAGCAGTCACCTTACATTAGCAGCCACCTTACTGCAGCAGCCACCTTACTGTGGGATTATGGTGTGTTGGTGACCAGGGTGTTTTCTCCACCAGACTGAATTGCAAAGGGGGAGATCTCCCCCCCCCCCTTCCCCCAACCGTAACCCTAACTCGAAAAATGTAAAATGGTAATGACAAATTTAAGAGGGACTCCAGTGACATTTCATGCACCGCTTTTGTGGCCTGAACAGCTGGCAAATCTGGCATTGTGCTGATTAGGCGCGATTCCTAGCCGGTTCGAAATTGTGCAAATAGAGCTGGAGCAACTGGAGCTGATAAGTTCACACTAGCAAAGAAGCTATTGCCTGCAAGACAGAGCTAGGTGTATGCTTCTAGCAAAGTGTAACGGCTATGTATTAGATAATTTTCACAGTAGTTGAAACTATTCATTGTTGGATGGAACTAAAAGGAAAAGTCGGCGTCAAATTGGCGGAATAGCGCGAGCTCCAGTGCGGGGAGCAAACCCTTTCCTAATAATCATCGCCGAAGTCACACCCACTATTTCGTAAAAGGAAGAAGGCCTGAAAAATGCCCCATCACCATCGGTGCACCATGTATATGTCTTCTAAGATCTAGCCATGTTTAGGCGTTAACACCCCTCGATATTCCATTTAAGGTACAGGGTGTCATGACAAGCCGAAAGTGACAAAACAAACAGGGCTTTTCTGGCCAATGTTCAGTTGTACTTGGAGACAATGCGCTCTGGTTGTGGAGCACATGCACGCACGAATCAAGCAGACCATTTGGACAGGTTCCGCAAATAACCTCAGTTGCGCATGCTTTGTTAGGTGCAGTTTTGGAGCTCCATGTGATGCTGATTTTAGTGCTATTAGAAGGATGAAACAGAGGAGAGTGGCATGTCGCCCATCAAGAAGTTGGGACCGCTGCAAACACAAGTGCATTGATTTTGGCTTTGTGCGGGTGCGCACCATCGACTCGTGCTACTACAGCATTGCCTGAGTGCTGGCCGGGTCCTGGACACTTCTTCGAGCCACGCGGCCCTTCAAACTGTTTCTCATTTTCGCACTTTGGTGTCATGCGCGCGCCTGGGTTCTGTTCTGGTGACATCCTGTCGAGAAACGGTTCTGCTTCGCCGAT
>NC_088648.1:5885826-5905826 GCF_964019385.1 Sycon ciliatum | reverse complement strand
GGTTGCAACAACGGTCCCATTTTGGGGTCACGAGCGAGATATTTTGAATGGCTGGTGAACAGGCGAAGCCCAGTTCACGTTCACTTTGTATGTTAATGGATGTGTTAATGTGAAAGAAGCAGTGACATGGCGCTCCACTTGATGTCCGACACTCTTGTTGAATCAGAGCAGTTGCCAGGAAGCCCTTCCAGGGCTTGGGTGAAAATACACAAGTTTCTGAATCGCTCCAAGCGCTGGTGGAGCCGGACCTGTCACATTTCGTATACTTTTCAATGCGTTTTGACGTGCGACCTGTTCACCACAATCCCGGAGTGCACGCCGGGGCGGTGGCGGGAACGGTGTCCTTGAAAAATCTCACTACGCTAACAAATGTAAACTATACTACTAAACACCATCCTATGTTAGGCAAGTCATGCGTTGTTTTGTCTTCACGATCAGGTCCGCGTCTTATCTAGACTTTAAATGGCCGTCGAATCAGTAATATATAAACTTAGAAAAACAGGAATAATGGAAGTATGTGTACACTGCGATAATTATTTCCTCGCCATAGCAAATTTCCGCTATGGATTTATGGTTCGTTGGAAACGGCGCCTCAGGATATTTACAGAGTGTGAACAATGCACTTTGATTGTCCAGTTTTCGCAAACGACAAGCAGGAAAAGAAGAGGGTGGCAAAGAAGAATAGTGCCAATGCACATTGATAGATTACCTGGGACATTCCACACCATATCTGAGGAAGATCTAGACTTGCCCAAAGGCAAAACATGTAAGTTGTCCATCTCGAGTCTTCTCGGATGGTGAGCCAATTAAATTATGGTGAAAAAGAAGAAGGACAAAATGTTACGAGTTATGAATGACTGTCCACCAACGTAACCAGATACTATACAGTCAGCGAGTGCGACAAAAAATTTGGCTGCCATCGGAAGCCATAAAAAAAAATTCACGGTTCGCGTGAGACTCAGCCGAAGGCCCAGTTTTCCGCATCCGCAGGAACGCCACCACCCTCTTGGATCAAGGCGCAGATGCAGCTCCTAAGTATGGGATTTTCAGTCTTTGACCACTTTGTGGTGGGTCTGATCTACTCACCTCCCACCGCTTAGGAGCTGCATCGGAAGACATCAGATGTTGAATAAATAAATAAATAAAATGGCACGAAAGATATGTATAAGAACTGGTTACGTTCGTGGACAGTTAGTCATAACTCGAAACATTTTGTCCTTCTCCTCTTTCACCATAATCTCGAGTCTTGCTCATGATAAGGCTGGGCTATTTTCAGATGTGCAGTTTGAGTGTTCTGGCTGAAAAGTGCTGGTATGCCATAGCCAGCGCGTTTGTCCTAAAGTCATAGCACAGCTGCTTTTAAAAAGTCAACGAGAATTTGCTTTCAGCCGCCATTCGACTCTCCTTGTTCGTATCGAGCTAATTTTTTGAACTCCACCGAGTCTACTGCTAGATTGGAACTGATGTTTGTTATATTTATATTTATATTTATTACAACATCTCAAGACTTGGTGGAAACACCGGCCAATAATAATTAAGAGAGTGGGTTTGTTATAGCAACAAGTGGCAAAAAGCGCAGAACAAAGAAAATCAAGTGCCCATGCAGAAAAGTCTTTGAGCGTGTGTGGATATGCGTGTCTGTCCAGTGCCGTAGCCCAATGATTTTTTGATCCAATCGCCAGCTGAGAGATATCTCTTCGACCTACATACTTTGAGTGTGAGAAATGAATACTAGTAAAACTTAGCAACGTTACAATCATTTGAACACATGCCCGTTCCAGAAATTCTCATCAATATGCAATGTACACTGATCACATGATAGAAGGTGCTCCGAGCCTGGGCATCATCTAGAATCCCGTAATAGACTAATGGTACAGGATCATCAGTGAATGTGATAAAACACACACTGCTCTGGTTTCTAGTTTCAGCTCAAAGATTCATGAAGTTCGTGTGTGCATGCATGTACACATGCATATTTGTGCAGTGAGGGTCTGCTCGCATGCATGCTTCTGCAACCTGCATGTGCAGGGGCGTCGGACACGGTACGGTCACTACGGTACTGACCGTACCACTTTTTGCCCCAGGTATCCCGTGAATCAATATTATAATACACCGTCATCTGGGCTCTAAATTTCAAAGTTTTTCGGCTCGGCCTCCTCTCCCACACGAGTAAATTGTACTTCAGATGGCTGACCGTACCACACTAAAATACCTTCCGACGCCCCTGAATTGTGTATACACTTGTCCAATAGCTGTGCATACACACATGCCTGATAACTTCTGTTTTCTTCTACTGTTTTGCCTGTTGGCAGGTACTGATGCAAGGTTGCACTTACCACGTTCTTCCCATCCAGGATCAGACACGACCAGAGCTAACACCGTGCTATTTCACAAGGACCAGCAGGCGCATATGCCCAATCCCAAGACTGGGAGGAACCGTCGGCATGCACGAACAGCCAGTGCCGGTAATGTTGAACATGTCAGACGTCGACGGACAATTGGTCAAGTTGTGCCCCGCTACCACGATTATATGATCTTCGATAAAATACTTCACGGTCTTGTGGGTTCTTACACAAGGAAAGTCAATGATGTTGTCAACTGTGCAGATGAGCAGCACGCCAATACACAACAACATACATCTACGGTTGGAGCGGATACGGCTGCACCATATCAGCACATTTCCCCTTCAGATGCTCGGTCACGTGCTGATCCCGCTGTCGAAAAACCCATCGATGTAGTTCGGAGAGCTGTGGAGTCTTTGAAGGACAACCTAGGCAACACATTCAGTTGTGATGCTGGAAGGTATGAAAGGTCAAGTGAATACTTGCAGGATGGTGAAATGGGCATCCTCAACACAGTATTCTCACAGAGTTTGCTTGCCCATTTTGACCCTGTTGGAGAACATCATCATCCCACCTTCTTTCCAGCCAGCAATGCACTTTGCAAGGCAGTAACACTGCTCCAATGGAAACTGGAGAAGCTGAATGCAATGCCAGAAGCAGAGCAGTTTAATGCTGGGCTTGGCAACGGTATTGATGTTGCTGCTTTGCCACTGCTTTGCCAAGCAGTGGCTCAATTAAACGTTAAACTGCAGTCAAATGCTTTCTTCGCCATGCCAATGCCAATTGCTTCCGATGCTCACGGCAAATCTGCAGCTGCTGTCAAGAAGGTAAATTTGTTGAACACTAGTGTCCCTCGGACTCCAGTTGAAGTTCCGAGTGAATCCCCTGTCACTATTACACCTGTCATACAAACTGAGGAGACCTCTGCAGATCAAAGCAGCCACATGTCGAATACTGGTGCCCCTCGGACTCCAGCTACAGTTCCGGGTGAATCCCCTGTCACTATCACACCTGTCATACAGACTGAGGAGAGCTCTGCAGATAAAAGCAGCTACATGTCGAATACTTATGCCCCTCGAACTCCAGCTACGGTTTCGAGTGAATCCACTGTCACTATCACACCTGCTATGCAAACCGAGGAGAGCTCTAACTATCAAAGCAGCTCTTTGTTGAACACTAGTGTCCCTCGGACACCAGCTACAGTTTCGAGTGAATCCACTGTCACTATCTCACCTGCCATACAAACTGAGGAGAGATCTGAAGGACAAGGGAGTGACGAGACAATCGCTTCGGTTACTGAGGATAAGCAAGGAGACGGAGTTCATCAAGAACCTGTTGAGGCAAGTCCAAAAGAAAGCATTGATAGTGATGGGATTAGTGTGACTGATGTTCCCCAGTATCGTGACTATGGTGTTTTCAATCATATACTGGTCACACTAGTGGATTCTTACATGAGGAAAGTGGAGGAAACTTCCCGGTGCGGTGATGAGCAGGACACAACCCAAGACCGACGCATGTTTCACTCTCAGTTGCCGCTTGATAGCCGCGGTGCATCAGATCAAAGCAGCTCTCCTTCAGAGACTCATTCGCATGCCAGTCCCGCTGTCCAGCAACCCAGCGATGTGGTTCACAGTGCGGTGGTGTCTTTGAAGGACAGCCTAGGCAATACGTTCAGGTGTAGTGCTAGTGGGTATGAAGGGTCAGGTGAATCTTTGCGGGAGAGTGAAATGGACATCCTTGACACAGTATTCTCACAGCGTTTGCTTGCCCATTTTGACCCTGTTGGAGAACATCATCATCCCACCTACGTTTCAGCCAGCAATGCACTTTGCAAGGCAGTAACACTGCTCCGATGGAAACTGGAGAAGCTGAATGCAATGCCAGAATCAGAGCTGTTTGGTGGTGCACTTGATAACCGTATTGACGTTGCTGTTTATGGCGGTGAGAAAAAAGATGAGATGTATCCTGATGAGCAAAGCCATGATAGCAGAATGCTTTGCAAGGCAGTGGATCTACTGAACGCTATACTGCAGTCAGATGCTTTCTTCGCCAGGCCAATGCCAATTGCTTCCGATGCTCATGGTAAATCTGCAGTTGCTGTCAAGAAGTCAAACTTGTTGAATACTAGCGACTCTCGGATACAAGCTACAGTTTTGAGTACATCCCCTGTAACTACCACGCCTGCTATGCAAACTGAGGAGAGCCCTGCAGATCAAAGCAGCTCTTTGTTGACCAAAAGTGTCCCTCGGACTCCAGCTACAGTTCCGAGTGAATCCCCTGTCACTATCACACCTGTCATACAAACTGAGGAGAGCACTGCAGATCAGAGCAGTGACAAGACAACTGTTTCGGTAACTGGGAATAACTTGGGAGATGGAGTCCATGGAGAAGTTAATAAGCAGAGTCCAAATGACAACAGTCTTGGTACTGACAAGAATGTGAATTCTAATGTGCCCCAGCATCGTGATACTGATACCTTGAATGAAATACTTGGCAAACTAGTTGAGTCTTTCACGGAGAAAGTGACCAATGTTTTCCCGTGTTCAGATGACCAAGAGAACATTATGGAACAGCATACAACTGGTTCCACCTTGCCTGAAGATAAATCCATACACGTTACTGATGACATCAGTGAGACGACAGGAACGGATAATGGTGCAGCAGATCAAAGCAGCTCTACTACATTTCCTCGTTTAAATGCTGATCTTGTCGTTCAGCACGCCAGCAGTTTAGTGGAGAATGCCGTGGAGTCACTGAAGCATAACCTGACCGTTACATTTGGTTGTGAGGATGTCCTGTATGACTTGACAGACGAGGGGTCAAGTGAATCTTTACAGGAAGATGAAATGGACGCTCTAAGCCGAGTATTCTCAGAGAGTTTGTTTGCCCATTTGGAAAGTGTTGACGGACACCAGAACACTCATCATGGACATAGCAGAGGTAAACATCGCTGTCGTAAACACCACAGCAAGGGTGGACACCACAGCAAGGGCGCACACCACAGCAAGGGTGCACACCACAGCAAGGGTGGACACCACAGCAAGGGTGGACACCACAGCAAGGGTGGACATCCCAGCAGACGCACAACTCATCATCAGCGTGATCATCGTGCCACCCCTGTACAAGCTAGTGTCACACCTGTACAAGCTAGTTTTTCACTTTGCAAAGCAGTGGTGGTGCTCCAAGAGAAACTTCAGGAGCTGAATGCATTTGCACAAAACGACGTGGAGGACCAGAATTCAGCCGAGTCATTTTCAGTCAATCATCCGATCGCATTTGAAGAGGGCGATGGTATGGCTATAGGCCAGCCAAGAGATGCCTCTGCAACATCTCCAACTAGCTCACAATCGGTCCGAGATGAGCGACCAGAGTTGATTGATGCCTGGTTTGACAACAGTCGTGAAGTTGCTGCAGGTGACGTTGACGCAAAGCGTCATCTTCATCCTGACCACCAGAAACATGTCGGCAGAATCCTTTGCACAGCGGTTGCCCTACTCAAAAGGAAGCTGAACTCTAATGCTTTTCTTGACGTGTTGACAACTGTAGACCCTGAGGTGTCAGTCACAGTTCCGAGTGAATCCCCTTTCACTATCACACCTGTCATACAAACTGAGGAGAGCACTGCAGATCAGAGCAGTGACAAGACAACTGTTTCGGTAACTGGGAATAACTTGGGAGATGGAGTCCATGGAGAAGTTAATAAGCAGAGTCCAAATGACAACAGTCTTGGTACTGACAAGAATGTGAACTCTAATGTGCCCCAGCATCGTGATACTGATACCTTGAATGAAATACTTGGCAAACTAGTTGAGTCTTTCACAGAGAAAGTGACCAATGTTTTCCCGTGTTCAGATGACCAAGAGAACATTATGGAACAGCATACAACTGGTTCCACCTTGCCTGAAGATGAATCCATACACGTTACTGATGACATCAGTGAGACGACAGGAACGGATAATGGTGCAGCAGATCAAAGCAGCTCTACTACATTTCCTCGTTTAAATGCTGATCTTGTCGTTCAGCACGCCAGCAGTTTAGTGGAGAATGCCGTGGAATCACTGAAGCATAACCTGACCGTTACATTTGGTTGTGATGATGTCCTGTATGACTTGACAGACGAAGGGTCAAGTGAATCTTTACAGGAAGATGAAATGGACGCTCTAAGCCGAGTATTCTCAGAGAGTTTGTTTGCCCATTTGGAAAGTGTTGACGGACACCAGAACACTCATCATGGACATAGCAGAGGTAAACATCGCTGTCGCAAACACCACAGCAAGGGTGGACACCACAGCAAGGGCGCACACCACAGCAAGGGTGCACACCACAGCAAGGGCGCACACCACAGCAAGGGTGGACATCCCAGCAAGGGTGCACACCACAGCAAGGGCGCACACCACAGTAAGGGCGCACACCACAGCAAGGGCGCACACCACAGCAAGGACGAACATCACAGCAGAGGCAAAACTCATCATCAGGGTGCTCATCGTGCCACCCCTGTACAAGCTAGTGCCACCCCTGTACAAGCTAGCTTTTCACTTTGCAAAGCAGTGGTTGTGCTCCAAGGGAAACTGGAGAATCTGAATGGATTTGCACAGAGCGAAGTGGAGGACCAGAATTCGGCCAAATCATTGTCAGTTAACCATCCGATCGCATTTGAAGAGGGCGATGGTATGGCTATAGGCCATCCAAGAGATGCCTCTGCAACATCTCCTATTAGTTCACAATCAGTCAGAGATGAGCAACCAGAGGTGGTTGAAGCCTGGTTTGACAACAGTCGTGAAGTTGCTGCAGGTGACGTTGACGCAAAGCGTCATCTTCACCCTGACCACCAGAAACATGTCGGCAGAATCCTTTGCACAGCTGTTGCCCTACTCAAAAGGAAGCTGAAATCTAATGCTTTCCTTCACGTTGCAGGCGACGCAAGAATTAATGACAACTTGTTGAAAACAATGGACACTGGGGCACCAGTCACAGTTCCGAGTGAATCCCCTGTCGCTGTCACACCTGCCACACTAACTTTGAAGAATGCATCAGGTCACGGCGTCCATAATGCAACTGCTCCTGAGTACAAGCAGGGAGGGCATGTACATGAAGAGAGTGTTGGCGACAGTGCGGCTCACATTGCTCACAACAGTAGCCAGAGACAGGCGTCAGGCATTGGTGTCGGTGCGCTCCACGCTCAGCAGGCACATCAAGTTGACGGCTCGGGCCTGGAGCACATGATTGTGGGCTCAGCATCCCGCGCAAACGGTAAGAACTTTAACCCATTTAAGGCTATAGGCAATAGCATCCAGGCCCTGCACTCCTTATTTGGCATTGAAAAAGACGTATAATATTATAGTATACGTCCTCAGCGTCTGGGCGCCATTTTCAATGATGTATAATATTAACCCTTTACTGTCCGATTAAAATATATACGAGCCCACGCAACCACAACATCTGAAACTAAAATTAGACGTAACTTTGGTTTGAATTTGACGATTTCCACGATCTTGGGCATCCTGGAAAGGTCTTGACGAGACGAACGCAATGAGCCCACACTCGGCGCCACAGGATGCACTGGTCCAGCGCTGCAAGCCAGGGAACGCGCAAAAGCGCTGAGCTCACGCTCGAGATCGATCTCAATCCACCATGTCACCACTGCTGCTCGTATCGAGCTCAAATATTTTCGTAGAGACTCCCGGGAACCTACTTTTGAATTTGAATCGGTGTAGCCTTGCCAACAGGTGACGTAAACAGGAAAAATCCCAGCCGTCGACATGCGCGTCGCGCTCTGAACGCACATTTCCCGGGACCAGAATTACGAGTGCGATAACTCAGCAACCGCTCTTCGTATCGCTTCGGGAATTGTTCGAGGCGACAGCTGGGACTTTTTCTCTTCAACCTACATATTTCGATCTCTCCAAAAAGACCTAGATTTGAGCAAGTTACGATACTTTCAAAATGCCTACCCCATCGATCCCATTGGATCGATGCTTGTATGTACGGACAGTAAAGGGTTAATATTATATATACGTCTTCAGCGCTGAATGGGTTGAGTGAATTTTTTTGTCATTGGGCTTACCTTGGGAGTTCACCTGCTAAATAAATTTAGAATGAGACTAAATTGTTTTAACTTAGACGCTGAGACCTAGGCTGTAGTATGTGCAGTTGCACAATGACACTTGACTAAGCTCTGGACATTGAGCGCTGCTCTCAAGATTGAGTGATACAGGTCTACGCTCATTAGTAGGACACTTTTGCCAGCTTTCACAGAATCTTTCTACGGTAGACGTACCATTGGCATACTACACCTTTGCTTTGCTTGGTGGGCGAGCGTTGCTCGGACCACACCACATCAGGCGAAATTACTGGTCAGTCGGCGACACGCATTTTTCACAAAAATTGCGTTTCACCTGCTGGG
Source organism: Sycon ciliatum (assembly GCF_964019385.1). Lineage (NCBI taxonomy): Eukaryota > Metazoa > Porifera > Calcarea > Leucosolenida > Sycettidae > Sycon > Sycon ciliatum. The sequence goes on along the minus strand of NC_088648.1, from coordinate 5,897,081 downwards.
AGAGTATGCATGTACTCGAGTCTCATCCTGAGCACGTTTTTTTCTTCTTTTTTTTCAGCTCCAGTATAGCTGTATTTTTCATTGCAAAGCCGGCCTCGATTGTTGTGTTCGTTGTTCAAACAAAGTGGACATTCAATCATGAAGGCAGAGGACATAGGAGCCTGATTGGAGTTTCTCGTGGCATAGGACGGCCACACAGAGACACTTTGGGATTTTCTGAATATAAAATACCGTACGCACGATGCTGAGATCAATTTGTGCGATATCAAATTGTTTGTGATCTACCACATCGAGCAGAACGGGATCCAAACACAAGCTTACCGACGGTTAGGCTGCCGACCTGACTGGACAAATGATCCCTGGCTTCACCAGACGCCAGAAGTCGGACACCATGTCCTTTGCCGCGACGTCCATCTCCAAAAAGAACTCCATCTTCGTCGTGAAAAGTCTTGAAATACTCAATATTCAACCGAGATTCGCGGACTCACCCTTTCTCAGATCGAATCATTTTTGTTGTAGCAGTTGCAGGGCAGATCCCCGCCAATACTTCAACGGAAGATGGCTCCAAAGCATGCCTGGAACAAGCCATATCGAGGTTGCAAGCCACCCCTCTCAGCACTTTTTTTGAAGAAATTCGAAATTTCAATGGTGGAAGATATACTATGAAGAGAATTTCAAAAAGTATGTTTCGCGGAGCGTTCGCTCAACCTACGTCATTCAAACTTTGCAGGATGGTTCAGACGTACATGCTAGGCATGGAACCACAGAAGATGATATCATAGCTGACACACAGAGTCACACACACAGCAGATTCGTGTGCACAGATACTAAATTAGTGGACGTCGTCATCTTCTTCCCGCTGATCTCAAATGTACTATGACGTGCTATTTCGCCTGACGCCTGCTCGCACTCGATCCGGATTCGCCAATCGATGCCATCCCTAGTCTCTTTGCTTCAAATTCGACAAATGAGGTCTCATTGAAAAGCTTGTGAACAGAGCATTGCACTGATGTGTCACTGGATAGATCCAGGGTTGAATATACTGGAAAAGCCATTATTCTAACGGGGCGCATATATAACGGTTTCCTAAAATTGACTGGTTTACGTGTACCAAAGGTAAAGATTCTCACTCATTCTCAACGCTCAATAGCAACAGTACAGTTGAACATCGATTATCCGACCACCTCTGGGCAGACAACTGTCAGGCGGTGTTCAGATAAGGCAAATGTTCCGGATAAGAAAACACACTGTAAATACATGTACATGTACATTGTAAATAGAATAGAGTGCTACTTTTCAAAATTTTCTTATTTTTTGAATGGCTCACAACATGCACAGTGCGTACTCTACGGCACGTGTGCCCAAAAACACTGTTACGGATAATCGAATGGTCGGATAGTCGATGTGCGGATAATCGATGTTCAACTGTATTGTATCGATTTCTGTTTAATGATTTCTATTTTAACGACAGATTTCTCTTCGTTAATTCGTTCGGATTAGCACTTCGTTATAAATATGGCTTTTGCAGTACACAGTACTGAGCCATGGCAACCGCATGGCACATACTCATGCACGCATTCTGACACTTTGAAATTTAACCGCATTTCAAACAGCTTGAATGCGCTGTGTACGGCAGTTTAACCACCAGTGCAACCACTTGTGCAACCACTGTACAAGCTACTGTTGCATTGGACCAAAGCATGCAGAAGCTGAACGTTTTTACCTGGCTTTAGCTTTGCAACCATAATACGAGTGTTATGTATGGTGTTATGTGCGAGTGTTATGTACGAGTGTTATGTACGAGTGTCACAATATTACCCAGGATGAGTGTGTGTGTGTGGGGGGGGGGGGGGGTAGGACTGAGCGTACGTGGAAGAAGTCAACTAGCGGGCACACCTAATCAGGAGACCTGCCATGTGACAATACGGGGAAAACGTCAATACTCATGGCCGCTCGTACTTCTTGCAAAGATTTCGTTTGACGGACGGAAGAGAATGGTCTGGAATCATCACTCAAACTTTCACATGCAAAAAAGAGATGTGATCCGTTGGCTGGATTCAGATCCCGATCCCAATCCATATGAATCTATCGATTTGTGATGATCGTTTTATCGAATCGTCATCCAGCTGCAACAGTCCAACGGAACCAAACAAGTGACTTCACCCATTTTTTTCAACTTGCTCCAATCGCTTCGATTTTGGTCTCATTCTCCAGGGCGTAGCATAGGAAATCTGCAAGTATTATTCAAACCCGCCCAGCCTTTCTCGAGTTTTAGTGATTTGAAGTGCACCAGTTTGGACTTTCGCTGGAAACAGAAATGAATGGGCCCACGCGCCCATTGCATATTGGTGTCGGTGCGTCCTGCGCCCATTGCACATCTGTGTCTGTGTGTTATGCTCTCTTTGCACAATGGTGTTGGTGTCTTTGTTTCCTGTACTCATTGTGTCTGTGTCTGCCTGTGTTGTCTTGTGTGCTGTGCTTCATCATCAGGTGGCAAACGCAGCAGAGCAAATCAGCTAACCATTGGCCTGGGGGTGGGTGTTGGCTCAGCTCTGCTCCTCGCCTGCGCTGTCATGTTCGCTTTCCAAATGAGAAACCGAGCCGACCATGTCGGTGGCGGCAAGGCGTATGGCGGCGTGCGCACCAGCCTGTTTACCACAGACCCGGAGTCCACGTACTCCACCTTTGCCAGCAGTGCGGGCAACACGCCTCGCATCAGCAGCGCCTGCGCCACCTCTCCACGCAACAGCACCGGCATGGAGAAATGGAAAGACTTGGAGAAGGCGGTAAACGGTGCTGCGGAGATCGCCTCCGCCAAAGGCGAGGCAACCCTTCATCCCGACGGCATCAACAAACAGTTGTCTTGGAGACCACGACGGTACAGTGCCTGCCTGACTGACATGGATTATGAACGCTTAGACGCGGAGGCCACCGACGCTGTCTTCTCCAACATCGGTATACTCTCAGAGCTGTCTGACCTGCAGCAGAACTATGTTCATATCAGTGCTCGGAAGAGAAGCCGTGCTGAGTCGAAGGCGTTGGGTATAGGCAGCTTCCGCGTGAAGATGTTTGGCAATAAGCCCAAGTCCCCAGGACTGCCGGAGGTGCAGGAAGTGAAGAAGAAGAGCGCGAAAACGCGATGGTCCATTGCTGGCGTGCCTATGCTGAAGGTCGGGCAGACCCGGTATCGAGTAGACCGTGTGGAGCCGCTGGATGATTTCACAGCAGCAGGTGCTTCAAGGCAGGGAAACGAAGTGCGCAGCAACAAGCCCCGCTTCGACCGCGGATGCAACTCGGTGTGTGTCAGTAATGAGTATATGCACGCACTGGGTGAGCGCCGTCGCAGTGGGCAGCGCAACGACCGAAAACACGACCTCATGTCCAATTTGTTCCCCGGTAGCAACGGCTGTGATGAGCCCGTCGATGGGGAAACCAATAGCTATGCAGGCTTTTCACCCGCCAGACAGGGCAGAATCATGAACGGAAAACGCAAGTTTATCCGTAATGCCGAGCAGTATGGGTGCAGCGAGGGCGGCTCATCGACCGACTGGACTATCCCGCCGAGATCCGGTTCGGTCAAATCCCAGTCGTCCCATGGTCAGCATCGGGGTGGCTATAGAAAATGGAGGAGCAACAATATTGGGTCCGATGACATCATAGCGATTGACGAACGACTCGAACTGGCTTGTGGCGATGATGATGACGATGACGATGACACTGATTCAGCGCTTTCCAAGCCAACTTCACCAATGCCAAGTTCGCCTAACCGTAAGCGAATATCCGTGGTGAAGGAGCTAATGGCTACGACGGCGGCTGGACAGAATGGAACACAGGCAGAGCTGGGCAACCTAAAACCCGTCGTCACAACAACCGTGGCGGGGCCGAGGCGCCAACGCCAGCTGAAAGAATCCTCGCCCTCCGTCAGCTTGCTGGAGCTTTGTTCAGGCTTACCTGGTGATGACGACGACGAGTTTGTGGCTGAGTGTTAGCTCATCTGCCAACTTCAATTTTCTCTTCTATGTATGAGCACCCGTGAGGTCTTAACATGTACTTTATTTTCGTCCTATTTTGTAGTTGCGGGAGCTCTAGGGGCCTCCCCCCCCCACCATGTACATTTGCCTAGTAACATGCTTAGTCACCCGTACGACTGCATGCTTGCCCGACGACACATGTCTCAATGTATACCACTCCTTCCACTTTCGTCTCTCTCTCTCTCTCACTCTCTCTCTCTCTCTCTCTCTCTATTGCTATCTCTCTATCTCTCTATCTCTCTCTCTCTCTCTCTCTCTCTCTCTCTCTCTCTCTCTCTCTCTTTCTCTCTCTCTCTCTCTCTCTCTCTCTCTCTCTCTCTCTCTCTCTCTCTCTCTCTCTCTCTCTCTCTCTCTCTCTCTCTCTCTCTCTCTCTCTCTCTCTCTCTCTCTCTCTCTCTCTCTCTTTCTCTCTCTCTCTCTCTCTCTCTCTCTCTCTCTCTCTCTCTCTCTTTCGTCTCGCTCTCTATTTCTCTCTCTCATCTCCTCATTTGTGTCTCTCAATTTATGTCTAAGTCTTTTCTGCGTGCTTTCGTGTGTTGTATGCGTGCTTGGTGGTCGGTATCTGTACGTTAATATGCCAATGATGTTGGAGGTGTGTGTGTGTGGGGGGGGGGGGGGGGGGGCTGTGTGTAACGATGTGGCATGTTTGTGCGACGGTTGGTTGTGTGTAATGGCGTGGTGTGTATACGGAACTCGGCTGTTTCAAAAGATCTTGGAGTGCTTGATACCTTAGCTAGGGTGGCTGCAGACTGCATGTACTTGCAGTCCGCTCCTTTGTCATACCTGTGCAATACCTGTGCAATACATGTGTCGTAACTGTGTTTACTCGGAAAGTCACATCGTACAGAGAGACAGCACGGGTGACTGCAGCGCTTAGTGATGTGGGTTTAGAGCAGAGAGGCTATGATCTCCTGCCGTCTCGCTAGTTACAATCTCTTTGCTCCTTTCTCCTTGCTGTTGATCAACAGTCATCCTGCGGAGTACACTCAGTTTAGGTGGATATGGGCTTCAAGCAATCCTACTGAGTACACTCAGTTTAGGTGGATGGGCTTCAAGCAATCCTACTGAGTACACTCAGTTTAGGTGGATGGGCTTCAAGCAATCCTACGGAGTACACTCAGTTTAGGTGGATGGGCTTCAAGCAATCCTACGGAGTCCTGATACAAGTCTGACCATACATTGAATGGAAGATGGCTGTTCATGTACCCATTATGCTGTGTGTGCGCGTGTTCATGTGTGTGTGTGTGTGGGGGGGGGGGGGGGGGGGGGTGGGTGTGTGTCTCTGTGTCTGTGTGTGGGTGTCTGTGACTGAGTGTGTTTGTGTGTGTGTGTGTGTTTCTGTGTGTGTGTGTGTGTGTGTGTGTGTGCGGGCGCGCGCGTGTGTGTGTGACTGAGTCTCACCAGGCTCAAATTAGTGGCTGTCAATTCATCAGCCTTGCATGCCGTTGAAAAGTGTAGTCCCTGCACACGTTGCTATGTACTATATAGCTGGTCGCTATCATCGCTTCCACGATGGGCATGTCTGAGTCTGAGTGTGTAACGTTACCTGTGTGGGTATGTGTTCTTGTGTACGTGTATGTATCCGTTGTTCCGGAAAAGTGCATGCAGTTGTGTGCATGCATACTTGTCATAAGGCGTTCAACTGCCGATCAAGCATCAGGTTTGACAACAGAGCACTGATTGTGTTCTTGCAGTGCTGTGCATGAAGGCTCATATTATTATTATGTATGTGTTGATGGCAAATGCACTGCCGCGGCTACGTTGTAGAGTTGTACAGTCCCGTAGGTCTACAAGTATCAGCGGTAGATTAGTGTGGAGCATGAGTCGATATCTTCAATGATTTTGGTGACCAAGAAGAAGAAAAGAAAGGTATTGCTTCACTCTAAGAAAGGTATTGCTTCACTATAATCATGACTTTACGGGTATTGGTTTTGGAATGCATGCCTTTTCATCATTATTATTATTATTATTATTAATATTATTATTATTATAGACTTTTCCCGTTTGTCTCTTTCCCTCAAACCAGTTAATATGACTTGGGGCTCCCCGCGTGCTAGTTTGTACGTGAAGTGTGTGGGTTACAGTGAGGGCTGCGTCCCACCCGCCTGTGTGGATTCACAGGAAGTGTGAGTTACGAAATCTGAAGAAAACATTGAACGGCCTCTGCTGGGATGACGACTACACCATAGCTCAGTGGTTAGAGCATCGCTGGCTACAAGCGAGGGTCCCTGGTTCGAGTCCTGGTGGTGACAGTCAATTTTTTCTTCAGACTTTTCCCGTTTGTCTCTTTCCCTCAAACCAGTTAATATTATTATTATTATTATTATTATTATTATTATTATTATTATTATTATTATTATTATTATTATTATTATTGACTGGTTTTGAGGGAAAGAGACAAACGGGAAAAGTCTGAAGAAAAAATTGACTGTCACCACCAGGACTCGAACCAGGGACCCTCGCTTGTAGCCAGCGATGCTCTAACCGCTGAGCTATGGTGTAGTCGTCATCCAAGCTGAGACCGTTCAACGTTTTCTTCAAACTTCGTAATAATAATAATAATAATAATAAATAATAATAATAATAAAAGGGTTTGCTCCCAACACCGGAGCGCGCGCTATTCCGCCGACTTTACTTGACACTTGACTGACTCACCACTGCCATCCAGAGCACACGAGAAGTCCATCGAACATTTGACTCGGCAAACCTGCAAGAAAGCACCACTCCCTGCTCAATACACAGTGTTTCGCGGAATTCACCCCTCATCAGTTGAGCTTGAGTAGGCTGAGGAAGATTGTGCCTGAAGTCAAGAGCACCACTTATTATAGTGCTCTCCAGGCACAAACATCACCAGGGATACAAACTTACAGAGATGCTCCGTTTCCAGCGCGACAAACACCTCGTGAACACCAGATACTGAGATAGGCAGCTGCCTCGAATTGTAGTAAGACCGCTTTGTCAAATCGCCTACTGGTCTCGTCATCGTCCAGTGACAATCGACATTCTTTGTTCCGTTGGGACTGTAGCTTGTGTTCGTTTTCGTTGCGCTTGCCTTCCCCTCTTTGGTCTTTCCATAACCTTGAACCTTCCAAGTTGGAAGGCTGTCGGTTAGCGCTACGGGAATGTGTTGAAGCTAGGTGTCAGAACGTCGAATGTCTCAGTACCCTGTCAGTTTTGTGCCTAGTTGTTGCACTTTCTGACTGTATAATTATAGTATCTACAGAGGCAATATGCTTTGGTTCTGCAAGAGTGCTCAATGCCTGATTCAGGCAGAGCGGCGTACACAAAGGCACACAATGAAAACCTTGGCAAATTTGTTCCGTTGTGACTCAGAGTTTCATGGCTGAACCAATCATCAGACAACGATAATGGAATAGGAGGCAGCGCTGGTATATCTAAGTGGAGAGAGGTGTGATAATACGATAGCGAGAGGAGTAATCGCGTGAATGTATACAGGGACGGGCTATTTCAGAGGCAGATGCAGTAGGTGCAGGTCTAGCACTAACAAGTACGCGCTTAATCTCGCTCACACACCACACACACACATACTGACACGCACACACATAGTAACACCCACACACACATACACACATACACGCACACACTAACACACACGTGTGCAAGTTAGGGTGTTGTGGGTGGGTGTATGTGTGTGTTAGTGTGTGCGTGTATGTGTGTATGTGTGTGTGGGTGTTACTATGTGTGTGCGTGTTAGTATGTGTGTGTGTGGTGTGTGAGCGAGATTAAGCGCGTACTTGTTAGTGCTAGACCTGCGCCTACTGCATCTGCCTCTGAAATAGCCCGTCCCTGTATACATTCACGCGATTACTCCTCTCGCTATCGTATTATCACACCTCTCTCCACTTAGATATACCAGCGCTGCCTCCTATTCCATTATCGTTGTCTGATGATTGGTTCAGCCATGAAACTCTGAGTCACAACGGAACAAATTTGCCAAGGTTTTCATTGTGTGCCTTTGTGTATAATAGTATCTAGTTACAGTGGTGGAGAGTTACTCTAACTCGTTTCCATATGTCCTTTTCCTTTCTACTTTTATTATTGGCTCAATACCCGAGTTTCAAATTATTATTGTTATTATTGTGGAAAGGAAAAGGACATAATTATGGATACGAGTTAAGAGTAACTCTCCATCACTGTAACTGGATACTATATACAGTCAGAAAGTGCAATAACTAGGCACAAAACTGACAAGAGTACTGAGACCGTCATTCGACGTCCTGACACCAAGCTTCAACACATCTCCGTAGCGCTAACCGACAGCCTTCCAACTTGGAAGGTTCAAGGTTATGGAAATACCAAAGAGGGGAAGGCAAGCGCAACGAAAACGAGTAAAAGCTATAGTCCCAACGAAACAAAGAATGTCGATTGTTACTGGACGATGACAAGACCAGTACGATATTTGACAAAGCGGTCTAACTACAATTCGAAGCAGCAAAGCAGCACACCACCCAACTTGGGTGGGTCATAAATATCAAAGATAAGTAAAGAAAGGGGAAGCTTTGCGAAAACGAATTGTACATGCCGCTACATGCGTATAGACCATTAGCGCTACATGCGTATAGACCATTAGCGAATCCGCTAACTCACGTTGTCTACTTACCGCCTGTTGGCATATCCGCTGACTCGTGCCATGACATCACTCGCATAATCTCTACACTATGTTAACAGGGTGTGCCTTATACATTCATCGCATGACAAAACAACATTGTACGGTGTACAGTGTACATGAGTCTCCCCATAGACTGAGGAAACACTGTGCTGATGTTGGGATAGCAGAGGCAGTGAATGAGGGAGCAGCCAGTACCATAATTTTTACCATAGTCCATGCATACAACTAGGTGTCACGTTAAAGGGGAAGTTAAGGCAAAAATTAAAATTTCACCAGTTGTAGTCTTCGGGGTGCTGAGTCGAATGGTCTTGGTCCGAGAAAGCTGAGACGCTCCCTTCCTACTTGAATCCCAATCGAACTCGCGCACTTCCACCGAAACTGGGTGACTGCGCCCTACTAGATGGGGATTTGTATGCAAAATATCACTAAAAGCGCCATTGCGTTCTTATAAAAGCATGGATGACCGCGATTGGCCCATATGTTGTAGTCTTTTGGACGCTGAGTCGACTGGTTTTGGTCCGAAAAGGCTGCGATGCAGCGTTCCTCCTTTATTCCCAATCGAACATGGTTGAAGAAGCGGTCACGTGCTCTTGGGTGCCCAAATCACCTGGTCACCACGCCAGCAGGCGACAACTTTCACACCAAGGTTCAACTCGAGTTCAACTCGATCGAGTGACAGGACTGCACCCAAAAAAGGTCAAACAGGCTAGTAAGTTGTACCCTGCAGGCACGGTGACCAGGTGACTGGTGTACGCAGCAGCACGTGACCACTTGTTCGACCATGTTCGATTGGGAATAAAGGAGGAACGCTGCTTCGCAGCCTTTTCGGACCAAAACCAGTCGACTCAGCGTCCAAAAGACTACAACATATGGGCCAATCGGGGTCATCCGTGCTTTATAAGAACGAAATGGCGCTTTTAGTGACATTTTGCATACAAATCCCCATCTAGTAGGGCGCAGTCACCCAGTTTCGGTGGAAGTGCGCGAGTTCGATTGGGATTCAAGTAGGAAGGAAGCGTCTCAGCTTCCTCGGACCAAGACCATTCGACTCAGCACCCCGAAGACTACAAGTGGTGAAATTTTAATTTTTGCCTTAACTTCACGCTTTCAACTCTTTACTTAAAACAGCAGATGCATGATGAAAGTCTGACAACTTCACACACGACAAGGCGCACACGACGTCACGTGTTTCATGGCTCTAGGCGACTACCTTTGCCCATCACGGTGTGTGCATCACAGAAAAAGATTCGCCTATGGGGCTATGGAACATAATACTAATAATCTCCCCCTCATCCCCCACACACATACCCCCCCCCCCCCCCCCCCTGATAATACACCTTGCTTTCCTGGAAGCTGGACACGCAACGTGGAGTGTTTGCCTCCAGGGAGTCACCAATAATGTCACTTCACAGCGTCTAGGAGTCGTCGTAAATAAATATCTGTCTCACACTTTGGCATTATACTAAGGCGAGAAACAAAGAGACAACTTTTGATGATGTTTCCAGCACACAGAGATACTGGGGCACTATACTGGGGCACTAGCCACTCATTGGTTAGTGTACAACTACTGTAACACGCCTTGAACAGTCAGACGGGCAATTTCCTCACTTCCCGCCAACTCATGCTTGCCCCCCACCATTATTATGATAGCTCCCTGTTTCCAGAAAATTGAGAGTAGAAAGTTGTACCTAAAAACGAATAGAAGGGGCTGATGTGGTGGTATTGTCCTGCAGCTCAGCTGGCAGCTCAACTGCTCCTTTGCAAACAGAAGCGGTGCACGTGCGCGCGCGCGCGGGGGGGGGGGGGGGGGGGGAGAGGAGAAAGAAATGGAGACAGAAAATGAGAATGAAGAGAAACTTGCGAAGGGTACATCAGGTATTCACGATAGTACTAAAATTTGATTTTGCTACTAAAACCTAGTGGTAGTAACATTGATGAAAACAACATGGAGAGAAACAATATATCTGCCAAATAGGAATGGAATGCGACGTGCTCACTTCCGTGTGTGTGTGTGCGCGCACAGTGTGTGTGTGTGTGTGTGTGTGTGTGTGTGTGTGTGTGCGCGTGCGTGTGTATGTATGCATGTGGGTGAATGTGTGTGCGCATGTGCAGGTGCAGGCGTGTGCGGACAGCATAGTAATAGTAGTATCAGTGTTTATATCAGAGTAACCAGGCCACAGCCAGGGCACATGCACAGCCAGGCCACAACCAGGCCACACAACCAGGCCACACAGCCAGGCCACAACCAGGCCACAGCCAGGGCACATGCACAGCCAGGCCACAACCAGGCCACACAGCCAGGCCACAGCCAGGCCACAGCCAGGCCACACAGCCATGCCACAACCAGGCCACACAGCCATGCCACAACCAGGCCACAACCAGGCCACAGCCAGGGCACAACCAGGCCACAGCCAGGCCACAACCAGGCCACAGCCAGGCCACAGCCAGGGCAGCACAGGACATAGCAAGTCCGCAGAGCAGGCCACTAGTTAAGCAGTTTGAATGAATGGTCTGAGCGGAGGCAGAAGCATGTTGCTACAAGTGGCGTACCTAGGGATCATGCACACAAGATCTACATTCCTGTCGTTTACCCG
>NC_088648.1:5825826-5880826 GCF_964019385.1 Sycon ciliatum | reverse complement strand
ACAGAGACATCCCCTAAATCGAAGAGAGATAGCTAGAATGAGTGCGTTTGCATGTGTGTGTGTGTGTGTGTGTGTGTGTGTGTGTGTGTGTGTGTGTGTGTGTGTGTGTGTGTGTGTGTGTATGTGTATTATACGGACTCAGTAGAGGTGTTTTAGTCCAATGTGGGACGTGGGATAAGCTGTCACAGAGATCAATCCCATACTCCCTTCCGTGCCAGTGGTAACTGAGTGCAAGTTCAGTCCGGCATTGCGTCATACCTGTAGTTATGGAGCAAGAAGGGATCGAGTTTGTGTATGTGTGTGTGTGCGTGCGTGTGTGTCTGTGTGTGTGTATGTGTGTGTGTGTGTGTGTGTGTGTGAGGCCAACAGTGCCTGAGGTGGGGTATTCACCGACAGGAGACTTGGTCGGATAGTTACGATGCCGACACTCTCCTCGTCGCCCCCACCTCGGAGTCCTTCGCGAGGCTTTGCAAGCCCGCGAGTGGAGCAAACTACCGCACGAAGACGACGACTTGGAATGACTCTGAGCGTTGGCTCATGGAATGTTCGCTCTGTTGTGGAGAGTGATGGACCACTTCTAGCGGCAGCCGTGAGAGGAATCGTTTCCGATGATAAGCCAGATCCATAGCTGCTGGAGATGGCTCTCTCGAACATGGTCCCGCTCGTCGTTCTATATTGTCGGCCCCGTAAGGGGACACGTGACCGTAATGGCAGTGTTTACCAGGACCAGGTGTGTGTATGTATGTGTGTGTGTGTGTGTGTGTGTGTGTGTGTGTGTGTGTGTGTGTGTGTGTGTGGGTGTGTAGGAGGGTGGCGTGGGGCGGTCGGTGGCGGGGCATACAGTTAAGAATCTTCACAAGAAATTACTCACCATTGTAGTTTGAAGCAAGCAGATCCACCGTGTCACCTATGGGTGAAGGCTTTCGGCTCCAGAGGTCCAGCAATACACTTGCGCGTTCTATGATAATAATTAGATGTTTGCTAGTCCTTTGATATTCTAGAGCTAAAATAGTAAAATTGATGTTTCCTGGCTAGAGGTTCGACAAGCCGCCGATTTGGCTCAACATCGATTGAAGACGCCGACAGAGCAGGGGCTGATCAATGTCGATTGCAATATGAACAACTAACTAATGATACGAAACCTGCCAGAGGTCCGGCAAGACTATTTTCAGCCTTTTGACCGACCGGTCTGCACTCCCCCCGTACCGTGGACCCCGCTTTGCAGTCAGAAACATTTGGCTCAAAAATTGGGAGGCTTTCCGAGCTACTGCAACTAACTGTTACTTACTTTTGTAGTATCAGTGCAGTAGTTGAAGATGGAGTGGCCAGGAAAAAAAATAGTGGGATGCAGCCATATGCACGCATGCATACGACATGGTTTCGATTCGGCGCCATATGCGCCATGGCATGGGACGGGGGCATTGCCATTGGCACCCGGCTGGGTACTGATTGTACCGGTACTACAGGACAGCGCTGGCAACTGAAATCCGACCCCCTGAGCGGTGCGCTCACATCGCAAAGAATGTGAACCCACCGCTCAGGGGTTCGGATTTCAGTTGCCAGCACTCAGTCCGTGCGCCAGTTCAGAAAAAGTCGTCTAAAAGTTGCACTTTTATTTTCCAGATTTGCCAGATTTTGCAGTTTTCTCAAGATATCGCGAGACGAATACTCAATGGCGTCTCCTTCGTCGTCCTTTGGTTTACGTCCCCCGTGAGTTCTTTGTCTCAGATCGTTGTCGAAATCCAACCTAATAGTTGTTCTCTGCCCTAAGTTTTGTCCGTGGCGATAACAAATAACGAGAAGTTGAGTTCTCGCTCGTCGCTTGCGTTTTCGGTATGTCGCTGATATTTTGGTTGAACATGCTATAATTTCGTGCCGTTGGTTTGTACAAGGGTTTCGCTATTTCCTGCTTATTTATTTAGAAAGAGATATTAGCCAACAGTGCATCCTCCAATTTTGGCTTGTGCAAAATATCCGACAGCGGTGATACCAACCGTTTTGTCAACACTGTATTTTTGACACACACATGTCTTCAATTGGTGAACTTAGGAACGACCGACAGAATCGTTCAAGGGGTCCTAGTATTCTGCGATGTACCAGCCAGACCATTGTATCCGTAGACCACGAATTTATAAACAACACGAACCTCAACAGGTTGCTGGAGCTCCAAACACAAACCCTCGTAGATCAATGCATGTGCCTATACTTGTATGTACAACAGCAACAATATCAAGCCAAATACAGTACTGAGGTGGGAAAGAAATATAAATAATTCATGCAGAGAGGATGACACTACAAACACAGCACCCGAGCCAATGCAGAATTGAAGTGAAAAAATGGCATCTGCGGATGGCCTGGATATGGTGCTACTATGTACAGAACAACCGCCACAAGCTATGACACATAAAGTCTCGTACTTTCATTCACGGCGGACGCATGGAGTAAAGAATACGTTTACCATACACCCGTACATACATCACGTTTTCATGTGCTTTTTTCAACAGACCCACACACGTCTGCATGTACATGTAAACGCACAGACATGTACACGTACGTACGTGCACGAACATACACACCCATAAACATGCACACACATACACACACACACGCGCACATCCGCTAAAGTATGGGAGCATATGTGCACAAAGCATCACGTGATTGCATTCACAAGTTTATACAAGACAGCCAGGTAATGAATGCATACTTGTAGTTGTGTGGTAGCTGCTACAACAAATGGAGCATTGCCATTGGCTAAATATTGCAATAAGGAGAGTGTTATGATAGTCATGCAAAGGTTCTGCTGTTATCAACGAAGTGCACGCCTCTCGTGCTAAGTTCAAGATCCATTGTACTCTTCTTTGCAACATACTTCGTGCAGCTTGCATCCAATCGTAGGCATCACGAGTCAAGGCAGCAGCCACATGGACCAGTAAGATTCACTGATATTGAGGATTTGGACCAGGGTGCTGTTCCGATCAAACTTGAAATAACACCTTGTTGAGCTGGGTCTTCCCCACTGGCACAGCCACCTTGTGTGGCCCTACCATTAGTGGTCTCTGCCCGTTGTCTTCATTTCATTGGTAGGGTTGTGTTTGACGAAAAGCCCACTTGACTGCCTTCCAGCATATAGCTTTCAAATGTAAGTGTGATGTATTGATATCACAGACATGCTGACGTTTGGTACATGCCTCAAGGCTAGTCAATAGAATTGATAGTCATACATCACTTCAAGCTAGGACCACTCCAGTGGGAGAAATGAGGTGATCCACTGTTGTCCGCTGGAAGCGTTTGACCCTGTTGACCATGGTGATATCTACATAGGCATCAGTACACAGCCGGAAAGTGAAATGTGCACACACAGACACACACACACACAAACACACACACACGCACACAGACACACACACGCACGCACACACATACCAAGCAGCATAGCACCACAATTTCCACCATGTAAAGCAGCAAGTATCGCCCCCCAAGCATGTGTATGCACAGCGTACATGATTATGCCACAAGGGATTTTTTATATATTTGAATGCAGGTGCACAGACCCTGGGTCATTGGCATTGGTCATGGCCATATGGGTTTCATATTCATGTCCTAACTATAAATTGATAAGTCAATAATAATTTTGCTCTTCTGTTTCATGCATTGTGTGTAAAATACCAATATACAGGCAAATTGTACTAAAGTACCATACAGCTCTGCATCAATTTTGCCAATGCTGTTTATTGTACATTGTTCACAATCGCTGCCATTTCTCATAAATAATAATTATTGTCATGCAGTATAGTTACGAAATACACCGCCAGGATGCCACAATACAAAGATGGCTACATTTTTTCAACCAACATGCAATTATTGCGAAAAAATAAATATTTCCATAATTTCGTGCCGTTGGTTTGTACACAATTTCAGGGCTAAAATAACCTTACCCTGTCATGGCGATATCTCTGAGGAGTTGAATTCACCTAGTCTCCCTTGTGCAAAAAATTCCCTCATGGTGCTGCCAGCTGCAATGTAATGGTAACCCAGAATAGGGTGAAAATCGAAAACGATAAATTCCTCGCCTCCCGTCCATCCAACTGCGCTGGTTGCATCAAGTACGATGTTTAGAAGACGAGTGGCATCCGACTAACGACTGGCAACATATTTCTTGAAGAAGGAAGCCCTCATTTCACCGACTGGCCTCGAGGTAGGCAACAAATCGACCGACAATTTACTGACCGGCGTCGTCATCTTTCCCTGCATAACGTCTGCATGTATGGTTCCCGCGCAGAAAATAAAAATCGGGCCAAAACAGGGTCTGGCGCACGGACTGTAATAGTACAGTGCAGTCCGTGCGCCAGACCCTGTTTTGGCCCGATTTTTATTTTCTGCGCGGGAACCATACATGCAGACGTTATGCAGGGAAAGATGACGACGCCGGTCAGTAAATTGTCGGTCGATTTGTTGCCTACCTCGAGGCCAGTCGGTGAAATGAGGGCTTCCTTCTTCAAGAAATATGTTGCCAGTCGTTAGTCGGATGCCACTCGTCTTCTAAACATCGTACTTGATGCAACCAGCGCAGTTGGATGGACGGGAGGCGAGGAATTTATCGTTTTCGATTTTCACCCTATTCTGGGTTACCATTACATTGCAGCTGGCAGCACCATGAGGGAATTTTTTGCACAAGGGAGACTAGGTGAATTCAACTCCTCAGAGATATCGCCATGACAGGGTAAGGTTATTTTAGCCCTGAAATTGTGTACAAACCAACGGCACGAAATTATGGAAATATTTATTTTTTCGCAATAATTGCATGTTGGTTGAAAAAATGTAGCCATCTTTGTATTGTGGCATCCTGGCGGTGTATTTCGTAACTATACTGCATGACAATAATTATTATTTATGAGAAATGGCAGCGATTGTGAACAATGTACAATAAACAGCATTGGCAAAATTGATGCAGAGCTGTATGGTACTTTAGTACAATTTGCCTGTATATTGGTATTTTACACACAATGCATGAAACAGAAGAGCAAAATTATTATTGACTTATCAATTTATAGTTAGGACATGAATATGAAACCCATATGGCCATGACCAATGCCAATGACCCAGGGTCTGTGCACCTGCATTCAAATATATAAAAAATCCCTTGTGGCATAATCATGTACGCTGTGCATACACATGCTTGGGGGGCGATACTTGCTGCTTTACATGGTGGAAATTGTGGTGCTATGCTGCTTGGTATGTGTGTGCGTGCGTGTGTGTGTCTGTGTGCGTGTGTGTGTGTTTGTGTGTGTGTGCGTCTGTGTGTGCACATTTCACTTTCCGGCTGTGTACTGATGCCTATGTAGATATCACCATGGTCAACAGGGTCAAACGCTTCCAGCGGACAACAGTGGATCACCTCATTTCTCCCACTGGAGTGGTCCTAGCTTGAAGTGATGTATGACTATCAATTCTATTGACTAGCCTTGAGGCATGTACCAAACGTCAGCATGTCTGTGATATCAATACATCACACTTACATTTGAAAGCTATATGCTGGAAGGCAGTCAAGTGGGCTTTTCGTCAAACACAACCCTACCAATGAAATGAAGACAACGGGCAGAGACCACTAATGGTAGGGCCACACAAGGTGGCTGTGCCAGTGGGGAAGACCCAGCTCAACAAGGTGTTATTTCAAGTTTGATCGGAACAGCACCCTGGTCCAAATCCTCAATATCAGTGAATCTTACTGGTCCATGTGGCTGCTGCCTTGACTCGTGATGCCTACGATTGGATGCAAGCTGCACGAAGTATGTTGCAAAGAAGAGTACAATGGATCTTGAACTTAGCACGAGAGGCGTGCACTTCGTTGATAACAGCAGAACCTTTGCATGACTATCATAACACTCTCCTTATTGCAATATTTAGCCAATGGCAATGCTCCATTTGTTGTAGCAGCTACCACACAACTACAAGTATGCATTCATTACCTGGCTGTCTTGTATAAACTTGTGAATGCAATCACGTGATGCTTTGTGCACATATGCTCCCATACTTTAGCGGATGTGCGCGTGTGTGTGTGTATGTGTGTGCATGTTTATGGGTGTGTATGTTCGTGCACGTACGTACGTGTACATGTCTGTGCGTTTACATGTACATGCAGACGTGTGTGGGTCTGTTGAAAAAAGCACATGAAAACGTGATGTATGTACGGGTGTATGGTAAACGTATTCTTTACTCCATGCGTCCGCCGTGAATGAAAGTACGAGACTTTATGTGTCATAGCTTGTGGCGGTTGTTCTGTACATAGTAGCACCATATCCAGGCCATCCGCAGATGCCATTTTTTCACTTCAATTCTGCATTGGCTCGGGTGCTGTGTTTGTAGTGTCATCCTCTCTGCATGAATTATTTATATTTCTTTCCCACCTCAGTACTGTATTTGGCTTGATATTGTTGCTGTTGTACATACAAGTATAGGCACATGCATTGATCTACGAGGGTTTGTGTTTGGAGCTCCAGCAACCTGTTGAGGTTCGTGTTGTTTATAAATTCGTGGTCTACGGATACAATGGTCTGGCTGGTACATCGCAGAATACTAGGACCCCTTGAACGATTCTGTCGGTCGTTCCTAAGTTCACCAATTGAAGACATGTGTGTGTCAAAAATACAGTGTTGACAAAACGGTTGGTATCACCGCTGTCGGATATTTTGCACAAGCCAAAATTGGAGGATGCACTGTTGGCTAATATCTCTTTCTAAATAAATAAGCAGGAAATAGCGAAACCCTTGTACAAACCAACGGCACGAAATTATAGCATGTTCAACCAAAATATCAGCGACATACCGAAAACGCAAGCGACGAGCGAGAACTCAACTTCTCGTTATTTGTTATCGCCACGGACAAAACTTAGGGCAGAGAACAACTATTAGGTTGGATTTCGACAACGATCTGAGACAAAGAACTCACGGGGGACGTAAACCAAAGGACGACGAAGGAGACGCCATTGAGTATTCGTCTCGCGATATCTTGAGAAAACTGCAAAATCTGGCAAATCTGGAAAATAAAAGTGCAACTTTTAGACGACTTTTTCTGAACTGGCGCACGGACTGATTATAGTCAAGCTACAAGTACTGTAGCCAGTGTAGGCACGTGCGCACAGACAGATCCTGCCGGCAATTCTTTCGGCAAAATATCGAAGAATTGAAAGAGCGGAAGTTGCCGGAAAATCGGAGCAAAATATCGAGACAGTGTGTTGGGTAAAATCGATGCCTGATATTGTACAATCATGTACTGTACATGTACTTGGATTTCCTTGTTTCTTACTCGTTCAGCATGATGCACTGCCCAGGAAGAGATAATGTCACCGAAGTATCACTGGGATTCACTGTGGATCGACATGATTAGGACACATGCGTGGATATCCGTGTTGAGAAACCGACTGGAAAAAATAAACGTTTTTCCGGAGCAAACTGGAGCAAAATGTCGAGTTCTTACATGACACGTGATCGTTGCCGGGGCCATGGCCAATAGGCGATCTTCCCGCCACGGGCATAATGAGGCCATCAGGACCGTTTAACGTCATTTCGGGAATGTCAGGACCGTTTGACGTCTATTCGGGAATAATGTTTCGACCTTTCGTCTTTCGACCTTCCCTAATATTAAAGGGGAAGTATACCCTAAAATCAAATTTCACCAGTTGTAGTCTTCGTGGTGCTGAGTCGAATGGTCTTGGTCCGAGGAAGCTGAGACGCTCCCTTCCTCCTCTATTCCCAATCGAACTCGCGCACTTCCTCCGAAACTGGGTGACTGCGCCCTACTAGATAGGGATTTGTAAGGAAAAAGTCACTAAAAACGCCGTTTCGTTCTTATAAAAGCACGGATGACCGCGACTGGTCCATATGTTATTATTATTATTATTATTCTTTTATTCCACGATGGCGTGACGCCAATAAGGATGATTAATAAGTGCGATAGAACTGGTACTAGCCAGAAACAGCTAGATGGAAGTTAACCGGGAGGCAAGAAGCAATGGATCTTGAAAAACAAGCGGGGGCAATAACGTTAGCAGGGGTGATCGAGATAGTTAAAGGGGAAGTTAAGGCAAAAGTCAAAATTTCACCAGTTGTAGTCTTCGGAGTGCTGAGTCGAATGGTCGTGGTCCGAGGAAGCTGAGACGCTCCCTTCCTACTTGAATCCCAATCGAACTCGCGCACTTCCACCGAAACTGGGTGACTGCGCCCTACTAGATGGGGATTTGTATGCAAAATCTCACTAAAAGCGCCATTTCGTTCTTATAAAAGCACGGATGACCGCGATTGGCCCGTATGTTGTAGTCTTTTGGACGCTGAGTCGACTGGTTTTGGTCCGAAAAGGCTGCTATGCAGCGTTCCTCCTTTATTCCCAATCGAACATGGTTGAACAAGCGGTCACGTGCTCCTGGGTGCCCAAATCACCTGGTCACCACGCCAGCAGGTGACAACTTTCACACCAAGATTCAACTCGAGTTCAACTCGAGTGACTGGACTGCACCCAAAAAAAGGTCAAACAGGCTAGTAAGTTGTACCCTGCAGGCACGGTGACCAGCTGACTGGTGTACGCAGGAGCACGTGACCGCTTCTTCAACCATGTTCGATTGGGAATAAAGGAGGAACGCCGCATCGCAGCCTTTTCGGACCAAAACCAGTCGACTCAGCGTCCAAAAGACTACAACATATGGGCCAATCGCGGTCATCCGTGCTTTTATAAGAACGAAATGGCGCTTTTAGTGACATTTTGCATACAAATCCCCATCTAGTAGGGCGCAGTCACCCAGTTTCGGTGGAAGTACGCGAGTTCGATTGGGATTCAAGTAGGAAGGGAGCGTCTCAGCTTCCTCGGACCACGACCATTCGACTCAGCACCCCGAAGACTACAACTGGTGAAATTTTAATTTTTGCCTTAACTTCCCCTTTAAGTACACGTTCGAGATATCAGAAACCAGGGGGATGCGCGGAGCAGGAGCAGGTACTGCTCAAGAGAAGACTGGATGCATTGTTTCGGAAAGAATTTCTACGAGGTTGGGTTGTGATGTCGATAGGGAGTGAGTTGTAGAGGGTGAGGGCACTGTTGATGGGGGAATCTCGGTGCCTGTTCGTGTGTGCGTGTCCGATGGAGTAGGTCCTTGTCTGTCGAAGGGTGTATGGTTGGTGTTGACGTTGTGGTGCAAGATGTGGTTGTTGCAGGTGTGGTGGGGAGGTTTGGTGGTGGATGTCCCATGCTAGTAGGGCTTGTTTAACAAGGAGTCGTGAGCTAAGGGTGGGGAGCTTTGCGTGATGGAGGAGGGAGCTGTGGTGAACTGGTGCAAAGAGGGGAATCCGAAGGCAGATGCGTATAGCACGGCGTTGAATTCTCTCCAGTGTGTCCCGCTGTTGCTGTGTGGTGTTGGAGAGGGCAAGGCTGCCATATTCGAGAACGGGTCGGATGTAGGTTGTGTATATTAAAAATAGGCTGGAAGCGTTCATTGTGCCACGTGTCTTTTGGAGTTGGTGTAGTAGTTTTTTGGCTTTGTTGGTGGTTTCTATGATGTGTTGGGTCCATCTCAAATCGTCTTGGAGTGTAACACCAAGGTGCCTATGTTGGTGGACCTGCTGCAGCCGAGTCGAGTGGAGCGTGATGTGGATGGTGTGTTGGGGTTGGAAGGAAAGGACGACGGTTTTCGTGGTGTTGACGAGGAGATGCCAATCCTTCAACCATCGTCCTGCTGCGTCCACGGCACGTTGGAGGAATGCAGCTGACAAATCCCTGGTGTAATGCGTCGCGATGAGTGCCGTGTCATCGGCGAACTGGCTGCATTTAGTGTGAGAGTTTGTACATGCTGGGGGGAGGTCGATCGTGTACACCAGGAAAAGAAGAGGCCCCAGGACAGAGCCCTGGGGTACTCCAGCTGGAATGGATTTCCATGATGACAAAGCGGAGCCAACCTTGACGCGTTGTCGGCGGCGAGTCAGGTAGCTTGTGAGCCAGGTAAGGGCAATGCCACGGACACCAAGGTGCTCGTAGTCTTGTGGCCGCTGAGTCGACTGGTTTTGGTCCGAAAAGGCTGCGATGCAGCATTCGGCCCTTATTCGGCCCTTATTCGCAATCGAACGCGGTTGAGTAAGCGGTCACGTGCTCATTTACAGCCTTTTGGGCCCGTTTATGTCACTCGAGTTGAACCTTTGAACCAGGGAGTCGTAAAAGCCCCTTACGACTCCCTACTTTGAACCTTTGAGTTGAATATTGATGTGAAAAATGCACTCTGCAGGCACGTGACCGCTCACTCAACCGTGTTCGATTGGGAATAAGGGCCGAACGCTGCATCGCAGCCTTTTCGGACCAAAACCAGTCGACTCAGCGGCCACAAGACTGCGACATATGGACCAATCGCGGTCATCCGTGCTTTTATAAGAACGAAACGGCGTTTTTAGTGACTTTTTCCATACAAATCCCTATCTAGTAGGGCGCAGTCACCCAGTTTCGGTGGAAGTTCGATTGGGAATAAAGGAGGAAGGGAGCGTCTCAGTAGGCCTTGGCGGATAATGCTCGAAAAGGTGGCAGATTCTGCTTTTTTTGCACCGAAATTGGCAGAACCATACAAACCTTACGGCGGGCAATTCCTCGAATTCTGCTCCATTTCTTTATCCACATACCAAACATGCATGAAACTTACCAGAAAAAGTACCGAATTCTGCCAATTGTTCTGCCGGCATTATCCGCCAAGCCCTATGTCTCAGCGTCCTCGGACCAAAACCATTCGACTCAGCACCACGAAGACTACAACTGGTGAAATTTGATTTTAGGGTATACTTCCCCTTTAAAGGGGAAGTTAAGGCAAAAATTAAAATTTCACCAGTTGTAGTCTTCGGGGTGCTGAGTCGAATGGTCTTGGTCCGAGAAAGCTGAGACGCTCCCTTCCTACTTGAATCCCAATCGAACTCGCGCACTTCCACCGAAACTGGGTGACTGCGCCCTACGAGATGGGGATTTGTATGCAAAATGTCACTAAAAGCGCCGTTTCGTTCTTATAAAAGCACGGATGACCGCGATTGGCCCATATGTTTTAGTCTTTTGGACGCTGAATCGACTGGTTTTGGTCCGAAAAGGCTGCGATGCAGCGTTCCTCCTTTATTCCCAATCGAACATGGTTGAACAAGCGGTCACATGCTCCTGCGTACACCAGTCAGCTGGTCACCGTGCCTGCAGGGTACAACTTACTAGCCTGTTTGACCTTTTTTGGGTGCAGTCCTGTCACTCGAGTTGAACTCGAGTTGAACCTTGGTGTGAAAGTAAGTTGTCGCCTGCTGGCGTGGTGACCAGGTGATTTGGGCACTCAGGAGCACGTGACCACTTGTTCCACCATGTTCGATTGGGAATAAAGGAGGAACGGTGCATCGCAGCCTTTTCGGACCAAAACCAATGCAGTCGACTCAGCGTCCAAAAGACTACAACATATGGGCCAATCGCGGTCATCCGTGCTTTTATAAGAACGAAACGGCGCTTTTAGTGACATTTTGCATACAAATCCCCATCTCGTTATTATTATTATTATAGTCTCTTTCCCTCAAAACCAGTTAATATTATTATTATTATTAGGCCAAACTAAAGAAGGTGTGTGGTTCGACTAACATGGACATTTTTTTTACGGGCGGGCGGATTTTTTTTTTTTTAATATATATTTTTAGTACATGTAATTACACTGTACTGCCTTTAGACACCCAGTACATCGGCATTATTACGCAGTGTTATGCCATACATGTTGTATAAAGGGATCACTGGCTAATACTTTGAAACATTGTGTAGCTCTGGAACGAGAAGAGAATAACTTACTTCAAGCGGTGACTCTGACTGTCCAAATCATCAAGCAAATGAAGAACGATGCGAGTTGAAAGTAAGTTCGGGAACTACTTCGAAGTACAAATTGTACAATGTACCGGTACATGTATTGCTAGTTTGGTGTCGGCGTGCACGAATACATGGGCTTTTTCCATCGACGCTCCCTGTGCTTGCACACATGGAGCAGCAACTTACCGGTACAGGTGAAATATCGTTCCCAATACACGAGGAAAGTGCACTATGATCTCGTCTGTCCTTCATCCCAAAACAGAAGGCCGTCCTTAATCTGGAACGAGGCGATCACTCTCAACCGGACGGTCACTTCAAAATAAGTCTCGCCAGTCTGCCGGTGGTCGTATCGAGTAGACTCTACTACCAGCACAAGGCAGCAGTCGTACCACTCACTGCACTGTACTGCACTGCAGTACAACTACAAGTCAAGTCCAAAACAAGGGAAAAGGAGCCGCCTGTGTCCGCAGATCATGTCTGCTCACGCTGCACAGTACGTAGACGTGGACGTGTTCAGTCCACGTAGGTCTACGTCAGTCACACGACAGCCCGCCGAAAAAAAGTTACGGTCGGGCTGAAAAATGTACGGTCGGTCGGGTGAGTCGAACCACAGACCTTCTTCAGTGTGGCCTTATTATTATTATTTCACAGGAAGTGTGAGTTACGAAGTCTGAAGAAAACATTGAACGGTCTCTGCTTGGATGACGACTACACCATAGCTCAGTGGTTAGAGCATCGCTGGCTACAAGCGAGGGTCCCTGGTTCGAGTCCTGGTGGTGACAGTCAATTTTTTCTTCAGACTTTTCCCGTTTGTCTCTTTCCCTCAAAACCAGTTAATATTATTATTATTATTTTATTTATTTTAAACGTAGGGCGCAGTCACCCAGTTTCGGTGGAAGTGCGCGAGTTCGATTGGGATTCAAGTAGGAAGGGAGCGTCTCAGCTTTCTCGGACCACGACCATTCGACTCAGCACCCCGAAGACTACAACTGGTGAAATTCTAATTTTTGCCTTAACTTCCCCTTTAATGTTGCTTCGCGCTGTAAGAAATCAAATCAAGCACGCTCTGTCTGTCATGGTGCATGATGGCTGAATCTTGCCCTTACCTGCAGCCCTCCGGCCTACGGCCCTTGGGCTTCAGCCATCATGCCCTCCTGAGCGTGCTTGATTACATACGTTCTACTTTCAGGGAGTCGTAGATCTCCGACTCCCTTCTACTTTGTAGTGTCAGGCTCGGCTAAAATATCGAACATTTCGCAGCAACATTTTGCGGCAAATACTACTGTTGTGGACATGGAAATCCGGTCGCAAGTCTAGCGCCCCCAGGTCGCTGGCCATGCGGCCATAGATAAGTGGTACCCAAAGGTAATAAGTGACACTTTAGTACTGTAGAGGTGTAAGGTGTGCAACATCTGGCACACTTTTCATCATTTACATGTATTATCCCAGTTCTGCACGCTTACAATCATAATAATTTATAATTCTTGCTTGAGATGAAACTTCACCTTGCTTGAGATGAAACTTTAATTACGCTCAAGCTCTGTCCTAGACTACCGGTATGTCTTTTTCCAGCTTTCAGGGACACGGGCATTCGTGTTGTGACCGAGGGTGCTCGGAATCTTGGCGGCGCACTCGGTTCAACGGTCTTCTGCGAGGAGTATAATTATCACAGATTTGATCGACAAGTGGACGCTGCAGGTTGATCGCCTGGCCGGGGGGGGGGGGGGGAGGTGGCCACCACTCAGCCACATGCTGCGTAGATCTACGAGGTGTTTGTAAAGGGCCTCGTGTCCAAGTGGTGGTACCACTTGCGCGTCTTATCTTGCCTTCGACTCGTCTGGCCCGTCTCGACGCAGCCATTACGACCAAGCTGCTGCCAGCGCTCAGCGGCCATTCCTGTCCGGACGAGTCGGCACTGAGAAAGCTGCTATCGCTACCAGCGCGGTTTGGTGGCATGGCAATCCCTGTGCCCTCGGTGGAGGCCGAGAAAGAGTTTTCTGCATCCAGACAGATTGTGGCTCCTGTGGCTTCCTGCATAAGACCACCAGCAAATCCAACAAGCACCAACGATACTACCCAAACAGACCAGCTGAACGAGGCAATAGCCCTCAGCCGGCAGGAGGCCGGGCGTATTCGCAGGGAGACAGCTACCCAAGCCACGGATCCCGTTAGCCAATTGCGCCCGGATTTGAGAGCAAAATAAAAAGCGGAAAAGGGCGTATCATCTTGGGTAACGGCGGAACCATCGTCCCAAATGCAGATGGTGCTGAACAAATCAGATTTCTGAGATGCGTTCTGCATCCGCTACGGCCTGCAGCCCGACGGACTTCCCCTGACTTGTGTGTGGTGCTGCAAACACAATAGACCATGCGATGATGTGTCCGGCAGGGGGCTACCCCATGGCGCGCCACAACGAGATCCAGGACTTGTTGGCTGACGTGATGCGTGAGGCGGTCCGGGATGTGGAGGTGGAACCGCCTCTACTACCATAATATGATGGTGAGCGGCTCCAAGGGAGGACAGCCAACCGCTCGGCAGGTGCCCGCCTGGACATCCGGGCTTGTGGCTTCTGGACGAGACAGCAAGATGCCTTTTTTGACATTCGGGTTACAGACCCAAAGGCAAGCTTGCTGTCGCGTCAGGAAGTCATCAGCCAGCTCCGAACGCATGAACAGATGAAGAAGCGCCAGTACGCAGAGCGGGTGACAGCAGTGGACAGAAGTACGTTCACACCACTAGTTTTCTCTACCTCGGGCATGATTGGCAGAGGATGTTAAATGGCACTGAAGACACTAGCATGCCTGATTGCAGAGAAGAACGTCGACCTTCACGTTTCGGTCATCATCCGTCAGCTCCGCTGCAGGCTGTCATTCTGCCTTATGCGATGGGCAGTCACCTGTTTGCGTGGTTCAAGATCGTCTTACCGCTGCAACAGGATGAACTTCACGACTATGTGCAGGTTGCGGGCAGCCTGAGCGTGATAGTACCTCACAGACATTTGCCGAACATTGTCCCATGATAATGAATTCTTGAGTTTTTGGACATTGTATTGCATTGCTGCTCCATCTACATGGCTGTATTTGTGTTTCACATCTCCATTTCAAGTTTCCTAATACAGATTGTGTCAAGTAGTAGTAGTAGTAGAATTTATTATTTTGATAGGGAATGTCCATAATACCCCTCTTTGTATTACGAGCGGTGAATTCAAGTACTGCCTTGAGCCGAATTCTGACTTTGGGGCTCATAAATTCAGTCATAATATGGCCGAATTTGGACATTGTCTTAGCGGATCGAAAAGCCGATTAGGCGAAAAAACGGGCCGATTTGGGAAGTGCCTACTAAGGCCTGTGGAGAATCCATAAATACAAATACAAAACTTCACTTCTCAACTCCAAACTCCAGAAACGGTCTCTTCACTGCTATTCAAATTTACGCAGCCACCCCAGCAGGATACGCAGACCCACGAGCCCACCACCCAATGTAGGCCATGCACCAACCCAAACAACGCCAACGGTGACAATGAAAACTTAGGCCCCTCACTCCGTCTTCTGCTCACGAATGCATTCAGCATTTACAACAAAATGGATGAGCTTCAGCATACTCTGAAAAGCCTACATGTAGACATCGCTGTCGTCACCGAGACCAAACTATCGCCCGACAAGGCTTCAGTTGCGGAAGTCTCAATCCCTGGCTATTACCCCCCCCCCCCCCCAATACGTCGAGACCGGACAGCGCAAGGCGGCGGAGTCGCCATATGGCTGAAAGAAGGGATGGCGTACAAACAACTGGACCTCAACTCTGAGTGTGAAACTCTTTGGATTAGTGTTGCTGCACCGTCAGGCATGAAATTTGGCATCTGTGCTGCCTACAGACCTGGGACGAGTGCAGACAGCGACTGCAGTATCTTCACCCAGCTGGAATCTGACATCGACAAAGCCCGGCAGTCCTGCTCACACATTATTGTGGCAGGGGACTTCAATGCCCACAACCGGGAATGGCTTGGAAGTCCACGCACCTCGGCTGCTGGAGAAGCTGCAGAAGACATGTGCTGTGTACATGGTCTCCGACAACACGTCACCTCAGCCACTCGTGGAGAAAACATCCTTGACCTCGTCATGTCAGATGTGCCTGGAACTGTGTCTACCACCACCCAACCACCTCTTGGCAGATCAGACCATGCTGTTGTCATAGCCGACTTCCAGCTTACTGCATCTGTAGACCAACCCACCACTCGTACAGTATGGCGATACCAGCGGGCTGACTGGCCCCGCCTCTCTGCCTTCCTCCGGACTACTGACTGGGACACAATAATCGGCGACGACCCTAACATATCATGTGAGCTTCTGACCATGCGAATCACTGAGGGAATGCAACGCTTTATACCATCCAAGGTCTTCAAGACCAGACCGCAGGACCCAATCTGGTGGACGCCAGAATGCTCTGCAGCAGTTGACAGAAAGCGCAATGCCTGGCGGAAATTCCGCGATGACCCCAGAAATGGAGCGCTCCAGTGTACGTACAAGCTAGCATCCCTTGACTCAACAAGATGTCTAGCAAGAGCCAAAGCCAGACATCTCGACCATGTCAAGCAACGGCTCCGGACGGGCAGCCTGCAGGACAGAGAGTGGTGGAGCGTGATTAAACGAGTTGGAGGGCATGGCCGGGACAGCTCCATCCCAGTCCTGGTTGACCCCGATGGCATGGAATGCACCAAAAGCCACGACAAGGCGAACGTCATCGGGAAGTACTTTGCCCAGAAGTGCAGCCTAGACGATGACTTTGCAGAACAGTCGGGGCCGTTCCCGCATGTCCGCCAGCGCACCGCAAATACGCTTGCAACAGTCCACTTCCGCCAAGCCACCGTACGCCGGACACTCCGAGCCCTGAACCCAAGAAAAGCCACAGGGCCTGATGCAGTACCTGCTAGAGTGCTGAGAAAATGTGCCGACTCTCTGGCCCTGCCCCTATCCAAGCTGTTTACCCTGTGCTTCTGCAGTGGTCATCAACCTGCCATGTGGAAAGTTGCCAACGTCGTACCGGTACACAAGAAAGGCCCCAAGTCGAACCCCAGAAACTACCGACCGATATCACTACTGCCCATAATGTCTAAGTGTATGGAGTCCATCGTGAACCGCAGCCTGTCCAACTTCCTGAAGAAGAATGACATCCTTTCTCACAGGCAGTTTGGCTTTCGCACTGGACTGGGAACCTCTTACCTGCTGATTGCTCTTCAGCATGAGTGGAGCCTTGCAGCTGCCAGTGGAGGCCTCGTCAGGGTACTCGCAGTAGATATTGCCGGGGCCTTCGACAAGGTCTCGCACAACGGCGTCCTCCACAAGGCTGAGCGGTGCGGCATAAGTGGCCTCCTCCTTGCCTGGCTCCGGAGTTACCTGACAGACCGCCACATCCGTGTCGTCATAGGTGGCCAGTCTTCACTGACCCACCGAATCCAATCTGGCATGCCACAGGGCAGCATCCTCGGCCCCACCCTCTTCCTTCTGTACGTCAACGACGCAGAAGACCACCTGCCTGATGGGGCGAAGCTGGCTGTATACGCCGACGACACAACTCTCTACAAGTGCATCACCACCCGACTCAGACTGCCAGAAGAGACAGCAATCCTCCAGCAGGCAGTAGACTCACTGGCAGCATGGGGAAGCAGGTGGAGGATCAAGTTCGAGCCCACAAAGTCGCAGGCATTGACCATCAGCCACCACCGCTCGCCAACCCCCCCCCCCCCCGAACGCAATACGCTTCCAAGGAGCAGTCGTGCCAGAAGTAGAGGAGCTCAAGCTTCTTGGCGTCACCTTCGACAGGCAGCTGGCATTCCGCAGCCATATCCGACAACTTGCAGTACGCGGAGCCCAGCGGCTCGGCTTCCTCCGTAAGGCATTGGCTGTGCTAGACCCAAAGCACCGGGCAATCGTGTACCGTGGCTTTGTCCGCCCTGTGCTAGAGTATGGCATGCTGGTGTGGATGAGCGCAGCCCCCACCACCTTGGCCCGCCTCACTGCCATCCAGCGCCGTGCCCTGCACATAATTGGAGATGGATCATACCTCCCGAGCCTCGACATTCGCCGTACCGTAGCAGGGCTCTGCTTTCTGTACAAGCTGCACTTTGTGGAGGGTCCGGAAATGGTGAAAGCCATTCTGCCACCATCAGCAGCCGCACCGCAACACCGCATGCCTACTCGAGCGACAACCAGATCTGCAACACATCATCCATCGCAACTCACCAGTATCCTTCCCCCTCAGGCACGAAACAACACGCTCCGCTCATTTCCCCACTCCCTCATCGCAACGTGGAATCAGCTCCCACCCACCCTTCTGCAGTCTCCCCCTTCTCGCAGAGGCATGCACACGTTCAAGAAAAACGTCAACGACCACTTGCGGCGCAGCAAGTGGGAGTGGGCCACAGACAGGCTATGATCTCTGCCAACACACCAGCCTAATTATACTGACCGCACTCCAGCTCCCTTCTACCCCTCTTTGATCCCCTTCGCTCAGCCTTAAAATCCGATTATCAGTTCACTCCATCTTCCTACGGTGCACTGCTTTTACTATTGTTTTGTCCTATCCCAATCTCAAATTCTCCCCATTATCGTTTGCAAAGCCGGTGCTCCCCTCTTGGATGCACATGTTTATTTTCTCCTATGTATCGGCGCACAGGAGTAACAATGATTCCGAGACCTTTGGTCGGAGGAGTTACTTTTGCCCCGCCCCCACTTCCATCCAATATGCCACCGCCCCCGCTGTGCAGCATCTGATGGTACTGTGGTATTCAGTAAAAAAACAAAAACAAAAAAACATCACACCACATTCCCATCATCACAAATTGAATAAATATTAAATAAACATAATATTAAATAATAATAATAATTTTCACTAGTTTGAGGGAAAGAGACAAACGGGAAAAGTCTGAAGAAAAAATTGACTGTCACCACCAGGACTCGAACCAGGGACCCTCGCATGTAGCTAGCGATGTATACTTTGGAACAGCGTATTAGCTTTAAGCTCTATGTTTTTGTGTACCGCTGCTTGGCCCAGCATCTTGCTAGTCCTCTTCTTCAGTCTTTGTCCCAGCTTCGGGCAACTGCACCTGGTCACCAGGCATGCACCTGGGGCAAGGCACAAAGAGCCTTAGTTCTCCCACTCGTTTATACGCAGTATGGCATGCGCTCTATTTCTTTTCTGGCGGCAGGCAGGTGGAACTCTCTTCCAGCTGACTGTCGACAGGCCCACACTCTTGCTCTGTTCGTTAATATGGTTAAACTTCACCTAGGGTTCCCAGTAAAAAGGCAGTAGCCTGTTGGGACTCCCCTAGTAAAATAATAAAAACTACTACTACTACTACTATGCTCTAACCACTGAGCTATGGTGTAGTCGTCATCCCAGCAGAGACTGTTCAACATTTTCTTCAGACTTTGTAGCTCACATTTCCTGTGAATCCACACAGGCGGGTGGGAACAATAATAATAATAATAATAATAATAATAATAATATGTGGTATTTCTGTGGGTATTCGTATTTGATCTTTCTGTGGGTGCGCATTGGAGGTTGTGCCCAGTGATGAGCTTTGCCGGCCTGAATTTTTCGCCAACTTCTGATGCTCCCCTTTCTGCAATACCTGTTGCCATGATACCTCTGAGCTTTAATGCCTGTGATGGTACATGCGCCTTTCTCCCTTCCTCTCTCTCTACCTTACTTTTTTCCATATATTATTCCGTGCTGCTTACCTTTGGCTATGATAAGTCCGGTGAGTTAGTGTAATACCTCCAATTTTTATTTTTATTTTCAATTTGGAGTGGAATAAAGACTCATAATAATAGATTAGAAGCGGTGAGGCCTCCTGCAGTTTCATACAGAATTACAGATGGAGCGGACTCGCTCCCTTCTATTTACACTGCAACGTTCGAACACATGTTCGTAGTTAAAACAACGTTTCGGCATATAGCCCTCATCAGGTTTGCAATGATGTGCACTCTACAAAGGAGCAGCAAATATACTGTGCTGTGCTGTGTTTGCGTCAGCTACAAAGGTGGCGAAAGGGATTGGTGATATATTAATATCCAGACACGATATATTCACAGTAGTGCCCAGCCAGCATTAGTGTTTACTTGTGGCCGCAAGTTGCGGATTTCAACAGCTTCTCGCAGTTTTCCGCCTGAGGCTGCCCGAGTGCTCGTATACGACACGTACCGGCAGCTTGTATTTCCGTATTGCTTTGTTCACATGGTGGTGTACTTCATCGGACTTGAACGGTAGTTTAAGGAAGGCAGAGCGGGGATTACCGCGTCGTCTACGCCGAGGTTTCCTGGCAGCTTCCCTTGCTTCCCTTGCTTCCGATATGATACTGTCTGGGTAGTTATTTATGCGCAGTTGTTTGTGTATTTTTTGTTCGCTCTCGGCTTGCATCATGGGGTTAGACGATAGTCGCTGTGCCCTTAGGAATTGAGATTGAGCGACGGCTAACTTGATGTGGTGAGGAACTGCCGATGAATAATCCACCAGTAGGCCACTACTGCATGCCTTCTGGAACAATTTGAATGACAGCTCTCCGGTTTGTCCAACCGCGATCGTTACGTCCATGTAGTCTATGCAGCCACTGTCACAACTTAATTCATGCGTGAATTTGATACGTTCGTGGCTGGCGTTGAATCTTTCTATGAGCTCCAGAAGGCGCTGCCTACCATGTGTCCATAGGATGATGATATCGTCGATGTATCGTCTGAACAGAATAGGCCGGAAGGGTGAGTCCTGAAGAAGTCGTGTCTCAATGGTGTGCATAAACAGGATGGCAAATGGAGGTGCCAGGTTGTTCCCCATAGCAACCCCATCTAGCTGGTGGTAGATCTGTCTGCCAAATCTGAAGTAGTTATGACTTAGAACAAACTTCAGTAGTGTCCTGACTTGGGTCACGCTCAGCCCGAGCATATCAACTCTGTTATGGTGTTGCTCTAGCACGTCACTAACGGTATTCACGCCCTCTTCGATCGGTATGCTGGGATACAAACCCACCACATCCATCGTAGCCAGAATCATTCCAGCAGGTGCTTTAAGGCCAGGGTATATGGTGCGGATATTGTCTAGCGCGTCTTTGGTGTTGATGAGGTGCGATGGGACAAATGCAAGCAGTTGATGCAATATGCGTTCGAGAACCACCGAAATTCCTGTGACTGGACTGTCACAAGCAGAGACAACAGGTCGGAGGGGCAAATTTTGCTTGTGGTCCTTTGGAAGACCGTATAGTTCCGGGAATCGTGTGTCATGAGGGAGTATTGCAGTCAGAAGATCAGGATCCATATTCGTGCATTGCTCTTCCAGTATGGATTTAACCTCTTTCTCATACGCAGTGATAGTTAGATCCACTTTTCTGTACATAGTGCTGTCAGACAGAAGTGCCTCTGCCTTCTCCAGGTAGAGTTCCTGTTTCATAGCTACTAGCTTCTTGCTCTTGTCGGATTGCTTTATCACTACACTGGGGTCATGACGAAGTTCTCTCAGTCCGTCGCGTTCCTCTTGCGTCATATTATGCTTGGGAGGTCTTTGTTTGCCATATGCTGCCAAAACTTCGTCCTTGAAGTTGGCCATCTTTCTTTCCCCATCCTGGCTCATTCTGGGCGGTTGCTTGAAGCCATGCTTCTTTAGCTTCCACAGCCTGCGATCGCACTCGGTACCGGTATCGTGGTCGTCCTCTGGCTGGTCCACACCCTGAGGCCGCGCCTGCTGCCATCTCAAAGTGTAGGCCATCCATTCTACGGAGGTGACCACTTCTGATTTCTCACGACTGGTTAACTTGCCCGTGGACGGTACAAAACCATAATAATAATAATAATAATAATAATAATAATAATTAAACACACGGCGAGGAGACAATAATTTGATAACCGCAATCAATAAAACTAGCTGAACCGACATTTGTGTACTTTATTCATGCAATGTAAAAACGGTGAAGACGATGTGCAATAAAACGATGAAAATATGAAGAAATGGTGTAGGGAAAAAAATATATGGATTCAAACAAGTTTTCGTACAACACTCATCAGGAATCGTCGTTGTACTAAAGGACACTGAAACAAAAATTGAACTATTATAGAAAATCTAAGTTACAGAAATAACACTAAGAGCAACAACAGTGAAATTTACAAGTGTGAATTTTAACAATCAAAGCGAGAAATGAACAAAGGAGAAAGGAAGGAAAGACAACGTGATAACACATAACAGCAGTACATTACACCTAGAACATTAACGGCCAAGCTTGGCCGCACTAAACACGACACGTCACTTAAACAATTTCAACCCAATTATACTATCTTTCTGTACACACAAATTAGGCTTGTACAGACGCTGATAGATAGCTTCCAACACTTTTAACTGTAGTCCATAACCATGACGACCACGGCACAATACAGTGAACGAAGAGTCGGAATACGAATTGCAACAATCAGGACTAGCTAGCAGATGATTGTACACTGAAGACTTGCTACCACGAAACCTACGCACAACACTAACACTCTCACCGGCATTCTCACCATCACTCCCATCACTGCTCTCCGACTCACTGCTCCTTCCGCCGTCCGCTCCATCCTCCGCTTCCTCTGTACTCTCTCTGTCTCGTCCATCCCGCCTGACCGGGTCCATTGAAGTCAACTCGGCCGTCACCCTGCTATCACATCCCTCCTTTCGCCCTTGTCCGCTGAGTGCGTAGCTTCTGTTGTAGTTGGCTGTTGATCGTCTTGGTCTTTCATTTGTGGGCTTGGATGGTGGATTAGTTGTGGTTGCTGTATATTGCGTTGTTGGTGTTGGTGTGGGAGCTACTGATATGCAAGGTGGGTCTTTTTGAGTCGGCATTTGTAGTGTTAATGCAGCTGTCAGTGTTGCTCGCGGTCTCCCACTGGCAAGCTCCACCGCCGCAAGAACCGATGGTGGAGGATCAGGAGGAGGCAGTGGGACCGGGAACGCAAGCGGCACCACCTCAGCCAAAGCCGCCGGGGGCACTGACGAGGGAACCACCGACGGCCGGAGCAAAGGCGGCGACACAAGCCGACCCGATGAGCCACCACGCCCATTCTCCTCCCCCACCGCCACCAGCGACGGCGGAGCAAGCACAGTCCGTGAGCCAGGGTCCGCGGGTTGTGTAGGCAACGGCTGTGTGGTTATTGGTTGTTTTCTAGGTCGCCCTCGCTTCGGTCTTTGTTGTTGTGCGCAAGGTGGAAGTATGTGACGTGGTGTGTGTTGTTTGATGCGTGCGTTCAGGTGCTGAACAGTCCTACCAACATACCGACTAGCGCATTGTCGGCATTCAAAGTTGTAAATAAGATGACTTAGGTGATGGGCTGGTAGGACATCCTTCCGCACCGTAAACGCACGCATCGTCGTAAAGACGGGCACAAAGTGTACTGCGTAGTATGTTCGACGAACAACAGACTTGACTGCACTACAAACTTTAGTCGACTCCTGCCCTTTCCACGGCAGACAGTTTCTCGCTTTGATTGTTGAAATTCACACTTGTAAATTTCACTGTTGTTGCTCTTAGTGTTATTTCTGTAACTTAGATTTTCTATAATAGTTCAATTTTTGTTTCAGTGTCCTTTAGTACAACGACGATTCCTGATGAGTGTTGTACGAAAACTTGTTTGAATCCATATATTTTTTCCCTACACCATTTCTTCATATTTTCATCGTTTTATTGCACATCGTCTTCACCGTTTTTACATTGCATGAATAAAGTACACAAATGTCGGTTCAGCTAGTTTTATTGATTGCGGTTATCAAATAATAATAATAATAATAATAATAATAATAATAAGGAGCACCTGATGGTGGATAAGATGATTCTGGAGGATGCCCATACGAAAGGGCGAAATCTGGTCATGGCATACCTGGACTTCAAAAAGGCATTTGATAGTGTGTCGCATGAATGGATTCTACATGCTTTGACGATGTATCGATTCCACCCGTCTTTGGTCACAACTATTGCTCGTAGCATGCGGAACTGGAGAACGACAATGCACATATGCGACCAGGGAAGATGCAGGGTCACTACCGGCAACATTTCAATAAGAAGAGGCATATTTCAAGGTGACACATTATCCCCGTTACTGTTTTGCCTGGCGCTAAACCCAATCAGTTTTGAGCTCAACCGATTGCCTTTGGGATACAGAGTCAGCTGCAGAGACGCCGAGTTGTCTATCAATCACTCTTGGTACATGGACGACATTAAACTCTATGGGAAAACTACAAAGGATGTGACTACCCTCGTGTCTACCGTGTGTGGCGTTGGTGATGACATCGGCATGAATCTCAACCCGGCCAAGTGTGCCGTGCTGCACGTCAGGAGAGGAAAACCAGATGAAGGATGCTCTATCCAGGTTGGCGATGAGACCATTGCAGAGTCGCTACGACTCAATGAAACATACAAGTACCTTGGAGTAGTGCAAGCAGCCATGATACCTCACCCGAAGCTCAAGACGCAACTCACTGCAGAATACAAAAAGAGATTGTATTTGCTTCTTAACAGTGGATTGAATGCGCGAAACATGATCAAGGCCATCAATACGTATGCTCTGCCGGTTATGACATATAGTTATGGAATCGTAAATTGGACCGAGGCTGAAATCAAGACCACAGATCGAGTGACAAGATCAGCCTTGACTGCGTCTGGATTTCACCACCCCAAAGCCTCAGTCAACAGGCTCTACATGAAGAGGGGAGATGGAGGCCGGGGCTTGGTCTCTTGTGAGGATATGCACGGCCGGAGCATGTGTGGCTTGGCCCAATAGACAGAATAAGCCTGCTTTATCAGTATCATCAACAAAAACCTACAACAAAAAGCCACTCAATAACTGCAAAGGCCGCTAAGTTCCTGTCGAGTTTGGATCTGCCAGCAGCTGGACCAGCTTTACCCAATAAGCATACCATTAAACAAGCGTGCGCTGAGCGAAAATCCAAAACACTTTCCACTATGCCGCTGCATGGGAGATTTTGGAGCCGATTGGAGGAGAATCGCCTAGATAAGGAGCTTACCTTCATGTGGTTGAAATCAAGGACACTGAAACCTTCAACTGAAGGCATGATTATGGCAGCACAAGACCAATCCCTCAAAACGAAAAATTACCAATACGCCATAATGAAGTCAATTGCTCGAACTTTGCAAGGGCAGCTTAAAAACAATTGACCACATTGTCAGTGCCTGCCCAGTTCTTGCTCGGACCAGTTACATTGAACGACATAAGCGGATAGTAAAGTATGTGCACTTCGAAATGTGTAAAGCACGAGATCTACCTACTGGTGCTTCACGATTCGACCACCAGCTCAAGGCATTGGTCAAGAGTGATCAGTATCGCCTCTATTGGGAGTATTCCCAACTGACCTGAAACTATCAGCAAACAGGCCCGATCTGCTCCTTGTTGATGACAAGGAGCGCATCGCCTACATTATAGACATCAGCGTTCCTGGTGAGAACAACATCAATAAGAAAATGGCTGAAAAGCGCTCGAAATATTATGATTTGAAGCGGGAGATTTCGAGGATTTGGTCCCTCAACCAGGTTGACGTGGTCCCTGTGGTTGTCGGTGCCCTGGGAGGCTTGGTGGGGGAGACTCCTCAATGCCTTCGGACTGTGCAGGGAGGAGACCTGGCTATTGTGCAACAGGAGGCTATACAAGGTTCGATTAAAATACTGAGAACTATCCTTAACATGTAGATGCACCTCTGCTGCGTTTGCATGTTCAATAGCTAAGAGACTTGAATAACGACTGATAAAGACTGATATTTCCTTTGTTACTACTCCCTTCATTGGTTGATGTATTTTGCCTGTCGCTGCAAATTCTTTATTATTGTTTTGATGTTGGAGTTCGGATTGAGTTTCTTTCCTTTCTTCCTCTTCCTTCAACTAGTTCTTGTCCCTTTGGTTTTTAGGTTTTATTTATTTATTTATTTTTGTTTTTGTTTTTTCACTTTCTTTTTGCTGTCCCACCCATGGAAATATTTCCCGGTGGGTCTGGCTTATCGCCTTCGAAAGAAGTGAATAAAGGAGAAATAATAATTTGGAAAGGATTGGGAGAACTTCAAATTCAAATGATCAGTCGGGGAAGTGAACTGCCTGAAAAGAGAAAAAAACGCCAGACCCACCAGGACTCGAACCTGGGACCCTGCTTGTCATGAGCAATGCTCTAACCACTGAGCTATGGGACCAGGCTGAACCTAGAAGGCGCTGACAAGTTTTTCACTTTTTCACTGATCATTTGAATTTGAAGTTCTCCCAATCCTTTCCAAATTTAATCACTTTCTTTCACCTCTGGTAGTTTCCAGAAACTGACCGTGGTTGGTCCCCTGGGGGAGGGAAAAAGACCCAAGTGCCATCAGTATGTGTGGCACGTGTTGTGAGCTGCCTTTGGAGTGAAAAACTTGTCAGCGCCTTCTAGGTTCAGCCTGGTCCCATAGCTCAGTGGTTAGAGCATCGCTGGCTACAAGCGAGGGTCCCTGGTTCGAGTCCTGGTGGTGACAGTCAATTTTTTCTTCAGACTTTTCCCGTTTGTCTCTTTCCCTCAAACCAGTTAATAATAATAATAATAATAATTTGGAAAGGATTGGGAGAACTTCATATTCAAAGGATCAGTCTGGGAAGTGAACTGCCTGGAAAGAGAAAAAAAAACGCCAGACCCACCAGGACTCGAACCTGGGACCCTGCTTGTCATGAGCAATGCTCTAACCACTGAGCTATGGGACCAGGCTGAACCCAGAAGGCGCTGACAAGTTTTTCACTCCAAAGGCAGCTCACAACACGTGCCACACATACTGATGGCACTTGGGTCTTTTTCCCTCCCCCAGGGGACCAACCACGGTCAGTTTCTGGAAACTACCAGAGGTGAAAGAGAGTGATTAAATTTGGAAAGGATTGGGAGAACTTCATATTCAAAGGATCAGTCTGGGAAGTGAACTGCCTGGAAAGAGAAAAAAACGCCAGACCCACCAGGACTCGAACCTGGGACCCTGCTTGTCATGAGCAATGCTCTAACCACTGAGCTATGGGACCAGGCTGAACCCAGAAGGCGCTGACAAGTTTTTCACTCCAAAGGCAGCTCACAACACGTGCCACACATACTGATGGCACTTGGTTTTTTTCTCTTTCCAGGCAGTTCACTTCCCAGACTGATCCTTTGAATATGAAGTTCTCCCAATCCTTTCCAAATTTAATCACTTTCTTTCACCTCTGGTAGTTTCCAGAAACTGACCGTGGTTGGTCCCCTGGGGGAGGGAAAAAGACCCAAGTGCCATCAGTATGTGTGGCACGTGTTGTGAGCTGCCTTTGGAGTGAAAAACTTGTCAGCGCCTTCTGGGTTCAGCCTGGTCCCATAGCTCAGTGGTTAGAGCATTGCTCATGACAAGCAGGGTCCCAGGTTCGAGTCCTGGTGGGTCTGGCGTTTTTTTCTCTTTCCAGGCAGTTCACTTCCCAGACTGATCCTTTGAATATGAAGTTCTCCCAATCCTTTCCAAATTTAATCACTTTCTTTCACCTCTGGTAGTTTCCAGAAACTGACCGTGGTTGGTCCCCTGGGGGAGGGAAAAAGACCCAAGTGCCATCAGTATGTGTGGCACGTGTTGTGAGCTGCCTTTGGAGTGAAACACTTGTCAGCGCCTTCTGGGTTCAGCCTGGTCCCATAGCTCAGTGGTTAGAGCATTGCTCATGACAAGCAGGGTCCCAGGTTCGAGTCCTGGTGGGTCTGGCGTTTTTTTCTCTTTCCAGGCAGTTCACTTCCCAGACTGATCCTTTGAATATGAAGTTCTCCCAATCCTTTCCAAATTTAATCACTTTCTTTCACCTCTGGTAGTTTCCAGAAA
Source organism: Sycon ciliatum (assembly GCF_964019385.1). Lineage (NCBI taxonomy): Eukaryota > Metazoa > Porifera > Calcarea > Leucosolenida > Sycettidae > Sycon > Sycon ciliatum. The sequence goes on along the minus strand of NC_088648.1, from coordinate 5,853,145 downwards.
CTGACCGTGGTTGGTCCCCTGGGGGAGGGAAAAAGACCCAAGTGCCATCAGTATGTGTGGCACGTGTTGTGAGCTGCCTTTGGAGTGAAAAACTTGTCAGCGCCTTCTGGGTTCAGCCTGGTCCCATAGCTCAGTGGTTAGAGCATTGCTCATGACAAGCAGGGTCCCAGGTTCGAGTCCTGGTGGGTCTGGCGTTTTTTCTCTTTCCAGGCAGTTCACTTCCCAGACTGATCCTTTGAATAATAATAATAATAATAATAATAATAATAATAATAATAATAATAATAATAATAATAATAATAATAATAATAATAATAATAATAATAACAGACCCGCTAATCACTGTTTAAAGCACACGCCCGCCACCCCAAGGACTCTGCCGCCAGGGTCCACCTGCCTCGTGACATGGGTGGTCGAGGAATTCTATCATTCCGGGATCTCCTGGATAGAACCCGTGTCCGGGTGGCGCGGTACCTACAAGCCCACCCAAACGTGCCACTGTTGGCTGCTGTTAAGCGCCATCACGACAATGATGTGGCACCGTCAAAATCAGTTACACGTCAAGCCTCCAGACTTCTGGGTGAACTTGACCTACCCGACTTGGAGACTGCCACAAAAGCCATTGTCAAGAAGGCCGTTGCTCTCCGGTGCCTGGCCGTTATCCAAGGTAAGCCTCTCCATGGCCAGTTCTGGAGACGAGCTTCTGATGCTGGCTTGGACCTGGGCTTGAGTTTTCGCTGGCTGAAATCGCCAACGATCAGGCCTGCGACAGAGGGACTCTTGCTGGCTGTACAGGATCAGGCCATTGCGACCAGGCACTATCAGGTCACGGTCATTGGACGGGGAGACGTTGTGGACATTTGTCGAGTTTGCGGCACTCGCGGAGAAACAGTTGATCACATTGTGGCCTGTTGCCCAGCCCTAGCCAAAACACTGTATATCGAACGGCATGACACGCTCGTCAAGTTGGTGCATTGGGCACTATGCAAGCGGCATGGTCTGGGTCAGCCGGGAAGCAACCCGTTGAAGCATCATCTTGTGCCTGTCACGGAAAATCCTGACATGAAGCTCCTGTGGGAGTTCAATATCCCAACGGATACGCAAGTGCGCCACAACCGTCCAGACCTGGTGTTGCGGTCCAGCACACAGGTGCTGCTGATGGATGTCAGTGTTCCATTGGACCAGAATGTGCCCACAAAAATCGCCGAAAAAATAACAAAGTACGCTCCCCTTTGTCAAGAGCTGCGGCGCATCTGGCATGTGGATGATGTCCGCGTTGTGCCCCTGGTTGTTGGGGCGCTTGGTGGACTGACTGGTGTGTCCCTCTCACACTTTGTGTTGGCATTGGCAGGCACTCTGCGCATTGAAAGGGCTCAGCAATGTGCTATCCTGGGCACGCTGAACATCGTCAAGTCGGTTCTTGGCTTTCGGCATTAGGCTCCTCATGTTACGGGTAGAGCTAGTCTGTATAAACCTCCAATACCGCATTTGCTTTGACATCCATGAATGTGCAGTATGACGGTTCTCACAGCCTGATTTTTCTCTTGCCATTTGAGTATGTCCGGCATTCATCTCTTCCTCTATTTCTACAGGTCTATTCCTGTACTGGTAGTCCATTTTTGTGATTACTCTTTTTGTATTCGAATATGTCCTGTCCTCCTCCATCTTTTTGTATTCGAATATGTCCTGGCCTCCTCCGTCGTTCTGCTTATTTCTGTCCGTCTCTCAGTTTCTGCGTCGGCTTTCAATATTTTTACTTTGGTTTTACAATCCTTTTTGCTTCGGTCTTCATTGCGTTGGCCATTTATCTTTTTTTTTTTTTTTTTTTTTTTTTTTTTTTTCTCATTACCCTTGGTCTCTTTTGGCCCGGTGATGGGGTTCTTACTTCATGTCATGACAACGTGAGTGAAATAAAGCCAACTCCATAATAATAATAATAATAATAATAATAATAATTCAATGGATCAGTTGGGGAAGTGAACTGCCTGAAAAGAGAAAAAATCGCCAGACCCACCAGGACTCGAACCCGGGACCTTGCTTGTCATGAGCAATGCTCTAACCACTGAGCTATGGGACCAGGCTGAACCTAGAAGGCGCTGACAAGATTTTCACTCCAAAGGCAGCTCACAACACGTGCCACACATACTGATGGCACTTGGGTCTTTCTCCCTCCCCCAGGGGACCAACCACGGTCAGTTTCTGGACCCTACCAGAAGTGAAAGAGAGTGATAAATTTTGAACGGATTGGGAGAACTTCAAATTCAATGGATCAGTTGGGGAAGTGAACTGCCTGAAAAGAGAAAAAATCGCCAGACCCACACACACAGATTTTTTCTCTTTTCAGGCAGTTCACTTCCCCAACTGATCCATTGAATTTGAAGTTCTCCCAATCCGTTCAAAATTTATCACTCTCTTTCACTTCTGGTAGGGTCCAGAAACTGACCGTGGTTGGTCCCCTGGGGGAGGGAGAAAGACCCAAGTGCCATCAGTATGTGTGGCACGTGTTGTGAGCTGCCTTTGGAGTGAAAATCTTGTCAGCGCCTTCTAGGTTCAGCCTGGTCCCATAGCTCAGTGGTTAGAGCATTGCTCATGACAAGCAAGGTCCCGGGTTCGAGTCCTGGTGGGTCTGGCGATTTTTTCTCTTTTCAGGCAGTTCACTTCCCCAACTGATCCATTGAATTTGAAGTTCTCCCAATCCGTTCAAAATAATAATAATAATAATAATAATAATACACAACAGCAGTACATTACACCTAGAACATTAACGGCCAAGCTTGGCCGCACTAAACACGACACGTTACTTGAACAATTTCAACCCAATTATACTATCTTTCTGTACACACAAATTAGGCTTGTACAGACGCTGATAGATAGCTTCCAACACTTTTAACTGTAGTCCATAACCATGACATAATAATAATAATAATAATAATAATAATACCACAGCACGCGTAATAATATAATTATGTGGGTATAATTATACGTTCCGCTTCTGTCCTGTCTCCTATGATCAAATTCCATTATCGAGGTAATTATTAACACGGCGCACTGATGACCTGTGACGCCAGATCATGGATTGTCGGCCAGATTTCTCCATGTAAGCTTGTCCAGAGCGATGGCCCTCACATTCCCCAGCTGACTGCTGCGCTTCAAGTCGATGTTCCTCCTCTGTAAGTCGCTTGTGATGCGCGTCGCAATGGATGTCCTTGGACGTCCACGCCCCAGCCTTGGCATCTCCCGCAAAATAGCCCGTCAGCGCGATCCATGGCGGCGCATCCCTGTCCATACGGAGAATATGGCCGGTTAGCTGCCATCTTCTCCTGTCCACGATGTCAGATAGTGGTTCCGTGTTGCACCTCTCATACAGCTCAGTATTTGACATCCTGGCTGGGTAGACTATGCCAATGAGCCGTCGGAGCTGCTTCCGGTGGAAAACGTTAAGCGATTCTGCTTGTGCTGCCATGACAACCACGGCACAATACAGTGAACTGTGTTGGAAGCTATCTATCAGCGTCTGTACAAGCCTAATTTGTGTGTACAGAAAGATAGTATAATTGGGTTGAAATTGTTCAAGTAACGTGTCGTGTTTAGTGCGGCCAAGCTTGGCCGTTAATGTTCTAGGTGTAATGTACTGCTGTTATGTGTTATCACGTTGTCTTTCCTTCCTTTCTCCTTTGTTCATTTCTCGCTTTGATTGTTAAAATAATATTAATAATAATAATAATGCACTTGTCATAAGTATCCGAACGTTTTCGGTCCCTTCTCATCAAGGATTATACAGGGAATGGCTCAAGCTGGAAAGACTAAATCTTATATAGCGTAAAGATAATTAGATAACAACACTCGTGACAAGGTGGAAAATTATCAAGTTTAGCACGACACAAAACTCGAAGGAAAATAATAATAGTGACAACAACATAGTGAGCAAATTAAGTTACATTGTTACCACCTCGACGAGGAGTAACACCAAACAATTGTAGCGACAACACAATGCCGACAATGTGAAGATCGGTATGTAGGTAGAACCCTTCAGCACCTGGGCGCACGCATTCGTCAACATGTGCCGTTAAGTTGTGTTCCGCTTGATGCGCGCGATTGTCGTCCTCGCCGTGGTCGTCCTCCAAAATGTGCTGTCCAGTCCATCGGTGGATCTTCCTCTTCCCGTGAAGATGTGACTGCATGCCCGTCCTCCTCTGCGTGTGTAGGACACGGGCCAGCTGAGAACAGCATAAAAGATGGTGAAAGACCCACACGTAAACCACCGAAACTGACAAAGGATCTGTCGGCGTCGGAAAGGGTGACGAGAAGCCAAGTGAAAATACGGACCGATGAGGACGAACGTACAACGACAACGGAAGTGACAACAACAGTCATTATTCGAAAACGTGGTAGACCGCGAAAACTAACCTCAATATCGGACACCGGACAAGTTGGAGTAAGAAGCTCAATAGAAATCCGCAATGGAGGAGACGTAACGGAAAGGACACCGGGTATCGCGCACCCAACGGTTAGTGTCAAGAAACGTGGAAGGCCGCGGAAACGCGAAGAGACAGATAGTGGTGATGCCACGAAGAGGCGAGATGACGGGACATTGGAGGAGACAACACCCAATGGAGCTAAGAATCGCACTTCGTCAATCAAGCAACATCTGTCAGCCCGTACCAATTGTCGTGAGTTGTACAGTGATAATGTTTTCTCAATATTGTCACGTGGTAGATGTGCGTTACATTTGGCTGTGTTAGAAGCTTTGTATATCCGTAAGTTAGATCCTGAACTTTGCGTACAGAAAGAAAATGTGTTGTCGCTACAATTGTTTGGTGTTACTCCTCGTCGAGGTGGTAACAATGTAACTTAATTTGCTCACTATGTTGTTGTCACTATTATTATTTTCCTTCGAGTTTTGTGTCGTGCTAAACTTGATAATTTTCCACCTTGTCACGAGTGTTGTTATCTAATTATCTTTACGCTATATAAGTTTTAGTCTTTCCAGCTTGAGCCATTCCCTGTATAATCCTTGATGAGAAGGGACCGAAAACGTTCGGATACTTATGACAAGTGCCTTATTATGACTGGATGTGTGTTTGCGTGGATATTTGCGACCCATAACTTACCTTCGTTTTAAAGTATTATCCGCCTCCGACCTCTTTAAAAAAAAAATAATAATAATAATAATTTGAAAGTAGGACGGAGGCAGAAAATATTACAAAAAATGTATTATCTACGCATGCATCTACGCAAGAGTCACCACCAGCCAATTAGGACATGTGTCAAAGTATTGAACGTTTTCGTTCCCTTCTTGTCAAAATACTACAGGGAATGATGGAAATAAGCTAAAAGACTACAACTATAAGGAAAAGAAGTTCAGAAATATATCACTCCAATTATGTGTAGAAGTGATACGAAAAAATAGATGTGAAGAATCAAGAAAACAGCATGCAAATCCAATAAGTGACAAAAACGTAGTGACAAGAAAAAGAGAGAAATATCAAGAGATCTATTTCGCACCTTCACAACGAACAGTGCCAAACAACTGCAAAGACAACACATTCTCCTTCTGAACACAAAGCTCAGGGTCTAACTTACGTATGTACAAAGCTTCCAACACGGCAAGATGTAACAAAGACCTCCCACGCGACAAAACAGAGAATACATCATCGGAATACCACTCACGACAACTAGCACTGCCCGACAGGTGACACTTGATTGCCGAGGTACCGTTTCCCTGACCCGACGACTTGGCCGTTGTCACCTCCGATATTGCCGCTTGCGAATCTCTCCCATTACGCCCTGCGTCCCTGCAATTCCGATTGCCTCGGTCGAGATCAGTGTGATGCTCCACGTCCAGTCTGTCCTGCTTCCGTGGTCTACCTCGTTTCTTCACATTAATCGTTGTTGTCACTTCCAGTATTGGTTCTTTTGATTCGTCATCAATTCGTCTCCTCAATTGACTTCTGGTGACTCGTCCGGGGCTCGATTGTCCAGATGTCAGTTTCGGTGGTTTCCGTATAGGTCTCTTCTTCTTGTTGACTGTTGTTTGGGTTGGCTCCAGCCTTCCGCCCGACGAAAAAGGAGGAGGCGTCGGCAAGCGTATCGACAGCGGACTTGGACAAGTCCACCTCAGACACAGACTGCACTGGACACTTCGGTGGACGACCACGCCGAGGTCGAGAACCACGTGCAGCTACAGGGACAAGATTCAACGGTACATGTTGACGAATCCGTGCGCCCAGGTGCTGAAAGGTTCTACCTACGTACCGATTTTCACAAGAAGAAGAGACCTATACGGAGACCACCGAAACTGACATCTGGACAATCGAGCCCCGGACGAGTCACCAGAAGTCAATTGAGGAGACGAATTGATGACGAATCAAAAGAACCAATACTGGAAGTGACAACAACGATTAATGTGAAGAAACGAGGTAGACCACGGAAGCAGGACAGACTGGACGTGGAGCATCACACTGATCTCGACCGAGGCAATCGGGAATTGCAGGGACACAGGGCGTAATGGGAGAGATTCGCAAGCGGCAATATCGGAGGTGACAACGGCCAAGTCGTCGGGTCAGGGAAACGGTACCTCGGCAATCAAGTGTCACCTGTCGGGCAGTGCTAGTTGTCGTGAGTGGTATTCCGATGATGTATTCTCTGTTTTGTCGCGTGGGAGGTCTTTGTTACATCTTGCCGTGTTGGAAGCTTTGTACATACGTAAGTTAGACCCTGAGCTTTGTGTTCAGAAGGAGAATGTGTTGTCTTTGCAGTTGTTTGGCACTGTTCGTCGTGAAGGTGCGAAATAGATCTCTTGATATTTCTCTCTTTTTCTTGTCACTACGTTTTTGTCACTTATTGGATTTGCATGCTGTTTTCTTGATTCTTCACATCTATTTTTTCGTATCACTTCTACACATAATTGGAGTGATATATTTCTGAACTTCTTTTCCTTATAGTTGTAGTCTTTTAGCTTATTTCCATCATTGTTGTTGTTGTTGTTTGGCTTTATTTAAAGTGGAGTTCCAAAACAGGCCTAAACCTAATGACAATGGTCCCACTGATAATAAGAGAAAAGAAGATATAATAATAAGCGGACAAACAGAACCAAGAAGAAGATACAGCTGTAGTTAGATCACTAATATGAGCACGGCAGCAGGGGAAAAAAAGTCACAAGCACGGCAACCGGGAAGAAAGGAGTGAGTGAGTGAGAGAGAGAGAGAGAGAGAGAGAGAGAGAGAGAGAGAGAGAGAGTTAGAGAGTTAGAGAGAGAGAGAGAGAGAGAGAGAGAGAGAGAGAGAGAGAGAGAGAGAGAGAGAGAGAGAGAGAGAGAGAGATCATTCCCTGTAGTATTTTGACAAGAAGGGAACGAAAACGTTCAATACTTTGACACATGTCCTAATTGGCTGGTGGTGACTCTTGCGTAGATGCATGCGTAGATAATACATTTTTTGTAATAATAATAATAATAACTTGGGGCTCCCCGCGTGCTAGTTTGTACGTGAAGTGTGTGGGTTACAGTGAGGGCTGCGTCCCACCCGCCTGTGTGGATTCACAGGAAGTGTGAGTTACGAAGTCTGAAGAAAACGTTGAACGTCTCTGCTTGGATGACGACTACACCATAGCTTAGCGGTTAGAGCATCGCTGGCTACAAGCGAGGGTCCCTGGTTCGAGTCCTGGTGGTGACAGTCAATTTTTTCTTCAGACTTTTCCCGTTCGTCTCTTTCCCTCAAAACCAGTCAATAATAATAATAATAGTAATAATTTCCCTCAAACCAGTTAATAGTAATAATAATAATAATAATAATAGGAAACTCGGATGTTGAGCCATAAATAAATGTGGAAAAGAAAAGGACATATGGATACGAGTTAAGAGTAACTCTCCATCACTGTAACTGGATACTATATACTCGTTTTACTCGTTTTCGTTGCGCTTGCCTTCCCCTCTTTGGTATTTCCATAACCTTGAACCTTCCAAGTTGGAAGGCTGTCGGTTAGCGCTACGGAGATGTGTTGAAGCTAGGTGTCAGGACGTCGAATGTCTCCGTACTCTTGTCAGTTTTGTGCCTAGTTATTGCACTTTCTGACTGTGTATAGTATCCAGTTACAGTGATGGAGAGTTACTCTTAACTCGTATCCATATGTCCTTTTCCTTTCCACAATAATAATAGGAATGGGTTTTCTCCCACACTGGAGCTCGCGCGATTCCGCCGACGACTTGACACTTGACTGACTCACGACTGCCATCCAGAGATCACGAGAAGTCCATTGAACCTGCGACTCGGCAAACCTGGAAGAAAGCACCACTCCCTGCTCAATACACATTGTTTCGGGGAATTCACCCCTCATCAGTTGAGCTTGAGTAGGCTGAGCAAGATTGTGCCTGAAGACCTCCACTTATTATAGTGCTGTCCAGGCACAAACATCACCAGGGATACAAACTTGCAGAGACACTCCATTTCCAGCGCGACAAACACCTCGTGAACACCAGACATTCCAGAGAATGCTTCCCCGAAACATCATGGTCGAACTTCCCGCAGGCCCAAGAAGAAAGGGAACTTGAAGCAAGTTCGACACTTGTCCCCGTGTGGTGCGCTGATCCTCCGGAACAGTCTCCTGGACGTTGAGAACAGACGTAGACCGCCAGACCCACCAGGACCCTTCTAGAGCTTGGTCCCATAGCTCAGTGGTGAGAGCATTGCTCATGACAAGCAGGGTCCCAGGTTCGAGTCCTGGTGGGTCTGGCGGTTTTTTCTCTTTTCAGGCAGTTCACTTCCCCAACTGATCCTTTGTATATGAAGTTCTCCCAATCCTTTCAAAACATTTATCCCTTTTCTTTCACTTCCGGTAGGGTCCAGAAACTGACCGTGGTTGGTCTCCTGGGGGAGAGAGAAAGACCCAAGTGCCATCAGTATGTGTGGCACGTGTTGTGAGCTGCCTTTGGAGTGAACAACTTGTCAGCGCCTTCTAGATTCAGCCTGGTCCCATAGCTCAGTGGTTAGAGCGTTGCTCATGACAAGCAGGGTCCCAGGTTCGAGTCCTGGAGGGTCTGGCGGTTTTTTCTCTTTTCAGGCAGTTCACTTCCCCAACTGATCCTTCGTGAACACTTTTAGCACTAAGTATATAATATTACCTGAAGCCGAGTGCATATGGGCGAATATTCACTGGTATTCGCCAAGGTTTGTACGGGGTCAATTTCTATTTCTGGACATTGTACATTTCTGGACATTTCGAGTAAAATAATTTTTCGTCGCGTTTAGAGTCAAGTAAGTCAGGTTGATGAAGTTTTTTCTTGTTGTAGTTGACAGCTGAGCTGTTGTAGTTTCTCCTCGTGTCGGTGCCTTCCTGATAGCCTTTTCATGGGAGGCATTTAAACGAGTTTTGTGGTACTTTGTCGCATGAGAATTTTGAATTTTGAGTAAAATAAGAAGTAATGGACGAATTGTTGGCTTCCCCATGTGCACTCCACTTCAGACGCTCTATAGTCTTGGACCTGTTGGCTGGAAGTGTGAAGAGGCCAACTACAGTCCACCAATAGAAAAATAACAAAATTGGTGCAGTATAGGATGCCTGTTGACGCTGTTTTACTTTCATGTCCAGAATTCCATACACTGAAATTTAGGCCAAAAAATTGGCCTGTCGAAACCATCCTGCTATAAAGTCTCTGGGATCACAGCATGAGCAATTGTCACATATTTGGAAAGATGAAGGATTAGGCCATTACAATAGATACAAAAAGATATGAAAAATGTAAAACACACAGCCAGTGGGCCTCTATTTTATTTTCATGTCCAGAAATTGCTATTCACCTCGTATTATTATTATTATTATTTCAGAACTAAATATTGCGACAGAGCTTTCGGCCATATTTTCAATTCATTGCATTCCCAACTCATCACAACCACGCGCTCTTCAGCCGAACCATACAGACACCAGCAAGGACACTTCCGTTGAGAGATAATATTGCTCCACGCCTCTAGACAGCCGCCATTTCTGGTGTATAAGAATGATCATTCCTCCATTATCATCATTATCATCCTCTACTGATGAGCTCCGACAGGGAGCGAAACAGCTGTCTAGAGGCGTGGAGCAATATTATCTCTCAACGGAAGTGTCCTTGCTGGTGTCTGTATGGTTCGGCTGAAGAGCGCGTGGTTGTGATGAGTTGGGAATGCAATGAATTGAAAATATGGCCGAAAGCTCTGTCGCAATATTTAGTTCTGAAGTTTTAATGCGCCGTTAGTGGCAGAGCAGAGTGGACACGAAGAGTCGGTGAAGAAAGAAGGAGAGATGACAAGACGAGTCGGTGAAGAAGGAAGGAGGAAAGCAAGACACATCTGCAACATCTTTGATCAAACTGAGCTGAGCTGCTGATACGAAGCGTCGACCAAGCATCCCTGACTGGAGTGAATGCCCCAGCTGGCCTCTCGTTTGTCAGTGGTTGCTACTAGACCTGGTAGTATCACACTCCCGACTACAAGTTTCCTGGTGTGCATCGACATCGGCATCAGTGGGGCCTCCCGCTGTCGATCCTGTTGACGGGCGGACAGGTCGGTGTGAATCCTGAACGGCAACCGAGCCTGTCGCGTTGGGGGATCTTGGCGGTGAGTCTCGCCTCGCCTGCATACATGGACATTGCAACATCATAATAATAAACAACATACATGTACTTTCCATTGGCATCAGTATTCCGAGTAAGATTTTCGTCGCTTGTGTGGTGTGTTCCTCCACCAATGAGCGCGTACTATGATTATTTATCGCTGTTCTCACACTTTACCATTTTAGCAGCTTGCATATGCCATTGATATATGTGGAAAGCGCGCACTTGCGCCATTTCTGGTGTATAAGAATGATCATGCCTCCATTATCATCATTATCATCCTCTACTGATGAGCTCCGACAGGGAGCGAAACAGCTGTCTAGAGGCGTGGAGCAATATTATCTCTCAACGGAAGTGTCCTTGCTGGTGTCTGTATGGTTCGGCTGAAGAGCGCGTGGTTGTGATGAGTTGGGAATGCAATGAATTATTAATATTATTATTATTATTTTAATAACGAAGGTACGTGTTGGGTCGTAAGTATCCACGCAAACACACATCCAGTCAAAATAAGGCACTTGTCAAAGCATCCGAACGTTTTCGGTCCCTTCTCATCAAGGATTATACAGGGAATGGCTCAAGTTGGAAAGACTAAAACTTATATAGCGTAAAGATATGAGATAACAACACTTGTGACAAGGTGGAAAAAGTATCAAGTTCAGCACGACACAAAACTCGAAGGAAATAATAATAGCGACAAGAACATAGTGAACAAATTAAGTTACGTTGTTAACACCTCGACGAGGAGTAACACCAAACGATTGTAGCGACAACACATTTTCTTTCTGTACGCAAAGTTCAGGATCTAACTTACGGATATACAAAGCTTCTAACACAGCCAGATGCAACGCACATCTACCACGTGACAATATTGAGAACACATTATCACTGTACAACTCACGACAATTGGTACGGGCTGACAGATGTTGCTTGATGGACGAAGTGCGATTCTTAGCTCCGTTGGGTGTAGTCTCCTCCAATGTCCCGTCATCTCGCCTCTTCGCGGCATCACCACTATCCGTCTCTTTGCTTTTCCGCGGCCTTCCACGTTTTCTGACACTAGCCGTTGTGTGCGCGATGCCCAGTGTCCTTTCAGCTACGTCTCCTCCATTGCGGATTTCTATTGATCTTCTTACTCCAACTTGTCCGGTGTTCGATATTGAGGTTCGTTTTCGCGGTCTACCACGTTTTCGAATATTGACTGTTGTTGTCACTTCCGTTGTCGTTGTACGTGCGTCCTCACCCGTCCGTATTTTTACTTGGCTTCGCGTAACCCTTCCCGACGCAGACAGATCCTTTGTCAATTTCGGTGGTTTACGTGTCGGTCTTTCACCATCTTTCACGCTGTTCTCAGCTGGACCCTGCGCTATACACGCGGAGGAGGACGGGCATGCAGTGATATCTTCACAGGAAGAGGAAGATCCACCGATGGACTGGACAGCACATTTTGGAGGACGACCACGGCGAGGACGACACTCACGCGCATCAAGCGGAACAAAACTTAACGGCACATGTTGACGAATGCGCGCGCCCAGGTGCTGAAGGGTTCTACCTACATACCGATCTTCACATTGTCGGCATTGAAAGAAATAGATAAGGTTACTTTTACTAAGGGTAGGTAGAACATCCTTCTTCACACTGAACGCACGCACTGTCCCAAATATGACGTACAGCTTGACGCACGGATAAGATGGACATACGATACCACGAACATCCTTCTCCACGCGCGCAGAACCGGCGCCAACCCAGGGTAAACGGAGCACCACTGGGCAAAGGTCAGGTCCAAATTGGATCGGCTTGTCTGTCGCCGGTTTTTCGTTGATAAGCTTGGCCAGAAATTCCTTTGGATAGCCGTTGTTCGTAAATATTGATGTCAGTCTGTCTAATTCGTCCTGCAATAGGTGAGGGGAACATATTCTATGCGCACGATAAACTAGCGCTTTCACAAGATGTTTCTTCGATTTCGTTGGAGTATAGCTCCCCCACGGAATGTAGAGGCCGGTGAAAGTTGGCTTCCTATAGATAGTGGTGTCCAAACTCTTAGTGTTAATGTTGCGTGATATTTGTACATCCAAGAAGGATAATCTGCCGTTTTGTTCCGCTTCCGACGTGAATCTCAACGCCGGATGGAGGCTATTCAGAGTTAGTAGAAAAGTCCCACAGACATCCTCATCCTCATCGTGACAGTACACATCGTCTACAAAACGACAGTACATAGAGGGCCACAATGATGGACTAATGGACGCTTCACAGAACCCTACAAATATATTAGCCAATACAGGACCAAGTGGCGAGCCCATGGCAACGCCATCTATTTGTTTATACATAACGTTGCCAAATGAAAACTCAACGCCAGATGTAACCATAAATAATAATGATTAACATGAGTTTCACAAACTCCGTTTCGTTCAAGGACGGTGGAGTAATGGACTTATTGTGGTACAGTGTTGTTGCGCAGATGTCAATGGTCTCCCGTAGTGGCACGTTAGTAAATAAGCTGACTACGTCATACGAACACATGAATCCGCTCGATTCAAAGTTTGCGTCCCTTAGCTTTGCATTATTTTGACTGGATGTGTGTTTGCGTGGATACTTACGACCCAACACGTACCTTCGTTATTAAAGTATTATCCGCCTCCGACTTCTTGAAAAATTATTATTATTATTATTATTATTATTATTATTATTATTATTATTATTATTATTATTATTTGAAACTCGGATGTTGAGCCATAAATAAATGTGGAAGAGAAAAGGACATATGGATACGAGTTAAGAGTAACTCTCCATCACTGTAACATGATACTATATACAGTCAGAAAGTGCAATAACTAGGCACAAAACTGACAGAGTACTGAAACATTCGACGTCCTGACACCTAGCTTTAACACATCTCCGTAGCGCTAACCGACAGCCTTCCAACTTGGAAGGTTCAAGGTTATGGAAAAGACCAAAGAGGGGAAGGCAAGCGCAACGAAAACGAGCAAAAGCCACAGTCCCAACGGAACAAAGAATGTCGATTGTTACTGGACGATGACGAGACCAGTACGATATTTGACAAAGCGGTCTAACTACAATTCGAAGCAGCAAAGCAGCACACCACCCAACTTGGGTGGGTCATAAATATCAAAGATAAGTAAAGAAAGGGAAGCTTTGCGAAAACGAATTGTACAAGCCGAAAGCCAAACTCCTACAGTACTCCTCATGCATGACATTGTGATGGACTAGTTGACTACAAAACAAGTGGTTTCACACGACGTACGTTTCGCCGTATGGTTCGTGACGGCTCATCAGGTGTGCAATTTGAAACTCGGATGTTGAGCCATAAATAAATGTGGAAGAGAAAAGGACATATGGATACGAGTTAAGAGTAACTCTCCATCACTGTAACATGATACTATATACAGTCAGAAAGTGCAATAACTAGGCACAAAACTGACAGAGTACTGAAACATTCGACGTCCTGACACCTAGCTTTAACACATCTCCGTAGCGCTAACCGACAGCCTTCCAACTTGGAAGGTTCAAGGTTATGGAAAAGACCAAAGAGGGGAAGGCAAGCGCAACGAAAACGAGCAAAAGCCACAGTCCCAACGGAACAAAGAATGTCGATTGTTACTGGACGATGACGAGACCAGTACGATATTTGACAAAGCGGTCTAACTACAATTCGAAGCAGCAAAGCAGCACACCACCCAACTTGGGTGGGTCATAAATATCAAAGATAAGTAAAGAAAGGGAAGCTTTGCGAAAACGAATTGTACAAGCCGAAAGCCAAACTCCTACAGTACTCCTCATGCATGACATTGTGATGGACTAGTTGACTACAAAACAAGTGGTTTTTCTGACTGTATATAGTATCATGTTACAGTGATGGAGAGTTACTCTTAACTCGTATCCATATGTCCTTTTCTCTTCCACATTATTATTATTATTATTATTATTATTATTATTATTTCTCCTTTATTCACTTCTTTCGAAGGCGATAAGCCAGACCCACCGGGAAATATTTCCATGGGTGGGACAGCAAAAAGAAAGTGAAAAAACAAAAACAAAAATAAATAAATAAATAAAACCTAAAAACCAAAGGGACAAGAACTAGTTGAAGGAAGAGGAAGAAAGGAAAGAAACTGAATCCGAACTCCAACATCAAAACAATAATAAAGAATTTGCAGCGACAGGCAAAATACATCAACCAATGAAGGGAGTAGTAACAAAGGAAATATCAGTCTTTATCAGTCGTTATTCAAGTCTCTTAGCTATTGAACATGCAAACGCAGCAGAGGTGCATCTACATGTTAAGGATAGTTCTCAGTATTTTAATCGAACCTTGTATAGCCTCCTGTTGCACAATAGCCAGGTCTCCTCCCTGCACAGTCCGAAGGCATTGAGGAGTCTCCCCCACCAAGCCTCCCAGGGCACCGACAACCACAGGGACCACGTCAACCTGGTTGAGGGACCAAATCCTCGAAATCTCCCGCTTCAAATCATAATATTTCGAGCGCTTTTCAGCCATTTTCTTATTGATGTTGTTCTCACCAGGAACGCTGATGTCTATAATGTAGGCGATGCGCTCCTTGTCATCAACAAGGAGCAGATCGGGCCTGTTTGCTGATAGTTTCAGGTCAGTTGGGACCGAATACTCCCAATAGAGGCGATACTGATTACTCTTGACCAATGCCTTGAGCTGGTGGTCGAATCGTGAAGCACCAGTAGGTAGATCTCGTGCTTTACACATTTCGAAGTGCACATACTTTACTATCCGGTTATGTCGTTCAATGTAACTGGTCCGAGCAAGAACTGGGCAGGCACTGACAATGTGGTCAATTGTTTCTAAGCTGCCCTTGCAAAGCCTGCAATTGGCATCAGTTCGAGGAATTGACTTCATTATGGCGTATTGGTAATTTTTCGTTTTGAGGGATTGGTCTTGTGCTGCCATAATCATGCCTTCAGTTGAAGGTTTCAGTGTCCTTGATTTCAACCACATGAAGGTAAGCTCCTTATCTAGGCGATTCTCCTCCAATCGGCTCTAATATCTCCCATGCAGCGGCATAGTGGAAAGTGTTTTGGATTTTCGCTCAGCGCACGCTTGTTTAATGGTATGCTTATTGGGTAAAGCTGGTCCAGCTGCTGGCAGATCCAAACTCGACAGGAACTTAGCGGCCTTTGCAGTTATTGAGTTATTATTATTATTATTATTATTATTATTATTATTATTATTATTATTATTATTATTATTATTATTATTATTATTATTATTATTCAAAGGATCAGTCGGGGAAGTGAACTGCCTGAAAAGAGAAAAAAACGCCAGACCCACCAGGACTCGAACCTGGGACCCTGCTTGTCATGAGCAATGCTCTAACCACTGAGCTATGGGACCAGGCTGAACCCAGAAGGCGCTGACAAGTTTTTCACTCCAAAGGCAGCTCACAACACGTGCCACACATACTGATGGCACTTGGGTCTTTTTCCCTCCCCCCAGGGGACCAACCACGGTCAGTTTCTGGAAACTACCAGAGGTGAAAGAAAGTGATTAAATTTGGAAAGGATTGGGAGAACTTCTAATTCAAAGGATCAGTCGGGGAAGTGAACTGCCTGAAAAGAGAAAAAAACGCCAGACCCACCAGGACTCGAACCTGGGACCCTGCTTGTCATGAGCAATGCTCTAACCACTGAGCTATGGGACCAGGCTGAACCCAGAAGGCGCTGACAAGTTTTTCACTCCAAAGGCAGCTCACAACACGTGCCACACATACTGATGGCACTTGGGTCTTTTTCCCTCCCCCCAGGGGACCAACCACGGTCAGTTTCTGGAAACTACCAGAGGTGAAAGAAAGTGATTAAATTTGGAAAGGATTGGGAGAACTTCTAATTCAAAGGATCAGTCGGGGAAGTGAACTGCCTGAAAAGAGAAAAAAACGCCAGACCCACCAGGACTCGAACCTGGGACCCTGCTTGTCATGAGCAATGCTCTAACCACTGAGCTATGGGACCAGGCTGAACCCAGAAGGCGCTGACAAGTTTTTCACTCCAAAGGCAGCTCACAACACGTGCCACACATACTGATGGCACTTGGGTCTTTTTCCCTCCCCCCAGGGGACCAACCACGGTCAGTTTCTGGAAACTACCAGAGGTGAAAGAAAGTTTCTTTCACCTCTGGTAGTTTCCAGAAACTGACCGTGGTTGGTCCCCTGGGGGGAGGGAAAAAGACCCAAGTGCCATCAGTATGTGTGGCACGTGTTGTGAGCTGCCTTTGGAGTGAAAAACTTGTCAGCGCCTTCTGGGTTCAGCCTGGTCCCATAGCTCAGTGGTTAGAGCATTGCTCATGACAAGCAGGGTCCCAGGTTCGAGTCCTGGTGGGTCTGGCGTTTTTTTCTCTTTTCAGGCAGTTCACTTCCCCGACTGATCCTTTGAATTAGAAGTTCTCCCAATCCTTTCCAAATTTAATCACTTTCTTTCACCTCTGGTAGTTTCCAGAAACTGACCGTGGTTGGTCCCCTGGGGGGAGGGAAAAAGACCCAAGTGCCATCAGTATGTGTGGCACGTGTTGTGAGCTGCCTTTGGAGTGAAAAACTTGTCAGCGCCTTCTGGGTTCAGCCTGGTCCCATAGCTCAGTGGTTAGAGCATTGCTCATGACAAGCAGGGTCCCAGGTTCGAGTCCTGGTGGGTCTGGCGTTTTTTTCTCTTTTCAGGCAGTTCACTTCCCCGACTGATCCTTTGAATTAGAAGTTCTCCCAATCCTTTCCAAATTTAATCACTTTCTTTCACCTCTGGTAGTTTCCAGAAACTGACCGTGGTTGGTCCCCTGGGGGGAGGGAAAAAGACCCAAGTGCCATCAGTATGTGTGGCACGTGTTGTGAGCTGCCTTTGGAGTGAAAAACTTGTCAGCGCCTTCTGGGTTCAGCCTGGTCCCATAGCTCAGTGGTTAGAGCATTGCTCATGACAAGCAGGGTCCCAGGTTCGAGTCCTGGTGGGTCTGGCGTTTTTTTCTCTTTTCAGGCAGTTCACTTCCCCGACTGATCCTTTGAATTAGAAGTTCTCCCAATCCTTTCCAAAATTATTATTATTATTATTATTATTATTATTATTATTATTATTATTATTATTATTATTATTATTATTATTATTATTATTATTATTATTTTAATATGGCAATAAGTAGGACGAGCTGAAGTGACATGTGGACTACTTTATTAACAATGTAAGCGATGGAGACGATGCAAGAAACAATCTAAAGGGTAAATAAAATACATGTAAGAAGAAAAAGGGCAATGGAAAAAAAGGATGATTCGAACAAGTTTTCGTACAACACTCTTCAGGAATCACCGTTGTACTAAAGAACAAAATGAGAACAAAGGAAATAATATAGCAATCAAGGTAGGGTGACACGATACAATGACAGCACTGGAATATCAAGGTGCGATTTCTCACAAAAAGGTATACAAGTAAGAACTAAGCGTGACAAGTGTGTATCAGCAACAAAAACAAAAAAGTGAGAACGAATGATAATAATAACAATAATGAACAAGAAGGTGACAAAACACATTTAGGCACAAGTGGCAACAACGTTGCCACACTACACAAAAGAACATTATTTGAACAATTTTAGGGTAATAACACTATCTTTCTGGACACACAAATTCGGCTTGTGAATGCGCTGACAAACAGCTTCCAAAACTTGTATCCACTTCACATCCTTCCACCCAGTGCGCAATCTGAGTGGCCCAAACGCGGGAGGCCTAGGAAAAACCCATCACCTACACGGCAGGATAGCTCCCTGCCGCTGTCTGCCGCTCCCCCTCTGACATCTGTGTTGGACGGGCTTGAGCTTGGCAGCTCTTTGGAGGTGCGTGCGGAACCGCCATTGGTGCAGCCCTCGGGTGTGCTTAAGTCTGTGCCTCTGGGTGCTTTGCATGGGGCTGTGCCTCGAGTGGTGACAGCACCTCTGCCTCCCCCTGACCCTCCTCCTTCGAGGTATGTGTTGGTGGAGAGCACCCGCGGCGGTCGATTTGTCCCACCGGAACTAGAGCTGGATTCAACAAAAAGACCAACAACCATGGCTGCAACAACAACACCAGCTTCACATCCAACAACAACACCAGGTTCACATTCAACAACAACAACAACAACTAATCCACAAAACAAAGCAGCAAATGACAGACCAAGGAGATCTACAGCAGATTACAACCGGACCTATGAATTCACGGTAAAAATACAAAGGAAACAATCGGAAAGGACGACGACTGACATGAAGGCAACGGCATTCACGGTTGGCGTGGGTGGTGAAGGTGAGACGCAGGACGATGCAAGTGAGGAGGAGAGTCGAACCGCTGTGGATGACGGAGCAGGTTCTGATTCGGACAGTGAGGGAGAAGGTGAGCTGAGTGAGGGTGAGAGTGAGTGTGAGGGTGTGCGCGTGAGTCGAGATTGTGTGCGTCCGTCTCGTAATAAGTCTTCAGTATACAATCATTTGGTTTCTAGTACTGACTGTTGTCGTACTTATTCTGATTCCTGTTTTTCTGTTTTGTGCCGTGCTCGTCATGGTTATCTTTTGCAGTTACAAGTTTTGGAAGCTGTTTGTCAGCGCATTCATAAGCCGAATTTGTGTGTCCAGAAAGATAGTGTTATTACCCTAAAATTGTTCAAATAATGTTCTTTTGTGTAGTGTGGCAACGTTGTTGCCACTTGTGCCTAAATGTGTTTTGTCACCTTCTTGTTCATTATTGTTATTATTATCATTCGTTCTCACTTTTTTGTTTTTGTTGCTGATACACACTTGTCACGCTTAGTTCTTACTTGTATACCCTTGTGTTCTACACACTTTTTGTGAGAAATCGCACCTTGATATTCCAGTGCTGTCATTGTATCGTGTCACCCTACCTTGATTGCTATATTATTTCCTTTGTTCTCATTTTGTTCTTTAGTACAACGGTGATTCCTGAAGAGTGTTGTACGAAAACTTGTTCGAATCATCCTTTTTTTCCATTGCCCTTTTTCTTCTTACATGTATTTTATTTACCCTTTAGATTGTTTCTTGCATCGTCTCCATCGCTTACATTGTTAATAAAGTAGTCCACATGTCACTTCAGCTCGTCCTACTTATTGCCATATTAAAATTATTGTCTCCTCGTCGAATTTTTAAATTATTATTATTATTATTATTAATATTACGAAGTAGTGGTTGCGACTTCGGCGATGATTTGTAAGAAAGGGTTTGCTCCCCACACCGGAGCTCGCGCAATTCCGCCGACTTTACTTGACACTTGACTGACTTACGACTGCCATCCAGAGCACACGAGAAGTCCATCGAACCTTCGACTCGGCAAACCTGCAAGAAAGCACCACTCCCTGCTCAATACACAGTGTTTCGGGGAATTCACCCCTCATCAGTTGAGCTTGAGTAGGCTGAGGAAGATTGTGCCTGAAGAGCACCACTTATATAGTGCTCTCCAGGTACAAACATCACCAGGGATACAAACTTACAGAGACGCTCCGCTTCCAGCGCGATAAACACCTCGTGAACACCAGATAGCAGCGTGAGTCAGTGTCGCTCCTGGACGGTGAGACCAGACGTTGAGGACCCTCGGTCATTCGCAACGCTGTCACCTCCAAACCAACTAGTCGCAAGCCCGCGCTGGGCACAACAGTACGAAGTAGTGGTTGCGACTTCGGCGATGATTTGTAAGAAAGGGTTTGCTCCCCACACCGGAGCTCGCGCAATTCCGCCGACTTTACTTGACACTTGACTGACTTACGACTGCCATCCAGAGCACACGAGAAGTGCATCGAACCTTCGACTCGGCAAACCTGCAAGAAAGCACCACTCCCTGCTCAATACACAGTGTTTCGGGGAATTCACCCCTCATCAGTTGAGCTTGAGGGCTTGCGACTAGTTTGTTTGGAGGTGACAGCGTTGCGAATGACCGAGGGTCCTCAACGTCTGGTCTCACCGTCCAGGAGCGACACTGACTCACGCTGCTATCTGGTGTTCACGAGGTGTTTATCGCGCTGGAAGCGGAGCGTCTCTGTAAGTTTGTATCCCTGGTGATGTTTGTACCTGGAGAGCACTATATAAGTGGTGTTCTTCAGGCACAATCTTCCTCAGCCTACTCAAGCTCAACTGATGAGGGGTGAATTCCCCGAAACACTGTGTATTGAGCAGGGAGTGGTGCTTTCTTGCAGGTTTGCCGAGTCGAAGGTTCGATGGACTTCTCGTGTGCTCTGGATGGCAGTCGTAAGTCAGTCAAGTGTCAAGTAAAGTCGGCGGAATTGCGCGAGCTCCGGTGTGGGGAGCAAACCCTTTCTTACAAATCTTCGCCGAAGTCGCAACCACTACTTCGTACTGTTGTGCCCAGCGCGGGCTTGCGACTAGTTGGTTTGGAGGTGACAGCGTTGCGAATGACCGAGGGTCCTCAACATCTGGTCTCACCGTCCAGGAGCGACACTGACTCCCGCTGCTATCTGGTGTTCACGAGGTGTTTATCGCGCTGGAAGCGGAGCGTCTCTGTAAGTTTGTATCCCTGGTGATGTTTGTACCTGGAGAGCACTATATAAGTGGTGCTCTTCAGGCACAATCTTCCTCAGCCTACTCAAGCTCAACTGATGAGGGGTGAATTCCCCGAAACACTGTGTATTGAGCAGGGAGTGGTGCTTTCTTGCAGGTTTGCCGAGTCGAAGTTTCGATGGACTTTTCGTGTGCTCTGGATGGCAGTCGTAAGTCATAGCCCATACCATAGCCCATACCATAGCCCATACCATAGCCCATACCATAGCCCATACCATAGCCCATACCATACATAGCCCATACCATAGCCCATACCATAGCCCATACCATAGCCCATACTATAGCCCATACCATAGCCCATACCATAGCCCATACCATAGCCCATACCATAGCCCATACCATAGTCCATACCATAGCCCATACCATAGCCCATACCATAGCCCATACCATAGCCCATACCATAGCCCATACCATAGCCCAAACAATAGTCCATACCATAGCCCATACCATAGCCCATACCATAGCCCATACCATAGCCCATACCATAGCCCATACCATAGCCCATACCATAGCCCATACCATAGCCCATACCATAGCCCATACCATAGCCCATACCATAGCCCATACCATAGCCCATACCATAGCCCATACCATAGCCCATACCATAGCCCATACCATAGCCCATACCATAGCCCATACCATAGCCCATACCATAGCCCATACCATAGCCCATACCATAGCCCATACCATAGCCCATACCATAGCCCATACCATAGCCCATACCATAGCCCATACCATAGCCCATACCATAGCCCATACCATAGCCCATACCATAGCCCATACCATAGCCCATACCATAGCCCATACCATAGCCCATACCATAGCCCATACCATAGCCCATACCATAGCCCATACCATAGCCCATACCATAGCCCATACCATAGCCCATGCCATAGCCCATACCATAGCCCATACCATAGCCCATACCATAGCCCATACCATAGCCCATACCATAGCCCATACCATAGCCCATACCATAGCCCATACCATAGCCCATACCATAGCCCATACCATAGCCCATACCATAGCCCATACCATAGCCCATACCATAGCCCATACCATAGCCCATACCATAGCCCATACCATAGCCCATACCATAGCCCATACCATAGCCCATACCATAGCCCATACCATAGCCCATACCATAGCCCATACCATAGCCCATGCCATAGCCCATGCCATAGCCCATGCCATAGCCCATACCATAGCCCATACCATAGCCCATACCATAGCCCATACCATAGCCCATACCATAGCCCATACCATAGCCCATACCATAGCCCATACCATAGCCCATACCATAGCCCATACCATAGCCCATACCATAGCCCATACCATAGCCCATACCATAGCCCATACCATAGCCTATACCATAGCCCATACCATAGCCCATACCATAGCCCATGCCATAGCCCATACCATAGCCCATACCATAGCCCATACCATAGCCCATACCATAGCCCATACCATAGCCCATACCATAGCCCATACCATAGCCCATACCATAGCCCATACCATAGCCCATACCATAGCCCATACCATAGCCCATACCATAGCCCATACCATAGCCCATACCATAGCCCATACCATAGCCCATACCATAGCCCATACCATAGCCCATACCATAGCCCATACCATAGCCCATACCATAGCCCATACCATAGCCCATACCATAGCCCATACCATAGCCCATACCATAGCCCATACCATAGCCCATACCATAGCCCATACCATAGCCCATACCATAGCCCATACCATAGCCCATACCAAAGCCCATACCATAGCCCATACCATAGCCCATACCATAGCCCATACCATAGCCCATACCATAGCCCATACCATAGCCCATACCATAGCCCATACCATAGCCCATACCATAGCCCATACCATAGCCCATACCATAGCCCATACCATAGCCCATACCATAGCCCATACCATAGCCCATACCATAGCCCATACCATAGCCCATACCATAGCCCATACCATAGCCCATACCATAGCCCATACCATAGCCCATACCATAGCCCATACCATAGCCCATACCATAGCCCATACCATAGCCCATACCATAGCCCATACCATAGCCCATACCATAGCCCATACCATAGCCCATACCATAGCCCATACCATAGCCCATACCATAGCCCATACCATAGCCCATACCATAGCCCATACCATAGCCCATACCATAGCCCACACCATAGCCCATACCATAGCCCATACCATAGCCCATACCATAGCCCATACCATAGCCCATACCATAGCCAATACCATAGCCCATACCATAGCCCACACCATAGCCCACACCATAGCCCACACCATAGCCCACACCATAGCCCACACCATAGCCCATACCATAGCCCATACCATAGCCCATACCATAGCCCATACCATAGCCCATCCCATAGCCCATACCATAGCCCATACCATAGCCCATACCATAGCCCATACCATAGCCCATACCATAGCCCATACCATAGCCCATACCATAGCCCATACCATAGCCCATACCATAGCCCATACCATAGCCCATACCATAGCCCATACCATAGCCCATACAATAGCCCATACCATAGCCCACACCATAGCCCATACCATAGCCCATACCATAGCCCATACCATAGCCCATACCATAGCCCATACCATAGCCCATACCATAGCCCATACCATAGCCCATACCATAGCCCATACCATAGCCCATACCATAGCCCATACCATAGCCCATACCATAGCCCATACCATAGCCCATACCATAGCCCATACCATAGCCCATACCATAGCCCATACCATAGCCCATACCATAGCCCATACCATAGCCCATACCATAGCCCATACCATAGCCCATACCATAGCCCTTACCATAGCCCATACCATAGCCCATACCATAGCCCATACCATAGCCCATACCATAGCCCATACCATAGCCCATACCATAGCCCATACCATAGCCCATACCCTAGCCCATACCATAGCCCATACCATAGCCCATACCATAGCCCATACCATAGCCCATACCATAGCCCATACCATAGCCCATACCATAGCCCATACCATAGCCCATACCATAGCCCATACCATAGCCCATACCATAGCCCATACCATAGCCCATACCATAGCCCATACCATAGCCCATACCATAGCCCATACCATAGCCCATACCATAGCCCATACCATAGCCCATACCATAGCCCATACCATAGCCCATACCATAGCCCATACCATAGCCCATACCATAGCCCATACCATAGCCCATACCATAGCCCATACCATAGCCCATACCATAGCCCATACCATAGTCCTTCACGCACTGTGCATGCAGATTATGGCGAGTGCAGTGCACACGACCACCTCACGTGTTGATGGCCAGAACGTTGGTGCGGCTGGCCAGCACAGGGCCTGATTAACTGAACCGTTTCTGTCAGGCCTGTGCAGGACTCTGGAATCTACAACATGAACTTGTGTGTGTTGTGTCGTGCGAGCAAGAGTGCATAACCCCACGGGGGTGCGAGCCATAGGCACGAGTGGATTATGCTGGCATAATTATTGGCATAATTTGATGGTTGAAGATTTGGAGCATACTTTGGCATCCTTTCGGAGGTAGGATCAAAACTACATACATGGTTGTACCACAGTTCTAGTGTGTAGGCTACACAATTGTGTACAATGCACCTGATCAGTGATGGTGGTCTGCATGGTAAAGGGTTCGGAGGTCATGCAGATAGTGTTTTCAATGAAAAGCAGGTTAGAAATCACGGCAATACATTATTGTACGCTCGAACTCGTCTTCAAAGTACGAATTCATGACCTCTGGATTTTAGCAGCCATGACTGTGCAGGCTATGGATACTGCTCTGATAATTAAAAAAATCGAGGAACACGTACATGTATAGTTGAGGTTCGGTCATGATGGAAGGAGAGGTGGAGCTACGGGAGAGATGAGCTGATTATTCGCAGGGTGAGGGTGACATCGGTTGTCAGGGTATGACGATTACGAAGACAGTTGAGCATGATAATTTTCAAAGGCAACTCAAACTACTTTTGAAGGAATTTGGCAATGAAAACATCTTTTTACAAAGAAGTGAACTAATGAATAAAAGAAGTAATGTTTTCTCTTTTCCATCATTTTGATCTATAGCATGCATGGACACCTTGGTATGGGGGTACTCATGTATTTTGTTGTACTTATGCCAGCAGTTATGGCCACTTGCAAGTAGGCCTCGGCGGGTAATGCTAGCATTGTAACTGGCATTACGAGCATCGTTTTGAGAACTAGCAATGCTCCAGCATTGTACCCGGATTTGGAGCCAAAACAAGCATTAGCGCCCAAAAGTGTCATTTTCTCACTTCATGAGTGTGCATTACTGAATAAAACAGGAGCTCTACAATGTAACGTACACACTGTACTTTGTACCAGCGGCTTTTGGCAGTTTTGCTTAAACGTTAGCCTGCGACTTCGCAACATGCGTCTCTTGTTGCGAATCTTAGTGGCAGCTGCTAGGTATAGACGTACCACGTTGATGCCATCATGCTAAAAGGAAAGAAACCCTGTCTTTCCTATTCACAGAATCATGCAGTGCTGGCTTGCTTGCACCATGAGTACATCAAATGGAAATGTGTTGGAAGTCTCTGATTCTTCGGAGGAAGAGAGTGAGGAAGATGAGTACGAGACAGAGGAGGATAATAAGGAAGACGAGAACGAGGCAGAGGTGGAGAATGAGCCCGGTGAGGCATGCGCACGACTGCCCAAAGCCAAAGGAGCAAGCATATCGAGGGTTAGTAACATTCCTACTATTGTGACAGTGTGTTCACTGGGTGCCAGTATTAAGCCCCATTGTGTTGCTAATGGATTGCTGCAATGAATCACCAAGTCTTGGTGTCTGGACTGATTACCTATACTCATGCACTAGTTGCCCACTGTGCTGATTGACTCATTCCACGAAGTGATACGTTGACTTATATTGTACTTTTTCATACCACACAATGTACTAAATTTCCAAAATAGCATTCCGTATGCACCCTCAAAATACTTTGAAGACTGTCGACGTAGGGTTCTGATTTACTGTTATTTACTGCTAGTTCATGATAGCAACTTCAGTTCCACATCATTTTGAAATAGCATCACCACATATAATCTACTTTCAAAGTACTAGGTACTTCCAATAGCAGTATTCCGTGCAGTGTGACTTACATTATGACACAATGCCATATGAGTGGTTCACATTGCCTTTTTAACTAGCATTACAAGTCCAAATTAGAATTCTAACGAGCATTATATGACCGAATAACTAGCAAAGCTAAAAGCATTTTGAGCTGAAATAACTAGCATTACCCGCCGATGCCTACTTGCAAGTACGAAAAAGGCAAAAATATCCGAATTTTGAGGCTCCATAAGTAGCCCTTTCCCAAAGGTGCTTTTTTAATTCGCACTTACAATTTCTTTTTTTGTAGTGCTTTTCGCGTCCCTCAAAATAAAATTATGCTGAAAAAGTGCTCTTTTTTCAGTAAAAACAGGCAAAAAGTGCTCTTTTTTCAGTGAAGCATAGCCATGATACATGTTCAGATATGAACCCATGCTGAGAAAGGAATATGCACTCTTCCATTTATGGGTCTACGAAAGGCAAAACAGGAAGCAAAGTTCAAAAAACGCTTTTTACAGCATTGTGTACAAGTTTCACCAAGTTGTTGCCCCCCCCCAAAAAAGCGGCCAAGGTCCATCGAGCACTCGGAACCTGTGATCGCATGCATGATCAATTTTTTTAGCACTTTTCAGCTAAAAAGCTTTAAAAGGGCGATATTCACCAAAAAGGGCGAAAAAGGAGGAGCACCTTTGGGAATGGGCTATCCATAAGTACATTAATTAAAGTGAAAAGCGTTATGTATCCTCGCGTGTCAAAGCATAAAATATAATTATCTCTCTGTCTCTCTGTCTCTCTGTCTCTCTTTCTCTCTCTGTCTCTCTGTCCCTCTGTCTCTCTGTCTCTCTGTCTCTCCGTGTCTCTGTCTCTCTGTCTCCCCTCTCTCTCTGTCTCTGTCTCTGTCCCTGTCCCTGTCCCTCTCTTTCTCGCTCTCTCTCTCTCTCTCTCTCTCTCTCTCTCTCTCTCTCTCTTTCTCTCTCTCTCTCTCTCTCTCTCTCTCTCTCTCTCTCTCTCTCTCTCTCTCTCTCTCTCTCTC
>NC_088648.1:5777195-5825626 GCF_964019385.1 Sycon ciliatum | reverse complement strand
GGCTAGTCCTGCGTCAGTCCCGGCCACTCAAAGCCCCGCGGCCGCGACCCAGCCTGACTCGTCGCCCACGTTCACGTCGCAGCAATCTGCCAAGATCTCTCGGGTCGTGCAAGATGCAGTGGCGTCCTGCATGACGTCACTGACAACATCGATGGGTCTACCGGTGGTACCTCCACATGCACAGCCAACTGTAGCAGCAGCAACAGCAGCACAGCGGGCTGGTCCAGTCTCTGGTGATGTTGTGGTGCCTGACTCTGAGCCTGAATATGTCCAGCCTTCACTGGCTTCAGCACTACGACCAGACCAGGAGAGTCTCTTCCTGGACGGCGATTTGCTCGCCCCAGAGCGTCCACCATCCATCCCATTGCCTGCCCTCAGCGACCATCTCACGGACAAGATTATCAAACGTGAGTACGTTGATTTTGGTAGTGTACTGGGAGAGCTGGCTTTTGATACGAGCATGGGTCCGGACAGTGGGTTCACCTTGCAGGGGACGGGGGACCACATCTGCCATCTGCCATGTCGTCGTCATCCCGTCTAAAGAAAGTTGTAGACTTGATATCGTGGTCGGAGGCGTTCTCAGCCTTCGCCCAAGTAGCCCTCCACCACGACCCCGGCAGAGGTCCGGAATTATTCAAGTATCAAAGCACAATCGTGAAAGCGGCCGCACGCTATACATTCGGTGCGTGGTCTGGCTTCGACATATCGTTCCGTGCAAGAGCTGCACGCAGCAAATCTAGCCTTGCCACGTCAGATCCGGAACTCTGGTCGGAGTGGTTTACAAACTCCATCCTGCCTCCCTGCCGTCACTGCAACCGGCAAGGTCATTTAGCAGTTCGCTTCCCCCGCGCCCGTAGCCTAGCTTCACTGTCTGACGGGCCAGCAGCCAAACGCCCCTTTCCGGCACAGCGGTCAGGGGCTACCGCTCAGCCAAACGCCCCAGCTGTCTGCCGCGACTACAACCAAGGCCGCTGCCAACGCGCAGCCTGTCGCTACGGCCACCAGTGCAGCACATGCTTTGGCAGCCACCCCGCCAAGTCATGCCCAGGAAAGCCAGCCGCCGCCAGCCGCGACCAATAGCTCGCAGTTGCCCAGCTTGGAGACTCGGTCACTCCAGTCACTCACCGGTAACTCTACACTCACCCAGGCCAATAGCACTCACACACTCTGCCCAGCTGCTCACATCTCTCCTACACGCACCCTCGCTCACGAGCCAATCCATTTGCACACGCCTGTAACCCCCATTAACGTTTCTTACCTGCATGACGCTTTGTGTAAGCATCCTGATCCGGCTTTTGCCTCATTCGTAATACATTCTTTGTCTTATGGGTTCGATGTTGGGTTTGCTGGTCCCCGTACCTTCCGAGTCTCTTGTAATCTCAAATCAGCGATTAAGCACCCTGACATTGTCGATGCTGCCATCGGTCGTGAAATTGCCGCAGGTCGCATGGCCGGTCCCTACCAAGAGCCCCCCTTCCCACTTACACAGGTCTCCGGTTTGGGTGTGGTTCCCAAGAAGTCGCGGTCGGTGCAAAAATGGCGCTTGATTATGCATCTGTCAGCACCACAGGGCCACTCAGTGAACGATGGTATCCCTGTCGACAAATTCTCTGTACAGTACTGTTCGGTCGACGACGGCGTAAATCTCGCACGGTCCCTCGGCCGCGGCTGCCATCTGTGGAAGGTCGACCTCCAAGACGCATTTCGCATTTGTCCAGTACGGAAAGAGGACTGGGAACTATTATGCCTGTTCTGGCGCGGGCAATATTACGTAGACAAATGCCTACCCTTCGGCCTTCGCTCATCACCATCGCTGTTTAACAAAGTCGCAGATGCCCTCCAGTGTGTCATGTCGCACAACTTCGACGTAGCTCCAGTCATCCACTACTTAGACGACTACCTTGGTGGAGCGACGGACTCTATCGGCGCGCAGCACCAGCTTGACCATGCCCTGGTAGCCTGCCACGACTTAGGCTTCCCGGTCAATCCAAAAAAGGTGGAAGGTCCTAGTACAACCCTGACATTCCTCGGTGTCATGCTGGACACAGAGCGATTCGAAATCCGCCTCCCATCCGACAAGTTAGGAGACCTTCTCATTGCCCTCAAGGCTTGGCAACATACCCGCCCTACCGCCCGCAAGTCTGAATTGTTGTCCCTGATAGGTCACCTCAGCTTTGCCTGCAAGGCGGTCCCTGCGGGCCGCATGGTTCTGCGCCGCCTCATTGATCTCAGCACGACGGTCCCGAATCCCAATGATTACATCAGAATCACAGAAGACGCCAAAGCAGACATCCAGTGGTGGCTTGACTTCCTCCCTGCCTGGAATGGCGTCGCCTTCTTCCTAGAACCCACGTGGTCAGCCGCCGCCGATATGGACCTCTACACGGACGCATCTAGAGCCATCGGCTATGGTGCTTTCTTCGCCGGCCGGTGGCTCCAACACCGGTGGCAGAGGCACCAATCCCAGAGATCCATCGCGTGGATGGAGCTCTTTGCCATCGTGGCCGCAGCATCCACATGGGCACCGCAGCTGCATCTGAAGCGCATCCGCTTCCACTGCGACAACCGTAGTGTATGCGACATCTGGCTCCGCTCACGCACAAAGTGCCCCGATTTAATGGCGCTTGTACGCACTTTGTTTGCCATTGCTGCCCGACACAACTTTCACGTCATAGTCTCCCACATCCCCGGCACTGACAATGCGATTGCTGACTCTCTGTCTCGGTTTCAGATGGCCCGATTTCGCCGACTGGCACCCACAGAAGAAGACACACCATCTCCGGTGCCCGAGAGCACCTACTCCCTCTGATGTTGGAGGGTCAGGCCTACCAGTGGCTAGGCCTGTCAGCGTCCACACGTGCCACATACGCGACAGCCTGGAAACGACTGCACCAATTCTGCCAACTAGTCGGCACCAAGGTGATTACAGACACCATCATGCTGGCGTTTGTAGCCTACCTGGCGCGTCAAAATGCCGCGTCAACCGTCCGCTTGTATGTGTCGGCGATCCGGGCAATTGCCAAAGAAAACGGCAAAGATCTCTCGTCGCGAAGAGTGGACCTCGCAGTTCAAGGAGTGGCACGTGCACAGGCCAACCGAACTAAAAACGCCAGTAAGCCAATCCTCCTGCCCCACATGGCAGCTATGCGCAATGCCCTGATACGGTCTAACCTCAACGCGACCGACCGAGCCATGGTATGGGCAGCTATTTGCCTGGGCTTCTTTGCGTGTCTCTGGGCAAGTGAATACACTTCCACAACCGCCACAACCATGTCAGACGGTGGCCTCCGAACAGAAGACCTCTCCATCACGCCGCAGGCCATACAGGTCACAATCAAGAAGTCCAAGACCGACCAACTCGGCAAGGGTCACTCCGTCCGGCTCACAACCACCAACTCAACGGTTTGCCCGGTCAGAGCCATGCATACCTATCTCTCCAGACGCCCCAACCTGCCCAATAGACCACTGTTCATTGACAGCTGTGGCAAGTTCCTAACTGCATAAAGACTCACACGTCTAATCCGTCAGCTCCTGAGCAGCGCAGGGTACCCACCTATCCAGTATTCACTGCACGGCCTCAGAGCCGGAGCCGCAACCACAGGAGCAATGAGCGGCTTCACCGAATCCGAGATCATGAAACTCGGCAGATGGCGAAGTGCCTGCTACAAGAACTATGTTCGCTGTGGAAAGTAACTGTTCACCGTCCGCAGGCGCGCAAGCAAGCACAGCCACACCCACATACACGCGCCCGCAGACACATACACACGCACGCACACACCCCCACGCATGCACACACACGTGCATGCACGCGTACACGCACCCGCAGTCTGACACCGCACAAGCATGCATGCAGGTACACACGCTGCGCACACGCTGGTATGCCCATTCGCGGACGTATCGACTCACGTTCTAGCACTGACTGTGCACGCACGCCTCTGATACTTATGATCAGTTATCTGCACCACTCAGTTGCTGTGCTATAGCTCCCACCTATGGCATCATGCCACCCATTGCTTTTGCCGACTACATGCGATTCAAACCCTTATCAGTGTCACTAAGGGAAAACAAACATACGAATGGCACGCATTTGAACTACGTACATGTAGCTGAAGCACTTGAATACCACACTAAGGTCATTCGGCTGACCAACGCAGAATTTGGGGGCATTCGGCGGCTTGGTCTGATTCCTAGCTTGTTGGTATGCATGCAAGCGAGCTACTCAGGCCAGGGTGCATGATCACTATTCGCAGCACTTATCGTCCATGCAGCAGTCGGGTTAACCAGAGTTGCTTTTTGGTGGCGAGGTGGAGGCATTCCTGAATCGGCACATTCAGAGGGTTTGAGGTCTTCTTTGATGTTGTCGACCCATCTCTTGTGGGGTCGTCCACGGGGGCGCTTGATGTCCGAAGTATTGAGGGCTAGCTGCAGTGCCTTGTAAGAGTCTGGTCCTTCCCGGGCAACGTGCCCAAGCCACAGGAGGCAGCGCTCTTTACATGTTTGCGAGATTGGGGCTTGGTTGGTCGTTTGGTAACGTGTGATAGGTGTATTTATAATAGGAACGTACATACATACTATTCGTATTTCCCGCTCGTTCCCCTTAGCAATGAGTACCAATACAGTAGAGAAGAGCAAATGCACCAGTGGTTCTCTAGAGTTGTTGTTGTTCAGTTCTGTTCTCCTTCGTTCTTGTCTACTCTCTTGTCAAGTACTTATTCCATATTCAATACTATAAACGCCTGTGTTCTGGACGTGTGAGGGGACTTTGTTTAGCCGGGAGCTAACATGCTATAATGTCCACTAACACCACCAGTTACTAAACAATCAGCTCATGCGACAACATTGCACGACACTGACCGACGGTACCGTCAGGCGAAATTACTGGTCAGTCGGCGACATGCATTTTTCACAAAAATTTGGGTTTCACCTGCTGGGAGAGTATGCGTGTACTCGAGTCTCATCCTGAGCACGTTTTTTCTTCTATTTTTTCAGCTCCAGTTTAGCTGTATTTTTCATTGCAAAGCCGTTCTCGATTGTTGTGTTCGTTGTTCAAACGAAGTGGACATTCAATCATGAAGGCAGAGGACATAGGAGCCTGATTGGAGTTTATCGTGGCATAGGACGGCCACCCAGAGACACTTTGGGATTTTCTGAATATAAAATACCGTACGCACGATGCTGAGATCAATTTGTGCGATATTAAAGTGTTTGTGATCTACCACATCGAGCAAAACGGGATCCAAACACAAGCTTACCGACGGTTAGGCTGCCGACCGGACTGGACAAATGATCCCTGGCTTCACCAGACGCCAGAAGTCGGACACACCATGTCCTTTGCCGTGACGTGCATCTCCAAAAAGAACTCCATCTTCGTCGTGAAAAGGCTTGAAATACTCAATACTCAACCGAGATTCGCGGCCTCACCCTTTCTCAGATCGAGTCATTTTTTTTGTAGCAGTTTCAGGGCAGATCCCCGCCACTTCTTCAACAGGGAATGGCTCCAAAGCATGCCTGGAACAAGCCATATCGAGGTTGCAAGCCACACCTCTCAGCAAGAAATTCGAAATTTCAATGGTGGAAGATATACAGTGGTCCCTCTATAATCCGGCACCATTTGTGCCACGAAAATCTGCTGGATTAGGGAGGGTGCTGGATTAACAAATCTGATTTACTGCTGCAATGTGCATGAAGGACATTTTGGCTATTGAAAATTGTGCTGGTTTATCGAGGGTGCTGGATTATAAAGTGCCGGATTAGAGAGGGACGACTGTACTATGAAGAAAATTTCAAAAAGTATGTTTCGCGGAGCAAACGCTCAACCTATGTCATTCAAACTTTGCAGGATGGTTCAGACGTACATGCTAGGCATGGAACCACAGGGGTTGATGTCATAGCTGATACACAGAGTCACACACACAGCAGATTTGTGTGCACATATACTAACTAATGATTCATGGACGTCATCATCTTCTTCCTGCTGATCTCAAATGTACTATGACGTGCTATTTTGCCTGACGTGACGTTCTACAACTAACTGGCTAACAGTTCTAGTACATCTTAGATTTGCACTCCAACAGCCTTCCAACTGGAAGGTTCTACGTTATAGACATAACATGAGGAGGGGAAGGGGAGCGCAACCAGGACAAACACGAGCTGAAAGTCTCATCTGTGAGGTACGTTGGCCGATCTTCAGGCATGTCAATGACGATACTGACAGGACCACTGGGCAATACGGTCAAACCACGATGCAAGGACGCAAAGCAACATTCCACACAACTTGTGTGGCTCAAAGATGCGAAGATCAATAAAAGCGGGAAGCTATGCGAAGAAGAATCATGAAAAACCGAGTGCCTTAGTAAAACAGCACTGTACTCCGACTATGACAATTTAGATGGACAAGCGCACCCAAGATGTGCTAGAGCTGTTAGCCAGTTAGTTGTAGAACGTCAGTACCGCCAGTCAGTGTCGTGCAATGTTATCGCATGAGCTGATTGTTTAGTGACTGGTGATGTTAGTCGACATTATAGCGTAACCTGCACTTTCTTGGTCCTTATTCTTTACTATAAATTTATCCTTGGCTCTCCACCCGAGTCAATACTTACAGGTAATTCAATGTATTTCCATCCTTGAATGCAGAACCATTGATTGCTTTCAATCCCAAATTTTCAAAATTTCTGGTAGCATAATATAAAAGAATACATGGACACAATCCATATTGGCTCAGTATCCAAATTCAACAAAAAGATAATACAGACACACAGAAGTGCACATACACATACAAAAACACATGTGCATGTATACACACACATAAACGCACACGCACATGAACACACAAAACAAGCACACTCGCCCGGCACATAAATGCTTGCACATGCACAAGCGCAAGCGCACGCGCACGCGCACACATGTGCAATTCTACATGAGCACACACTCATAAGTACACATACACACACACACACATACACACACACACGCCTGCGCACACATACACACTCAAACACACTGTTCTTATTCCTTAGTGTTGGTGAGCACCTTTACAAATTTTGTGTATGTCTCCCAGTGTAGTTTTCGGGCTATTTTTGTTTTGTTTGTTTGAAGTTTTATTTTACATCGCAAACCAAACGGGCATTGATGCCCAATATTGTGATGGCGATAGAAATGTGGCTCGATAAAGCTGTACTCGAGAAAATGAGAAAGCAGTCAATAGCACAAAAATGTACCGGTTGTCGCGAATCGCGAGAATAATCTAATCAACTCCTTATTTGCGCATCGTGCACCTAAATCTGCTATGCGTAGTGTACTGTTGTACGCTGTATTTTCTCTTCGGGGTGCTAGTGCCGAATTGGGCCAGCACGGTACTCACCCTTTTTCTGTAGTATTCATATTTGGTTACAGTGTGCTCGTAATGGGGTTGCTGCTGTCTTTCCCCGAAACAAAGAGCTCTTTCCGGTTGGTGAAAGAGCTGCCGAATTTATTCTTATCATCGACTTCATTACTTGAAATGATCTTAGTCGTAGCCTACAGCAACCGTAGCTCTTGTTGTGTGTTATGGACTGACATAGATAATCGGCCAGTGATACACAACACCGGTCATTACAAGCCAAGTTCGAACAGAATTAACAATCAGAGAGAATTTTCTCACTCTGACAAGCCATTGGTCACTGCAAGAGCACCTCAACAAGCACCTCCCCATTGGCTGACTTGCATATCATCAAACCGCTTTGCTTGCGGCCGACCATTGGCCGAAATGTGATCGACGTTTTCAATGTGCTCTCGAACCTAAAAAGTGTTGTCCAAGATCGCAAATTCCATATGATGAACAAAATGGTCGAGCTCAGTGCCTAGATCGCGGCCAAGACTTGGTGAAAGCCAAACAAGTTCTGTCTACACTCAGGGTGTAAATATACGGTAAACCCCGCCAAACAGCTAGAAAAATTCTGAAATTAAGCGAAGTCAAACGAAACAAGCTGATATCCGTGGTTCAACACTTCATGCACAATTGCACTTTACTCTTTTTTTTAAATGCTTGAATTCTCAAGGGCCGAAGGCCGTAGCCCGGAAACATGCAAAGTGTACGAAGGGTTTGCATACAGGGGATTTCCCGACTGCACAGCCAATGAAATGAACAGCATCATGGCACTGTTACTGTCAGCCTGGCGCACACATACACTCAGAAAGTTCAAATTTGTGTACACCGCTGTATCAATGGATATTGTAGCCCACTCCTACAAGAACTCTTTACAACGACTGCTCCAAACACAGTGCAGAATATTCAGCGCTTCAGTAGGGCCAAGTTTCCAACTTGCTCCTAGGCTTCCCTTCACAGGCCTGCTGGTGGCTCGAGTATGATGTTTCATGGCAGGATTGCATGGAATGCCCTCCCTGCTGATCTACGATCGAAAGACTTCTACCACTCAATTCAACAGAGCCCTATCTGATATTGACCTACTATTACAACACAGACTGAGACAAGGATGTTACCAGTAAGTATAATTCTATTTCATAAGCGAACAACGAGGAAGTCACTTCAAGGACTCGGAAGACAGAAGAACAGCAAAAGGGCAAGGCAGCACAGGTTTGCCTGTGTGCATGCAGAGTCCTAGTGATGTCTTAGTGGTGTCAACAATAACAAATATAAAAATCACCTGTCGAAACAGCAACACAAGACATTGCAAAATATAGCTGTAAACACAGAAATAAGACAGCAGATCTAACTGTGAATAGCGATGATAGAACTGTTCCAAGTCCAAACGGACGGGTACCTGAACAGCTCTAGTTGAGCGACGCGGTTGAATAGCAGGAGTTAACCCAGCTGACTTCGACTTTGGGAGTGTGACTAATTCCGGTGGTGGAGGAACTGGCGAGGCAGATACGACTGTTGGCACAGAATCAACTGAAGGCTGTAGTTCGGATGCGTCTGAATCCGGCACAGATGATGTCGACACTGGATGGTTCAGAGGTTGACAAGATGGAACAACAGCTGGATATGCGGTTGTTGCCTGTGCTGGTGCAGCAACAGGTGGCTCCTCAGTCCGCAAACGTGCGCGGATGTGGTCACTGTGCCGTTTCCACAATCTGTCATCGGTTACGTGCACAGCAAATGTGGCTGGGCCTAGACACTCTTCAAGAACTCCATCCATCCATTTAGGTAAGCCAGCAAAGTTGACACAGGACACAGGGTCGCCACAGAAGAAGGACGAGGAGTGACCTGGGCGGCGGTCTACGGCTGCTTGTTGTCGGCTGAAAACCTTCTTAGAAGTGACCGGAAATGTGAGTTCAAGACGGGACCGAGGCTTATGACTCATCACGACAAAATGGCACAAAACTGACAAGGAGTACTGAGACATTCGGCGACCTGAGGAATTTTGTTGCACTCGCTGACTGTATAATATCTGGTTACATTGGTGGACAGTTAGTCATAACTCGTAACATTTTGTCCTTCTCCTATTTCACCATAATTAAATTGGCTCACCATCCGAGTTGAACTTTGCACACCTGATGAGCCGTCATGATCTATACGGCGAAACGTACGTCCGAACTACTTCAACGGTTATTGTACAAAACTAGTCCATCATTTTCTGAGCAGCTCACGGACATGGTTGGACAGTGTCAGCCCGAGCATAACTGAGGTCCTCAGAGAATGGCATCTCAAAGTGAACGAAGAGAAAACTGAGCAAACAACACTACGCAGAGAAGGGGATCGTCTAGGGGAAGTCTGGGGAAAGACACGTATGCTTGGGTCACTTCTGGCTGATGAACAAGACGTGATCAGAATGAAGCAGCTCGCAACAGCAACTTCCAGGTCACTGTTTGTTGTGTGGTGTCGACAAGAGCTTATTAGTGAGAAGCTGCGCCTGAGGCTCTATCAGGCGTTTGTCATATCAGTACTGGCGTACAACGGCGGAACATGGGGCTTTGGAGCAGAGTCTCCTTTCCTTCCACCGTCAGCAACTGCGATCACTTCTCGGCATTAGTTGGCCTCAGAAGATGACAAATGTCTCTTTGTACTGGGTGATCTAGTACCGAAGGCCTGCGCGGCTTACATTGATGATGCGATCACATTCTCTACTACCTTTGATGAGCATCTTGTGCGGTTACGGCTTGTGTTTGAGAAATTCCGTGCAGCTGGTCTTAAGGTTAAGCCTCGCAAATGCCAAATTCTGCAAAAGTCCGTAACGTACCTGGGACATGTCTTTGAAGGAGGGGGTGTGGCCCCTAAACCAACCAACTGCAGTGCTGTCACTAATATGCAGGCACTTGCCTCTGTGCAGGAAGTTCGCAGGTTTGTTGGGTTTGCCTCTTACTACAGAAGCTTCATCAAGGACTTCGCCACGATAGCGGCACCACTGCACAAGCTCACGCAGAAGAAAGTCGACTTTGTCTGGACTGATGAGTGTCAAGATGCGTTTGACACTTTGAAGCACCGCCTCACAACGCCGCCGATTCTGACGTATCCTGATGCTCATCGTAAGTTCATCTTGGATACAGATGCTTCAGACTATGGCATTTGTGCTACTCTATCCCAGATTGATGACCAGGGCAGAGAAAGAGTCATTGCATTTGCAAGCAGAGCTTTGAGCAAGAGTCAACGTCGATACAGCACCACGCGACGTGAGATGTATGCTGTAGTTTTCTTCATGCAGTATTTCAAACACTACTTACTTGGAGCAAATTTCACTCTCAGAACTGATCACAAGGCGCTGGTATGGTTAAAGTCATTCAAGGACACTGAAGGCATTCTTGCACGGTGGATAGAGAAGCTGGAACCGTTTGATTTCACAGTGGTACATCGGAAAGGCTCTCAGCATGGCAATGCGGATGGTTTATCTCGATTTCCTGAGCAGCTCGTTAATCCTGATTCCGCTGCAACTCCGACAGCCTCGCCAATCCTAGATTCGTCTACTAACACTAATAACAAGCAATGTTATGATCCTTCTGTTCAGTGTGACTGTACTTCTACAGGTACAACAGCAGCTTTACAAGTTCCGGTACAACAAGCTGATGACTCATCGCATGACACTGACAACTCTTCGCCGGTACAACAAGCTGAAGACTCTTCGAATGACACGAGCGCTACTGCCTACGCCAGCTTAGATGAAACTACTACTAGCGGTGAGACGGTCGCCTGCGAGCTTAGCAGTCCTGATGATGTAAGTGCTGATTTGATAAACTGGTCAGACTTCTTCACAGTAGAAGATATTCGGAAGGCTCAAGCGGAAGACAGTGACATTGACATTGACTGCATGATTGGTTGGCAACAAGCATTGTTAGACAGGCCTAAACGCAGTGATAGTGCTATGAAAGGAGCATCATTGACCTTGATACGTCTGTGGAGTCAGTGGAAACGGCTGGTTCTACAAGATGGCTTATTGTATCGTACGTACACTTCACTAGACGGTAGCAAATCATTCCTGCAACTTGTTGTACCTGTCAGTTTGCGACAGAGAATTATGACTGGGATGCACAATGAGAGTGGTGGTGGCCATCTCGCTACTGAACATACTCTAGAGAAGGTGAAAGCTAGATTCTATTGGCCTTTTATGTCATCTGACATTGAGCTGCATTGCAAGGCGTGTGAGCTGTGTTCAGCTAGGCATACCCCAGCACCAACCGCTCGCGCTCCAATGAAGGTGGACCAACCATCGTTTCCGCTACAGCGTGTCGCTATGGACATCATGGGACCACTGCCCAGAACAGATCGAGGTAACCTCTACATTGTTGTGATAACTGATTATTTCACAAAGTGGGTAGAAGCGTTTGCCATCCCGGATATGACTGCTAGGACAATAGCTTCTGCACTGATTGATGGTTTCATTTGTCGCTACGGTGTGCCAGTGTCTATCCACACTGATCAAGGTGCGCAATTTGAGTCAAATTTGTTCAAATCCATCTGTGAACTGTTAGACATGAAGAAGACACGCACAACACCATATCATCCTTCTAGTGATGGTCTAGTTGAGCGGATGAACCGTACACTTGAGAACATGCTGAGTGCCAGAGTCAATGCCAATCACAATGACTGGGATCTGCATATTCAACGCTGTTTACTGGCGTATCGTAGTAGCGTACATAGTTCAACCAAGGAAACCCCAGCTAGACTGATGTTCGGCAGAGAGCTTAAGTTGCCAGTGGATATTATGTTTAACGACTCCAGAGAACATGTCAAATCTGTACCTGACTACAGTTGAACATCGATTATCCGCACATCGACTATCCGACCATTCGATTATCCGTAACAGTTTTTTTGGGCGCACGTGCCGTAGAATACGCACTGTGCATGTAGTGAGCCATTCAAAAAATACGAAAATTTTGAAAAGTAGCACTCTATTCTATTTACAATGTACAATGTACATGTATTTACAGTGTGTTTTCTTATCCGGAACATTTGCCTTATCTGAACACCGCCTGACAGTTGTCTGCCCAGAGGTGGTCAGATAATCGATGTTCAACTGTATTTGATTGATCTGGAGACCTCCTTGCAGCAGGCATTTTCTCATGCTCGATCAGCTGGCGCTAAGGCACAGAAACGTCAGAAGGACTACTATGATGCAAAGACAACCAAGCCACGGTTTGCGATCAATGACAAGGTGCGCTTACACAACCCAGCTGTGAAAGCAGGCACCACGAAGAAATTCCGGAAACCATGGACGGGACCGTACCGAGTCATTGAAGTGATTGATGATGTGGTGTATCGCATTGAGCATTGTCAAACTGGTAAGATGCAAGTAGTTCACGTCAACCGTTTAAAACCGGTTCGAGAAGACGATACCAGTGTCAATAGTAGTGCTGATCTGCCCCATCCGTCTCCATCAGCAGTTGGCTTTCCGGAACCAGTAGTCGAGTTCCTACAAGTTCCAGTCGTAGCACCAGTAGCACCAGTTGCACCGCAGCATGCATATGGTTTGCGAAACCGTAACAATATTCAACCTCCAGCGCGTTATCGCTAGGACAATGTAGTCCTGACATTTTTGTACAGTCTTCATTAGGTAAATTTGTATCATACTGTATATAGTTCTATAACTGGAGGCATTTTCCAGTTATCTTGTGTTTTTTCCCTCTCCTGCTCTGACTGGATTTGTTTGATAATCACGAGGACGTGATTCAATTTGGGGAGGGAGTGATATAACACAGTGCATATTGCATATTTGGGCATGCCTCATTCATTGTACCTTGTATGGAGGGATGCCATTGGTTTGGGAACAGTAGATCGTGTAGTTTAGGTTCGAGCCACCTTGTTGTAAAGCTTTAATCTTTTTTTCTTGTTTTCATACTTTTTTAGCAGGCATCTGTTACTTGACATCATGCATGACTCACTGCATTCCTAGTTGGTGCAGTTGCACCACACCTGTAGTCATGGTAGTCACATACATCTTTTTTTTTTTTTTTTTTTTTTTTTTTACTAAGGCCACAGCTTCGAATCATGACATGCAAAGCAGCGGTGCAGCATCGCAGGCATGAATCGTGGACGTGGTGACGGGGTCTGATGTGCTCCACCGACCTAGGGTCTCGGCTTCACTGCACAGCAAATGCGTCGAAAGAAAACGGGGGCTAATAATTATCGGGAGATGGGGGAAGAAGAAGAAAAGAAAGCTCCTGATTGGATAGAGAGCACTCTGGCCAGGTATAAGTAGGGCTGTCACACTTCAGTTCATCCTCTTCCAATTCAGTCTGATTCTGAGTCTACATCTGATCTACAACTGAACTGTGACCTACTTGTGAGTTTGATCTGATGATTCTCCTTGTCTGCTGCCTGGCCCACTGAGGCCAGGCTACAGAAGATATACTATGAAGAGAATTTCAAAAAGTATGTTTCGCGGAGCGATCGCTCAACCTACGTCATTCAAACTTTGCAGGATGGTTCAGACGTAGGCATGGAACCACAGGCGATGATGCCATAGCTGACACACAGAGTAACACACACAGCAGATTCGTGTGCACAGATACCAAATTAGTGGACGTCGTCATCTTCTTCCCGCTGATCTCGAATGTACTATGACGTGCTATTTCGCCTGACGGTTGTTGGTTTGCGCCTTGGAGAAGTGTTGGAGCTAGGTGTCAGGTCGCCGAATGTCTCAG
Source organism: Sycon ciliatum (assembly GCF_964019385.1). Classification (NCBI taxonomy): domain Eukaryota; kingdom Metazoa; phylum Porifera; class Calcarea; order Leucosolenida; family Sycettidae; genus Sycon; species Sycon ciliatum. Next base: position 5,811,553 of record NC_088648.1, on the reverse strand, counting down.
TACTTCTTGTCAGTTTTGTGCCATTTTGTTGCACTCGCTGACTGTAAAAGATCTGGTTATGTTGGTGGACAGTTAGTCATAACTCGTAACATGTTGTTCTTCTCCTATTTCACCATAATTAAATTGGCTCACCATCCGAGAAATCAACTGAGAGTTCAAAGTTAAGAATGACATCACTCCCGGTATAGAGTCCAGCCAATTAGCTCCCCCTATATAGAGTCTATTGGTCCAAAATCCACTATCCACAGTCCAAGCCCAAGCTTGTAATCAAATAGAAAGAGACTTTATGTGGACAACACTACGTGTATAAAATCCAGTCAATTAGGCATCCCATATACAGAGTTCAAAATTGGACATAGGATCTGCTGTAAGCACTGAATATTAACCAGAAAACTGCTTCTCCATTTAATCCTTTACATCATTTACTTCTCAAGATAAAAAAGAAGTATTGAGGCTCCACTGCAGCCACTTAATTACATGAAAAACCCTGCAAACACCATCTTCAAATCAAGTGGTTTCTTCGCTGCAAATTACAATAATTATCTCAATCATGTAGTGCTCTCAAATTAATGTGCACACACACACACACACACATGCACACACACACACACATGCACACTGGCACCCACACAACACCAAGAAATACTAAGAGTAAGAAAAACCAAGAACTGAAAGACAATAGGCTGTGATGGAGAGCCAAGGGTTAATTTATTGCTTTCAAATTACACACACACACACACACGCGCACACACCACACACACACACCCACACACACACACACACACACCCACACACACACCCACACCCACACACACACAAACTTAGACAACACCAAGAAAACACCAAGAAAAGAGTAGAGACAAAATACACATGCAACTCCAACAGTGATGCAAACGTCAACCCATTTACACGTAAAGAAAAGAGGGATAACAAATAATTATACGAAACGAATACATACGTGGACGGGTGCACGCACGTTTACATACATGTAATAGTGTAAGAGAATAACAAAGTGCAGTAGTCAGCATAATACTAGCACATGCTGAGAGAGCAATACCAAGCTTCACCATTGCTCATGGCCATTCAAATGTTCAGCAGCACTCAGTTCCGCAATCTTCTGAAGATTAACCCACCTGCAACAAATACATAGCACAATGATATGCCTATTACTGATGCATGGGAGCACACAATTACCAAGTTCTCAACGAATGTGATGCTCATTGAAAATCCATCCACTCAAAGACCTGTGAACAGGTGACGGCGTGGACAATAGTCTATTAGTAATACGAGGCATAAGATTGTTTGTGCACACTCAAGACTCACAGACACACCAACATACTTCACTGCAGCTAAATTGAAATGAGAATTTGAACAATCTGTGCAGCGTTACCGTCAGTCAAACTGTCTTCCCCAACATGGAAATGCAATGATTTGTAGTCACAAGGTAATTACACTGACAGAATGTCATGTTTGTGACATTAAAACTGTTACGGAATACGAGTATTGTGAAGCGTTTTCTTGTCATCGGCATACTTCCTCCGCGTCATCGAAATTGTCGCAGTTTGACTTTTGATATAAAACGGGGTATTTACTCACCAGCACTTGTACCAGAGGCAAGGAATCGGACATAGGCGATAATCATCAGTATAGGGTGACGGAAAAGTTCTATTTTCTGTTATTGGAAACTGGAATTTTTGAACTAGACGCAATTTCTTCCCTGATGTTGCTGCGATGGTAATTTCGACTCGCTGAGATTAGTCAGGCGTTGCAGCCTGCACATTTCTCGTGCTTATGGCCATTCACTCAAGCCTCATCACTGTTTTACCTTAGCTGGGGTGAGAATGACTTCGTGGAACAAGTGGCAGCGCTTGGAGAAATATCGAGGGGTCAGCAAACTAAATACCTGCAACAGCGATAAAATGTGTCACTCTGGCTGAGACACTCAGTGCATGATTGTACCTGCAAGAGCCGTGTAGACTCTACACGTAGTGCTAGTGATGCACGCGCAGGTGCCGTACCATGGTATCAGCGATGGTGAAATAGAGGGCGCGCTGGACGTGATAGTACACATACATACTTGCATGAGCTGTGACCAAACAGCTAAAATAAATGGGCATGCCACGGCTAAAAAAAGTTCATTTCAAGATCGAGGTGATTCCGCCGACGGTAATCAACCGACCTCGCAACGATCGTGTATTCTTACTAGGCTTCGTTGTTGGTGAAGCAGAAATCATCCAGAGCTATCAGACGACAAGCATAGCAGCTCCCGTCCTGTGGAGAAAGTCAAAGCGTTTGAGATGAGACGCGACCAACTTTCAACCTTCCTTGAAATATTTCGGAACGATATTTTTGCCTCCATTGACATCAGCGACGACGAGGACTTCATCTCTGCATGAAAACTCTCAGTCCAACTGTCCTGAAACGTTACTCTACTCTTCAGACTATCATACTGTGTTCTAAGTTTTGAATGGCTTAGCTTATGGAGTTGTCAGTAACAAGTGACAAGTCACTAGTCAAACTGCGACAATTTCGATGACGCTGGGGAAGTACAAGCATTCTTCCTGCTACTACTAGTAGTACACTGGCACTGCATTTGTGGATCCCATTGTATTCGACTTCATGCTACAGGAAGAGTGTCGTGGAGTTCACATATCACCGGGATAAAAATACATTTCTCATGAAATAAAATCGATGATAGCTAGATATTATTGCCACGCAACTATTACGAAGTCGTTGATTACTTTTAGGGCATTCATTCAAGCAACATCAAACAAACGCGATACGCTCCCTGGAAAAGGGAAAAAAATCTAGCATAACGACAGAACAGCAGGAGAATCAAAACGAGCAAAAACTTCCTTACCTCAGGCATCTTCCTGCCATGTAGATTGCAGTTGGACAGCCTTTTGACACGGTGGTACAGGCAGCTTTTGTCCAGTCAAACAGGGTATCCTTGTGGCGTCGAACGAAAGAGAGTGTCAGTGTACCCGACTCATCAGATTTGAACTGTGCTTTTCTCGTTCTCCAACTTCTGCTTTCACTCCGCATACTGATGAAACTCTTTAGAGAACCACTAGACGCTTTCCAGATTTGATTTTGAACATCTCCTTTTCCTCCTTGGTTACCTTGAGTGTCAGCAACTGCAAGAAACTGGTAGCCATGGCTGAAGTGAAGAAAAGAATGCGCTGCCACGAGGCAAACTGAAAAGTGTTTGTTCTTTTTCGGACACACAGGATGGCGTGCCTGGATACAAACTGGACTCCTGGATCATGTATAGGGGACTAGTAGAAAAAGTACTACTTAGGCCAAGTAAAAAAAAAAGCTAGATGATCGTCCCCGTCCGCCCCAGTTTTTGTCAGCGCCCCAAGAAATATTTTATTTTTTAAATCGTGAGTTTTTGCCGAAATCGTTGGTTTTTTACCGATCGCGGATGCAGGAAACATGTGCACGCTTTGTTTAATACTTTCTTTACTATATGGACCACATACTACTAGTATATCACAACGTCAGTATCGATCTGCTGAAGAAAGAAAAAGAAAAAAAGAAAAAAAAAGAAAAAAAGAGAAAAAAAACCTTGATGTTGTTGTGTACACTGTGTGCATGAGAGGGTAAAAAGTAAAAAAATAAAAATAAAATCCTCCCGCCCTCCCCGATTTTTCCAAAAAAAAGGACGATCATCTAGTAATTTTTTTTACTCGGCCTTATAGGGGATTGCGCGGCTGGATGAAGCTGATCAAAACTGAGCAGACTCCTGGACTCTGTATAGTGGATTTTGGACCAATGGACTCTACATACATCAGTGTTGCAAACCGCCCGTATTTATCCGTATTTTACGGAAATGAACTTTCGTCCGCAGTACGGATTTCAATCGAATATCCCACAAACGATCATGTATGATCATCATAATAGTGCATGGACTTTTTACTGAGTCCAACATACATATCACAACCAGTCCACGACCTCCCACTGAGCTGGTATTGACAAACCTTGGACAGCGCTGTTCACATCTCCTTTTCCATAAATACAGCACCCTCTGGAATTATCTGCCCCCTAAGATCACCTCCATGGCAAGTTTAATCGAATTTAAGCAAGAACATCACCCAACAATTCTACGAGCATTGGTTTCACTGTAGCGGAATATCGTTGAATATGTAGAATCAGATCGTATTGCATTTTCTTTAGAAAGCTTATCTCTGGCACGCTTTTAACCATTTAATATCCCAGTTCTGCACGCTTACAGTCATTACGTTCAAGCGCATAGCTCTGCTCTAGCTCTGCTCTAGCTCTGCTCTAGCTCTGCTCTAGCTCTGCTCTAGCTCTGCTCTAGCTCTGCTCTAGCTCTGCTCTAGCTCTGCTCTAGCTCTGCTCTAGCTCTGCTCTAGCTCTGCTCTAGCTCTGCTCTAGCCTATTTCTCTATTCCCTTTGGGCAATCTTTAAACAATCGAAATTTAATTTTTTTTTAATTATAAGAATAAACGGCGCGAAGGCAATAACTTTATCGTAGCAATTAGCAGAATCAGCGAAGCAGACATTAGACACTTCACCCTCTCATTGTTTCACATTGTTATAATTTCTGACTTCCCCTTTTTGTTCTCTTCACCCACCCTCAGGAATAGTCCGCTTACCGCAGCACCAAAACGCAAACATCTCGGAACGAGAGAGCTTGGAAGCTCAGGGCCCTACGCTATGCTTTTTTTTGCTTAGCTCATCATGCATGTTATTAGAACTGCCCCTCACAATCGGAATTTCTGGCCTATTTGTAGTAATACATTGACATACTGAGCCAATGAGGCAAAATTATATTCTATACAATACGATACAATACAATAATACAATAATGTCCTTGCCTTGATAGTGTTCTTGTGCTTAACTGCTGCTGACGGTTTGTTTGAAATATTTTATTCTCACGATGGCCTATGGCTAATAAGAGAAAAATATTTACAGGCACGGGGATCGGATACAGAGATCAAAGCTTAGCTGCTTGCTGAAGCAGTAGCGATGGCAATAGAGAGTTTATCACATAAGCTGGGCACAATGGAGCTATAGATGTGCTGAGCAATGTGAGCAAGTGCATACGGAAGAGATGACAATTGGTAGGTTGTTTGCTTTGAAATCTCGTCTGGGGTTGATTTGCCGGAGACTGGGTGGAATGCTATTAGTATTAAAGAGATCAAGAGAAGCATAGATGGGGGAGTCTCTTAGCCGGTTTGTCCATGTTGTGGGTAGCTCAAAGGTTCGGGGGAACCTGAGCGTTGGAATGGGTTGTATTCGGGGTAGGTGAATTGCAAGAAGGTGTGGTGCATATCTATGATGCAGGTTATGTGCAAGAAGGATATGGAAGAGGGTACGGTGGCTGCTGAGTGACGGCCATTTGAGTCAGTGCATCAGCACGGAGTGGATTCTGTGTTCAAGGAGGGGGAGATGCAAACAGAGGCGAGCGGCGCGCCGTTGGATGCGCTCAAGCCGGTCGTTCAGGGTTGCGGGGAGGGGTGAGAGGTCAGTGCAAGCATACTCAAGAATAGGGCGGATGTAAGTAAGATAAATGGAGACGAGAGTAGAAGTGTTTAAGGAATTGCGTAGTCGCAGGAGAAGGAACATCTTCCTGATCGCTTAAGTGATGATGTAGTCAACATGCGAGTTCCAGCATAGATTCCGCTGTATGAGGAGGCCAAGGTGGCGATGCCTTGAGGCCACAGTGAGGTTGGTATCGTTGAGTGTGATTGATGGTGGTCTGGGAGGTGGCCGGTTGGTGTGGTGAAAGTAGATGACAGTGGTCTTACTTTGTTGACCAGGAGATACCAATCCTTCAGCCACTGTGCCGCGGTTGTCACAGCTGACTGGAGGTGCTCTTCTGCGGCTAGAAATTTGTCGTGAGCGGCGATGATGGCAGTGTCGTCAGCAAACTGGCTGCTCTCAGTGTTGGCATTTATGCAGGCGGTTGGCAGATCGACTGTGTAGGCCGTGAACAAAAGCGGCCCCAAGACAGAGCCTTGCGGGACCCCCGCTGGAATGTTCAGCCAGGTTGATTTGCTGCTCTCCACTTGCACATGTTGTCGTCTGTTGGTGAGATAAGAGGCACGCCACTGGAGGCATTTGCCATCGAGTCCAAGGTGGGCCAATTTTGCAAGCAGTCCTTGGTGCCACACCTGGTCAAACGCCTTAGATATGTCGAAGAAGCAAGCAATTACTGTTTGCCCAACGTCTCTTTTCTCGGTGATCTAATGGATGAACCGAGATAGCTGCTGTGTGGTGCCATAGTTTGGCCGAAAGCCTGATTGGTCGTTGGGGAGGTGAGGTTGGATTTGCTTTGAGATCCGGTCAGCAACTATCATCTCTTGCACTTTCGACGTCACGCTGATGGTTGAATGAATGGTTGGCTGTGGAGCACATTACATACCTTTACAGTCTTCTATAATAGGCATCCTGTGCAACAGCAAAACAGGCTGCGGATTTAGGTTTTCTGCACGTTATCACCAATGACTACTGATCTTCAGAAACTTGACCTGACTCTCACTCACAATAAGACTGTTGTAATGTTCATCGTTCCCAAGCGGTCGCTGGTTTCTCCCACAATTTCATCATACTGCTGTACGACATGCTATACGACATCCTGATACCGTACAATGCCGTATTGATGTCTTTGCTGGTACGGTATGGGACAGGTACGGGAAAGCGCCAGGCATGCCGATGGTACAAACAAACAAACACGGAATTAAAGCTGTGTGGACCCTGGCTAGCGCCAGACGTTACTGAAGTAACGTCTTGTGCATAGCTACGGGAATAATCTTTCAGGATGACCTCCATTGGACGGAGCATATTTAATACAAAGTCAAAGAGCCGCTCAAGTAATCTGCGAGGAGATGATTTTAATATAGCTATGAATAGGTTGAAGGCCGCAGGCTGAAGGCATCACGCAACTATGTTACTTGTTCGCCAAAAAAAAGAAAAAAAAGATTCGACGGGCTTGGGTACCGGGCAGGTCAAGAACAATGAGTCGTACAACTCCCTGGTCAAGAACCACCTTTCTGCTTCCGTGGGACGCCCTTGCCCTTTGCCCTTTGACGCCCATCGCCGGAGGCGATGATAGCAATGCTACGGCAGATGCCATAGCAACTTGTGCTGGGATTGCACCATTCAACAGCTTGCAAGGCTGAAGAATTGACCGTCACTATTCAGCCTGGTCTACACCATACAGCTATTTGAAGTGACTTTTTCTGGCCAGTGAATCCCTATTTTTGGTCTTTTCATTTTTTCCCGCACACACATCACACCGCATACTCCGGCATGCACTGGCTGTTGGTAACCACCCAGGAGAATGAAAGAAAAGTCAGGAGTCTTAGAAAGAGAAGAAAGATGTGTGTGACCATAATCGTCGGGAATCGAACCCGCATCCTATCGATTGGAAATCGCTGCACATACCACTGCACCATATGGGACGCCACCACCCCATGATCAGGCGCCATGTATGTGTATTTTATAGCAAGAAGGTAAGAAGATTACATAACCAAAGGTGGCTGAAGAATACGTATACAAACTGCCTCAACGACTTTCAAATGACGAGCTGAACGAGGACGATGAGATAGATGAAGAGGGATCGGATGGGAAAGAGCGAGATGTTGTTCGTAAGAAGACGGCTGTGTATCTACACTTGTTATCTTGTCCTGAATGCCTTAGTGTGTATGATGACTCTCTTTTACTGTACTGTGCCGTGCGCGTTATGCCCAGCAGTTGAAGGCCCTTGAGGCAGTTTGTATACGTATTCACAAGTCTGTTTTGTGTAAGCAGAAAGAGCACGTTGTTGCACTGAGGTTGTATACGTAGGTTGACACTTCGTTCAGTGCCTTCTCACCTTTGGTTATGTAATCCTGTTACATTCTTGCGCTTCCTCTAGGGTTTTTATTGCACTTGTATCATGATTTTATGTGGCATTTGCAACACCTTTCCATTACTTAACTTCATTTTCATTGCTTGGTATACCGTAGTTCCGTATTTTCCCCACTGATTATTGGAACGAGAAAATCGAATCTGGATTTCAATCATTATTGTTATAAAATACACATACATGTTGAACAACTAACGTAGTTGTGTGCTGTCTGCAGCCTTCATCATATTCATAGCTATATTTAAATCACTCGAGTCTTTCAATATTCCATTTACATTAAGGTCTTCACTCACCAATGATTCTTTATTTCACATCTATCAGATGTACATACTACCTATATTCTCATTTGCGAGCACGGCTCTCACACTGTTGTCACACACTTCCTTTGACAGGCTAGCACAGCTCCAGCAGAAAGCCGCTAGAATTATGTCTCCGCCTTCCCCTTTGCACAGACTTAGAACACTCCCACCTTTTGTATCGCACCAAATGGCCAACATTATTCCGTAGCTATGCAAAAGACGTTACTTCAGTAACATCTGGCGCTAGCCAGGGTACACACAGCTTTAATTAAGTGTTTGTTTGTTTGTGCCATCGGCATGCCTGGCGCTCTCCCGTACCTTTCCCGTACCGTACCATCAAAGACAGCTGGCCACAGGGATTATACGGTGTTGTACGGTATAAGGATGTCCTGTAGCATGTCGTACAGCAGTAAGATGAAATTGTGGGAGAAACCAGTGACGGCTTGGGAACGATGAACATTACAACAGTCTTATTGTGAGTGAGAGTTAGGCCAAGTTTCTGAAGATCAGAAGCGAGTGCTATCCCGAGCATTATGTTAGCATTACAAAAGCATAGACAGGATGCGTATTATAGGAGACCCAAGTTGCTGAAGATCAGTAGTCATCGCTGATAACGTGCAGAAAAACTAAATCCGCAGCCTCTTTTGCCGTCGGACAGGATGCGTATTATAGGAGACTGTAAAACATGCATTCGGTTGTCAGGAACAGTTTAACTTAAGCACAAGGATACTATCAAGGCAAGGACATTATTGTATTATTGTATTGTATCGTATTGTATGGAATATAATTTTACCTCATTGGCTCAACAGGTCAATGTATTACAACAAAAAGGCCAGAAATTCCGATTATAATGGAGCAAACCAAAAGTGGATGAAGTGGGAGAAAATAACAATCCCCAATAAATTCTGTAATTACGTTTGCCTAACTCATATTCAAACTGATTGAGGAGTTCTAATAACATGCATGATGAGCTAAGCGAAAAAACATAGGGTAGGGCCCTGAGCTCTCTCGTTTTCGTTAAACATAATACTCTTTACACATTCTCTGCACCACAACCATGCTCCACCACATATGCTCTCGCTGCATACTCCTCATAGTGTGCAACCTTCGTACAATTTACACCGCTCTTGTTCTTGGCACTTGCCAACTCCGATGACTGACCGCTGTCCCCATTCTACCCTGTGCACGGCCCTTCGTTACTTTAATTGCTTGCCCAACCAGCTTCGCGAAATCATTTTTGTACTCCCTTCAAATCCCAGATATCCCTGCTGTTCCAAAACTCTGTGTGCCCGTGTAGGGACCACCCCTGCCCGTGTAGGGACCACCCCTGCCCGTGTAGGGACCACCCCTGCCCGTGTAGGGACCACCCCTGCCCGTGTAGGGACCACCCCTGCCCGTGTAGGGACCACCCCTGCCCGTGTAGGGACCACCCCTGCCCGTGTAGGGACCACCCCTGCCCGTGTAGGGACCACCCCTGCCCGTGTAGGGACCACCCCTGCCCGTGTAGGGACCACCCTTGCCTGTACACTTTTAAAAGTAGTCATTATAAATTCAGTGTTTAAACCGAACACGGATTCTTCGAACGAATAATCTATCGAATAATTTCGCCCTCCATCGAACGAATAATCTATATTCTATCATATGCATGATGGCAATTTTCAACACTTTTTCAGTTTATTTTTTATTTTTTTGCTGATTATCGGATTTTGTTATGTGGAGGTGCAAACCTGGCCCTGGTCAATCGACTGGATTTCCATGTCCTCGACAGTATATCTGCCAGTATGTGCACTGCCAACTACAGGGTGCAGACATGACAGAAAAGCACAGTACACAGTGGTACATGTATGGAGAAGAAACGTTCACGGTTCACGTGAGACTCGGCTAGAAGCCGAGCTTTCCGCATCGGCAGGAAAGCCACCACCCTCTAGTCTTGGATCAAGGCACAGATGCAGCTCCTAAAGCGTTGGGGGGGGGGGGGGGTGAGTAGATCAGACCCACCACAAAGTGGTCAAAGACCGAAAATCACATTCACTGCATGCATGTTTCCATCGTGTGGAAAGAACAGAAGTATTGCTAGATACCGATAGGAGATAAAAACTTGGAGGAGAAGAGATTGAGAAGAAATACTACGAGCAGATCTACGCAGTGCAAATATCAGCAGGGTCAGCACTGAGCATAGATCTTTTTTTTTCTTTTTTTTTTTGCGATTTCTGATAATTCCTACGACTATTCGATTATTTGTTCACCCCACGAATATTCTAAATTATTCGACAATTCGATTATTCATTTCAACACTATCATTAATCCCTGTCTCCCAATTCTTCCTCACTATTTCTCCTCTTTAGCACTATTATCTCTTATTGGCCACTGGCTATAGTGAGAATAAAGATTTTAAACTAACTAGAAACAAGATAATTAGTCAGCTTAAAGTTGTTTGTATATCTAGATCAGTTGTTCTCAGGGTTGTATCTTTCACTTTATTTTGATTACTGACTATTGTTCTCACCTCTCGTTGTTCGCACTGACACTTGTATTATATTAAAGGGGAACTGTCAACAAAGATTTTCTTTGTCCTATTTTGTAGTTCTTTGGCTCCTGATCACGATGGTGTTATGTGTTTTTCTCTGCGATGACTGGAAATGAAAACTTGAAAAGAAAGTGCCCAAAATTGTCCCGAAGTACCGAGTGACGTCACGCCGGACTTGACCTCCACGCGTACATTCATCGTCAAATAACGAAGTCCACCCTGTGCGCTGGTCAATCGAGCTGGTCGATCGAGCAAAATAACGAAGTCCAGCCCGTGCACTAGTCGATCGAGCTGGTCGATCGAGCACACGTGCACCACACATTGGAACAGCTAGCTCGATCGACCAGCACATGGGCTTGACTTCGTTTTTGACGAAGAATGTACGGGTGGAGGTCAAGTCCGGCGTGACGTCACCCAGTGCTTCCGGACAATATGTGGGCACTTTCTTTTCAAGTTTTCATTTCCCAACATTGCTGAGAAAAACCGGCACATGACACCATCGTGATCAGGAGCCAAAGAACTACAAGATAAGACAAAGTATTTTTTTGGTGACAGTTCCACATTTAACTCGCGGCATTTCGAGTATATATAATTTGTTACTATTTGAATTATGTTAGCCAGTTAATCATTCTGAAGAGAAGGCAATGAAAACGTTCAAGGATACCTAGCCAGAATGGTGTGTGTATTGAATGCGTGATTTCATTTCTGTCTACACGAAAACTGAACAGGTTGAAACGGTGTCTAATTTTAGTGTACAACGTGAACATTGCGTGTACTGCCAGCGTAGCATGCCGGCCAAGCGTGTAGTAAGTGATCTGGCATTGAAAGGGTTAAAAACGAGTCAGTTCATAATTGGTAAATTACGCTATCGGACCATGTGTACTGCTTACAAGGTTTCGCCGATAGGGCTACAGCTAACGAGAATGTCATTCTGACAAACACAGTTTGTCGGGCAAGATGCTTCGCTAGATCCACTGCATAATGCTAACACCATCACTGTGGTGAATGTCGACACCTGGGCATAATAACAAGAAAATAATCAAAATGACAGGTGTTGTTTGTATTTGGTATTTGTGTTTATGGATTCTCCACACGCCTTAGTCTAAACCGAGGGAGCCTTCGTCAACAGCATAATTATGAAAAAGAAGAAGCTGGTGAGAAAATAAATATGAAAAATAGGAAGATGCAGGGTGTAGTAATCAACAGTGCTGTATGACAGCGCTACTCTACGTGGAATGAAACTAGAGGGCTCATAACAGGTAATAGCAAAGGGGGTGCGGACAAGAGCGATAAAACATTTTCGGCTGGATACAGCACGAATGGAGGGATTTCCATGTGGCAGTGGTGTGTTCACCCTCAGGTTACCCATAGTCGACAAAATATAACATGTATGTACCTTCTTCCTTTTAAAATGCTCAAATAATGTTCTCTTCAGTGCACATCAAATCAATGTATATTCCAACAAATTCGAAGTAAAGAGACCCTCATATGTTGGAGTCTGGACGTTTGCCACCGCCGTCACCTCCGCTCGCTACTCCGTATAAGGTATCCAAATAATTATAATCAAAAACACGGAACTCTACAACCGCTGTCGCACCCAACCCATCTCCAAGGACATCGCGGCGAGGCGATGGAACTTCCTGGGGCATGTGCTCCGGATGCCATCAGGGGCACCGCCACAGGTCGCTCTCGATTTTGCTGCTTCTGGTGCCTTGCGGGGAAGGATAGGCAGACCAAGAACAACACTGCTAACCACTCTCTCACTGGATTGTCGGGAGAAGCTCGGGCTTGTGCTTCTGTCGCGACCTGGCCTAGCCCAGCTTCGGAAGGTGGCGCATGATAAATGCCGATGGAATTCATTGCGAAACAGCACTGTTTATTGGCCTGGCCATAATAATACGATTACATCTGACATGCTTGCCTGCCTACTCGTGCGCACGCATGCATTCTTGCCGGAGATGTCTACCTGTGGCGACAATAATTTTTTCATGGACTGATCTTCTTTTTTAGTGTTTGCACACTCTTGGCTGCTGCTGTGGCAGTTTTGTATTTTCGTGCTGCTGCGCTCTGTATGGCTGCACTAGCCGTATTAACTGTCGTACCCAGATGCACACATTCAATCCCTGGCTATGCTTTGGAATTGTTTTCGTTGTCTATGTCCTCATCTCTCTTCGTTTTGTTTTTGCTGCCTGGGCTCTCATTTATCTTTACGTGCTTGCTTGCTTGTATTGCTGAGGGAACATATGCTGGTTTGTATTCGTGGGTCCCCATGGTGCATGGGCCACGCGTACTCATCCGGCGGATATGTGTGAATAATAATAATAATAATAATAATAATATTTTGGAGTGAAGTTTTATACATGTGTACATGCTGTGTTGCAGTTTGCAAACACGAAAGGTTCCACAAGATAACCCGTCTTCACAAAATCAGTGTAAAGGCTATCCAACATTATCTAATTCCTACGGGTCATTAAAATTGTTGCTTCGCACATTGCAATGTTTGTGACTTGCTCGCCTCGTCATGTAGGAAGTGCTGTTCTCTGTGTTCGAACATTGGTGAGACCCTTCCTGCGGAATGTCTACATGTCACTGAGGCCGTGGTGGTCTCAAAGCTCTCTTCCGCACCAAACAAATCCATCACGCTCCACACTCTTTCGCCCCAGAGTGTGTACATGTATCTTTTTTCTGGAGCTCGTGCCGGCCCACTTCGTTCGCATGGGCATTAATTTTTATCAAGACTTCAAGCCCGGGTATAAGAATCCTGGTATATCTTCTGAATTCGAAATGCTTTTTTATTTTATACGAAAGAGATAGGACCAAGGAACTACTAAAAGTTACGCTATACTGTCCACTAACACCACCAGTTACTAATCAATCAGCTCATGCGATAACATTGCACGACACTGACCGACGGTACTGACGTTCTACAACTAACTAGCTAACAGCTCTAGTACATCTTGGATGCGCACTCCAACAGCCTCCCAACTTGGAAGGTTATAAGTTATAGAAATAACATAAGGAGGGGAAGGTAATTGTCCATCTAAATTGTCATAGTCGAAGTACAATGCTGTTTTACTGAGGCGTTCGGTTTTTCATGATTCTTGTTCGCATAGCTTCCCTTTTATTGATCTTCGTATATTTTGAGCCACACAAGTTGTGTGGAATGTTGCTTTTGCATTTTTGAATCGTGGTTTGACCGTATTGTCCAATGGTCTTGCCAGTATCGTCATCGACATGCATGACATCCGCCAACGTCCTTCACAGCTGAGACTTTCAGCTCGTGCTTATCTTGGTTGCGCTCACCTTCCCTTCCCCTCTTTTTTAGTTGACAATGGCAAAAGAAATGTAGCAGGTCTGAAAACACCAACAAAATCAGTGAAGCGCTTGCCAAAGAAAGAAGGTGCGTAACTGCTTACCCTATCCCGCTAGACGGTCGTGACTGTGTACTTGAAAATGCTAGTTTGCCATCATCGCCTGCCACCTGGAGGCATGGTTCGCTTGAAACCATGATGACCTGAATTTGAACGCGCTTGTTCAAGGTCTTGTTGACTGCTGAAGGGTCTGCCTCAAACTCTGATGAAGATGTCAACCTTAGCTGCAAGTGCGGCGAAGCAGGATGCCTCAAACTAAAGCTCGGTCCGTCGACAATGCTCTGCCTCAGTTTCTAGCTGATTTCTTTCCCTTTCGAATGGACAAAATAAATTTGAAAAAAAAAACGCTCTGGGAAGCGACAATTTTAATGACGCGGAGGAAGTATACTTTTCACAGAACGAAAAGGTTTACAGTCCATTCATTGGAAACTGGCACCCTAACTTTTTGGTGTCTCCCGCACATAGTTGTAGATATCGTGAAAACAACAGTACATCCTGCATTGTGAGACCCGTGCAATTACTCCTTGCCACATTCGAGGCCAGAAAGTCCAAGAACAGGGAAATAGAAATTCAGCCTAGTTTTACAAAATTAGGACAGGTATGCCATGGCAAAATGTATGGAGAAGCGGACAAACCCAGATTTTTGAGATTTGAAGTGGGTTTTGATCCTCAATTCGGCCCACATCGGACTTTCAAAAGCCAGCGGGACATATTCCGATGAATGGACTATAGTTGTATCCCTCCCCGCCTACCCACTCCCCTGAAAGAAAGATAACATTGGCTTGACAACTGGAATGAATACTTCCTCCGCGTCATCGAAATTGTCTCAGTTTGACTAGTGACTTGTTACTGATAACAACAGAAGCTACGGCATACGCGCCTTGTCTCACACACAACGAATATCTACCACAGGACAAGAACTGCTATGCTTGTCGTCTATTTTGGCTGATTTATCATGGGCAGTTACGAATCACACTAAGAATATCTACAACATGATCTACTATGTGGTGGTTCCATCACATTGTAAGCCCATCATTAACAAGGCTCGATCGTATGCTGGTACAGAGGTGTTCAGTGACCACAAGCTAGTGATCGCTGACATGCTTTTCTGTGAGCTATTAAAAATCTTCCAAACAAAATCAAAAAAGGAGTCGCCATATGCTGTCCATGGATTAGTAAATGGCTCCCGTAGACCGGAATATCGCTCGGCTCTTCAGGCACACCTTCAAGTAACTCCGGCAAGTGATGCTTCCGGGTCAGCTGCCACATCTTCGATCAAGTCTGCAGCAGACACCACCATTGGTCATCTGCACCGATCCGAGGCTAGGAACCGTTTCGTTCAACCAAACACACAAGTTGCTCGGCTTTCACAGCGGCAACGGGAACTGCGAAAATTAGCTGAGTCCGGACACCATGATGCTGCGCAGCTGAAGAAGGAGCGCAATCGTGTTATGCATGAAATCCGTAATATGCAACGGACTGGAGCCAACTCTCGACAGAATTGCCGAGGCGGTTGAGAGCGCTCCAACCTCCGCCCAAATGTTTATAGCAGCCTCCCAGCTCAAACGTGGCAAGCCGCAGCAGCTCTTCGTCGAGTCGGCTGATGGTCACATCCTCATACACGATGAGGAAAAGGCATCTCGCATACTTGATCACTATCAGGGGCAGTTCAACACTTCTGATGACCTGCTGTCACCGCCAGCTCCGCACACACTGGACACGCCGGTTTCCACCGAAGAAGTGGAGGCGACTTTGAGGCAACTGCGAAATCAGAAAGCATGTGGGCCAGATGGTGTATGCCCAGAACTCCTGAAGTACGGTGCTGAGTACATCTACCCGATCATCACCATCATGATCAACAACAGCATCACCAAGGGCGACAACCCGTGTAGTGTTATTGGTCCAGGCATATTGATACCGTTGCCAAAACCTAACAAGGAGCGGGGACCAGTTGCAAACCTGAGACCGATTGTATTGCTGAACACCCTGCGCAAGGTCATTTCACTCGTTGTGCTCAAACGTATTACACCACGTGTGTCGCATTATCTTGGATCCACTTCATCTGGTTTCGGACCTGGCCGCGGCACTGCCAATGTGGTGTGGACATAGCGCTGGATTTCAGTTAAAGCATCCCACTTCGTGTGGGATTGACACGTCCTTGGCCTCGACACCATTAGCCGCACAAAGCTCCTTGCTGTTATGTCAGAGATTACTGGATCTGACGAGGCATGCCTGATTCACCATTTGCTGTATGGTACAACACTCTCTGTGAAAGTGGGTGCCACTTCAGCGGAGGCGTTTGTTAGCACGCTAGGTACACCACAGGGTGATGGGCTGAGCCCAGTTCTGTTCGTTTGCTACCTGGAAGCAGCACTGAGGGAGACTCGAAGCAAACTACCACCACGGCCAGACACTGATGCAGCAATAACACAGGAAACAGGATATGCCGATGGCATCTCCTTCTACTCGACTGAGCGACAATGGCTTGCCAACACCCTACCCGTGATAGCTGACGGCCTGGGGGACTGGTCACTCAACGTTTACAGCAGCAACAGAGAGTGGCTTCACATCTCTGCCTTCACCACCAAATGGCGAAGATCCAAGCAACTTGGCTCTCTCTTGGGGGAAGAGGAGGACTTGAGCCCACGAATGGACCAAGCATCAACATCAGTGTTCAGTGTGTGCTAGAATTAACACCATCATTATTTGGCATGTACCCTCACCTTGCAGAGCACAATGGCGCGCTGTCTTTAGTTCTGCTGCTTCTTCTCCGTGATGTGCACAGTCACAGCTTCTGTCCCCCCTCTGCATAGAGGTGACATAACTCGCATCCTCTTTTTTTACGCCACACTATGCGTAACGCCATGGCATGCGCCCTCAAGTCACAGAGCACAATGCAATGGTGCGCTACCTTCTGCTGCTTCTTCTCCGTGATGTGCTAGTTGCACCTTCTCTCTCTCTCTCTCTCTGCCCCCCCCCCCCTTCTGCATACTAGGTGACATAATTCGCATCTTTTTTGTCGCTACACTCTGCATATATAGTTATACTGCTCTTGTGTGGCTTCCACGGTATTCATTGTTATTACCTGACGATGGCCAAGTGCCGAAACGTTGTAAAATAACGGAACTGGCTCGGATGTGCAGCGCTATGGCAATGGGTGTGTCCACCCGAATTCCTTTCAGATCACTAGAGGTGTCTCGATTTATTTCTCGTGCATGCTGTTTTCACACCCTCAATTTTCTCCCAACATGACCCAAGCGCGCTGGAGCTTGTTTGGCGAACTCATTCTTGCCCCAGGCTCAGGCAACAACAACGATGAGTATATTAATTTTAGTTATTGCCAGTGAACCAGGACAACTGCGCAAAAGCGGTTATGCCAGTAACTTGGAAGAAGCACAAGGGATCAGAGAGATCCTGATCCTTACAAGAACAAGCGTACTTACCGGTATCCAAAGACAGCCCATGGTATCAAACTTGGTCACAGCTCGCCTTGTGATACCCTACTCGAAAGCTAATTGTGTACGTGACTGGCAAGAGCAACACTGAGAGAAAGGTTTTAAACATCGATAGGCAACACGCAGATGGAAAAGAGACAGACTAATCTCATTTCTGCTGACAGGATCTACTGGCCTAACCATCAATGAATGCTCATCAAGAATAGGGGCAGTACTCCCAGTAGTTCTTTCAGCTACGGTACTTGTAGGATTTCTTTCACTGCATCGCCTTCCTTGCTTGTGGCAAGTTGTGCTCATGCATCGCTTTTCTTGAGACCTCAAAACTAGTGTACGAGTCGTATATCTACCACTAAACTGCTTAGAACTGACAAAGCTCGACTGACCCCGACAGCCAGTGCAGTACAAACGTGGACACCTTTCCAACCGCTAGTTCCAAATGTGCTGGAACGTAGTGCGAGGGGTCAGGTCGAACTGCACAACGGTGCACGGCGACGCGCGAACTTATGCACTCCCTTGACCCCTCAGTTGTACAAAAACGCCAACACGGGCACTGCGCCACCGCCAACCTGGTCAGAAAGCTAAAGCCAAACAAAGGCGATGGCGTCAGACGTCCGCAAGAGTCAGAATATAGCGGAAAATGCCGACTTAGGCTATGGTCCATGGATGTGCGTGTGATGGATGGATGATGGGGGGGGGGGGGGCATTCGTATCAGCAAGAGTACATGAAAACCAGAGTGTGCAGCTCGGATGGGTTGCTGTCACGGCGAAATTCCGTGATTACATCATTTTAGTGATGTAGTGCGTACACGCAGGATTCAAGCAGGTCTCTTTCTGCACAACTACCGGGTAGTAGTAGTTAACTGCAGCTCAGTTGTACGCACTACGCCATTTCCCGCCTCAGATCTGGGCCAAATATGATGTAATCACGGAATTTCGCCGTGACAGACACCCATACTATAGCAGAAAAGGCCCCAAGCTGCACACTCTGGTTTTCATGTACTCTTGGTATCAGGCACAGATCTACTAGTACTAGTACTATTATTATTATTACGAAGTCTGAAGAAAATGTTGAACGGCCTCTGCTGGGATGACGACTACACCATAGCTCAGTGGTTAGAGCATCGCTGGCTACAAGCGAGGGTCCCTGGTTCGAGTCCTGGTGGTGACAGTCAATTTTTTCTTCAGACTTTTCCCGTTTGTCTCTTTCCCTCAAACCAGTTAATATTATTATTATTATTGTTATTAAATTTTTGATAGGTACCAAGAGGTTATGTACTCTTGGTACAACCAAGAGTCCATAAACAGTTTGTTTTTGGACTCTTGGTACTACTGATTACTGTAGCGCAATGCAAATAATTTGATAAAATTATAATAACAGGAATAATATCAGGAATAATAACAGGAAGTGTGAGTTACGATGTCTGAAGAAAATGTTGAACGGTCTCTGCTGGGATGACGACTACACCATAGCTCGGTGGTTAGAGCATCGCTGGCTACAGGCGAGGGTCCCTGGTTCGAGTCCTGGTGGTGACAGTCAATTTTTTCTTCAGAAGTTGAAATCTGCTGACCGAAGAACGCGCAAGCTTATGACGATGCATGGAGCTCTCCATCCACGCGCTGATCAAGCCCGTATGTATGTCGTCTGTAGGGCCTTCCCTATCAAAATAATAAATTCTACTACTACTACTACTCCTACTACTACTACTATGTACGTCAGTCGGAAGGAGGGTGGACGTGGTTTGCAAAGTATTCATGATGTGGTCACCATGGAGAAAAGCAATCTGCAGCGTTATGTGCTTCAGTCAGGCGAGAAACTCCTGAAGGTGGCTGCGCCCATCCTGTGGCCACATCTGGATGCCCCACCGGACTCCTCGCAGGTGGTGAAGTGTCGGCTTCAAAAAGAACACCTCTTGGCGTGGAGCCAGAAACACTTGCATGGACAGCTTGCCCAGCAAACTGAACAACTGACCAACGAAATGACCTGGAGTTGGCTGACAAATGCTGGTCTCAAGAAGACCACGATCAGTAGACGTTGAACCCCACCATTGCCATGACTAGTTAGTACCGTGGGTCCCTACCCGTGATCTTTCTTTATTTCACGATTACACAAAGGCTAAACGCCAACGCCTACTGTAAAAGCAGAAATTTTCGGTGGTGTAATATTTTCGGTATTCTCCAAAATCGGCGGTTCGGTAGAGGGAAATTTTCGGTAAAACCCGTTCTCCAGATAAGTGTACTAGTACTACATGACTGTATACAGTATCGGTTGTACCGAAATTTTCGGTGCGTTTTATTATCGGTAAAAATTGTCGGCACCGAAGTTACCGAAAATAAAACACCACCGAAAATTTCTGCTTTTACAGTGTCTGGGGGATCTTCGAGAGGAGGGAAAGTACGCAAAGTAAGTTTGAAAAGTTGGATTACAAAATGATAAACAGGGAAGGCCCAGTCCAGCTCCACTTTGGTCACAAAACAAACTTTAGATTATGTTTAGCTTTGACTGTAAAAGAAGTGACCAGCAATAGGTGAGCAAAGAAAGAGAAAATATAGAGTCTAGGGCAGCGCTAGCGCTCTGCGTTGGAGCATATGATTGTAAGCGTGCAGAACTGGGATAATACATGTAAATGATGAAAAGTGTGCTTCTAAAGAATACGATGTTGTTGTTGTTGTTGTTGTTGTTTCAAATCTTTATTCTCACGATAGCCAGTGGCCAATAAGAGATAATAGTGTAAGAAAGGAGAAAGAGTGAGGAAGAATTGGGTGGGCAGGGCCTAGGGGTTAATGACTACTTAAATGTACGGGCAGGGGTGGTCGCCACACGAGCATACAGAGTTGCGTACTTAAGTGTACGGGCAGGGGTGGTCGCTACACGAGCATACAGAGTTGTGCAACAGCAGGGATATCTCGGATTTGAAGGGAGTACGAGAAGGGATTTCGCGAAGCTGGGTGGGCAGGCAATTAAAGTAATGAAGGGCCTTGTACAGGGGAGAATGGAGACAGCGGTCAGTCCGCGGAGTTGGCAAGTGCCAAGTACGAGAGCAACGTAAATTATACGAAGGTTGCACGTTGCTAGCAGTATGCAGCGAGAGTATATGTGGTGGGGCATAATTGTGGCGCAGAGAATGCGCGAAGAGTATTTGTTTAACTTTAAAGCGTGAAAATAATGTTGTCCATTTGATGCGATGCAAAAGGTGGGAGTGTTCTAAGTGTGTGTAAAGGGGAAGGTGGAGACATATTCTGGCGGCTTTCCGCTGGAGTCGTTCTAGCCTGTCAAGGGAAGTGTGGGACAACGGTGTGAGAGCATTGCTCGCATATGAGAATATAGGTAGTATGTATGTCTGATAGATGTGAGATAAAGAATCACTGGTGAGTGTAGACCTTAGTCTAAAAAGAATATTGAAAGACTTGAGTGATTTTTTGACTATGTATTCAACATGCTCCGTCCAACGGAGGTCATGCTGAAGGAGGAGGAGTTGTTGTTGTTGTTGTTGGTGTTGTTGTTGTTGTTGTTGTTGTTGTTGTTGTTGTTGTTGTTGTTGTTGTTGTTGTTGTTGTTGTTGTTGTTGTTGTTGTTGTTGTTGTTGTTGTTGTTGTTGTTGTTGTTGTTGTTGTTGTTGTTGTTGTTGTTGTTGTTGTTGTTGTTGTTGTTGTTGTTGTTGTTGTTGTTGTTGTTGTTGTTGTTGTTGTTGTTGTTGTTGTTGTTGTTGTTGTTGTTGTTGTTGTTGTTGTTGTTGTTGTTGTTGTTGTTGTTGTTGTTGTTGTTGTTGTTGTTGTTGTTGTTGTTGTTGTTGTTGTTGTTGTTGTTGTTGTTGTTGTTGTTGTTGTTGTTGTTGTTGTTGTTGTTGTTGTTGTTGTTGTTGTTGTTGTTGTTGTTGTTGTTGTTGTTGTTGTTGTTGTTGTTGTTGTTGTTGTTGTTGTTGTTGTTGTTGTTGTTGTTGTTGTTGATGATGTTGTTGTTGTTGTTGTTGTTGTTGTTGTTGTTGTTGTTGTTGTTGTTGTTGTTGTTGTTGTTGTTGTTGTTGTTGTTGTTGTTGTTGTTGTTGTTGTTGTTGTTGTTGTTGTTGTTGTTGTTGTTGTTGTTGTTGTTGTTGTTGTTGTTGTTGTTGTTGTTGTTGTTGTTGTTGTTGTTGTTGTTGTTGTGTATTTTACTTCGATGTGATGCTACATATTCAACGGAATTCCACTGCAGTGAAACCAATGCTCGTAGAACTGTTTGTGCAGTTCTTACTTAAATTCGCTTAAACTGGTAAAGGAGGTGATCTTAGGGGCAGACAATTCCAGAGGGTGCTGTATTTATGGAAAAAGAATATTTGAACAGCGCTGTCCATGGTTTGTCCATGTTAGCTTATTGGGACATCGTGCCCTGGTTAGATAGGTAGTGGGGATAGACTGCCAGAGAAGAGACAAGAGAGATGCGTTGCCTTCTATACTGCAAAGACTCTAGAAAACATAGCTTACTATTATTATTTCTCCTTTATTCACTTCTTTCGAAGGCGATAAGCCAGACCCACCGGGAAATATTTCCATGGGTGGGACAGCAAAAAAGAAAGTGAAAAACAAAAACAAAAATAAATAAATAAATAAATAAAACCTAAAAACCAAAGGGTCAAGAACTAGTTGAAGGAAGAGGAAGAAAGGAAAGAAACTCAATCCGAACTCCAACATCAAAACAATAATAAAGAATTTGCAGCGACAGGCAAAATACATCAACCAATGAAGGGAGTAGTAACAAAGGAAATATCAGTCTTTATCAGTCGTTATTCAAGTCTCTTAGCTATTGAACATGCAAACGCAGCAGAGGTGCATCTACATGTTAAGGATAGTTCTTAGTATTTTAATCGAACCTTGTATAGCCTCCTGTTGCACAATAGCCAGGTCTCCTCCCTGCACAGTCCGAAGGCATTGAGGAGTCTCCCCCACCAAGCCTCCCAGGGCACCGACAACCACAGGGACCACGTCAACCTGGTTGAGGGACCAAATCCTCGAAATCTCCCGCTTCAAATCATAATATTTCGAGCGCTTTTCAGCCATTTTCTTATTGATGTTGTTCTCACCAGGAACGCTGATGTCTATAATGTAGGCGATGCGCTCCTTGTCATCAACAAGGAGCAGATCGGGCCTGTTTGCTGATAGTTTCAGGTCAGTTGGGAATACTCCCAATAGAGGCGATACTGATCACTCTTGACCAATGCCTTGAGCTGGTGGTCGAATCGTGAAGCACCAGTAGGTAGATCTCGTGCTTTACACATTTCGAAGTGCACATACTTTACTATCCGCTTATGTCGTTCAATGTAACTGGTCCGAGCAAGAACTGGGCAGGCACTGACAATGTGGTCAATTGTTTCTAAGCTGCCCTTGCAAAGCCTGCAATTGGCATCAGTTCGAGCAATTGACTTCATTATGGCGTATTGGTAATTTTTCGTTTTGAGGGATTGGTCTTGTGCTGCCATAATCATGCCTTCAGTTGAAGGTTTCAGTGTCCTTGATTTCAACCACATGAAGGTAAGCTCCTTATCTAGGCGATTCTCCTCCAATCGGCTCCAATATCTCCCATGCAGCGGCATAGTGGAAAGTGTTTTGGATTTTCGCTCAGCGCACGCTTGTTTAATGGTATGCTTATTGGGTAAAGCTGGTCCAGCTGCTGGCAGATCCAAACTCGACAGGAACTTAGCGGCCTTTGCAGTTATTGAGTGGCTTTTTGTTGTAGGTTTTTGTTGATGATACTGATAAAGCAGGCTTATTCTGTCTATTGGGCTGGTACTCATGTAGCGGGCCAGGCCACACATGCTCCGGCCGTGCATATCCTCACAAGAGACCAAGCCCGGCCTCCATCTCCCCTCTTCATGTAGAGCCTGTTGACTGAGGCTTTGGGGTGGTGAAATCCAGACGCAGTCAAGGCTGATCTTGTCACTCGATCTGTGGTCTTGATTTCAGCCTCGGTCCAATTTACGATTCCATAACTATATGTCA
Organism: Sycon ciliatum; assembly: GCF_964019385.1. Taxonomy (NCBI): domain Eukaryota; kingdom Metazoa; phylum Porifera; class Calcarea; order Leucosolenida; family Sycettidae; genus Sycon; species Sycon ciliatum. Next base: position 5,788,052 of record NC_088648.1, on the reverse strand, counting down.
TAACCGGCAGAGCATACGTATTGATGGCCTTGATCATGTTTCGCGCATTCAATCCACTGTTAAGAAGCAAATACAATCTCTTTTTGTATTCTGCAGTGAGTTGCGTCTTGAGCTGCGGGTGAGGTATCATGGCTGCTTGCAGTACTCCAAGGTACTTGTATGTTTCATTGAGTCGTAGCGACTCTGCAATGGTCTCATCGCCAACCTGGATAGAGCATCCTTCATCTGGTTTTCCTCTCCTGACGTGCAGCACGGCACACTTGGCCGGGTTGAGATTCATGCCGATGTCATCACCAACGCCACACACGGTAGACACGAGGGTATTATTATTATTATTATTATTATTATTATTATTATTATTATTCATGAAGTTGGTTGCTCCAACGAGGAGCACACGCTTCTTGCCGAACTTGACACTTGACTGACTCACGACTGCCATCCGGAGCACACGAGGAGCACGTCGCACCTTCCGCTCGGCAAACCTGTAAGAAAGCACCACTCCCTGCTCAATACACAGTGTTTCGGGGAATTCACCCCTCATCAGTTGAGCTTGAGTAGGCTGAGGAAGATTGTGCCTGAAAAGCACCACTTATATACTGCTCTCCAGGCCAAACCATCACCAGGGATACAAACTTACAGAGACGCTTTGTTTCCAGCGCGACAAACACCTCGTGAATCTCCAGGTAGCAGCGTGAGTCAGAGTCGCTCATGGAGTTGTGCTAAACAGACGTTGAGAGCCAGTATAGCTATTCACAACGCTGTCACCTCCAACAACTAGTCGCACGCCCGCGTGAGGGACAACAATACGAACTTAGAAGTTGCGACTTCGGCGGTAATAGTCATGAAGTTGGTTGCTCCAACGAGGAGCACACGCTTCTTGCCGAACTTGACACTTGACTGACTCACGACTGCCATCCGGAGCACACGAGGAGCACGTCGCACCTTCCGCTCGGCAAACCTGTAAGAAAGCACCACTCCCTGCTCAATACACAGTGTTTCGGGGAATTCACCCCTCATCAGTTGAGCTTGAGTAGGCTGAGGAAGATTGTGCCTGAAAAGCACCACTTATATACTGCTCTCCAGGCCAAACCATCACCAGGGATACAAACTTACAGAGACGCTTTGTTTCCAGCGCGACAAACACCTCGTGAATCTCCAGGTAGCAGCGTGAGTCAGAGTCGCTCATGGAGTTGTGCTAAACAGACGTTGAGAGCCAGTATAGCTATTCACAACGCTGTCACCTCCAACAACTAGTCGCACGCCCGCGTGAGGGACAACAATACGAACTTAGAAGTTGCGACTTCGGCGGTAATAGTCATGAAGTTGGTTGCTCCAACGAGGAGCACACGCTTCTTGCCGAACTTGACACTTGACTGACTCACGACTGCCATCCGGAGCACACGAGGAGCACGTCGCACCTTCCGCTCGGCAAACCTGTAAGAAAGCACCACTCCCTGCTCAATACACAGTGTTTCGGGGAATTCACCCCTCATCAGTTGAGCTTGAGTAGGCTGAGGAAGATTGTGCCTGAAAAGCACCACTTATATACTGCTCTCCAGGCCAAACCATCACCAGGGATACAAACTTACAGATGAGGGGTGAATTCCCCGAAACACTGTGTATTGAGCAGGGAGTGGTGCTTTCTTACAGGTTTGCCGAGCGGAAGGTGCGACGTGCTCCTCGTGTGCTCCGGATGGCAGTCGTGAGTCAGTCAAGTGTCAAGTTCGGCAAGAAGCGTGTGCTCCTCGTTGGAGCAACCAACTTCATGACTATTACCGCCGAAGTCGCAACTTCTAAGTTCGTATTATTATTATTATTATTATTATTATTATTATTATTATTATTATTATTATAATAGTAATAGTATACAGATTATGCTAATATTTTCGTGAAATTATTTTTGAGCTCAAAAATGGAACGAAAAATAGCAAATAGAATCAAAACTCACGATGGAATCAAACTCACGATGGAATCAAACTCATGATGGAAACTACAAAACCCAATGAGTTGGAAAACCAACCACAGAATTAGATATTGGGAATAGAGTCAGACACAACAACGACCAAAATCAGTACACCAAAAATCTGTCCTACAAAAAACAAAGGAACAAGAAAAACAAGAAAGACGAAGTACAAAGAATCCCCAAAAAAGAGGGGAGAACGGGATGAAAGAGGACCGGAGAGCGGCAAACCCCAGGAGGACTTAGCGTCAAGTAGTGGCGGGAATGCGGGCCTCCACAGAAACAGCATCCACATCCGCCGCCAGACCAGGTGCACGGAATGCACGGCGACTCCCACGAACCATCAGGACGGAGTCGCGGACAAGGCTGAAAGCCAGGTCCGTCCGCAGCTTTCCCATCACGAGGGGATAAGGCTGCGAGAGCTTGGTGGAGAGCTTCGTTCCGAGCAGCTTCAGGAACCGGGTGGCCTCCTTCGCCAGGGCACCAGCGGAAGACAGGACGATCGGGGTGAACGACGCGTGCTCAACTTCCTGGATCCGGGCACCGTATGCCGACTGCTTCTGACGCTCGTGCCATTGGAACACCTCAGCCAGCGGGCGAGATCGGTACGACTGTGCGTTGGGATAGAACACCCTTACATCAAAAAATGCATCAGTCTGTACCGACCAAAACCCCCTGGCCTTGATGTCCGGTCTGGCGTCGTCCGCAGTGAGCAGGGCAGGACCATGGTCAAACGTGCGGACCGTCGGTAGAGGTTGCAGCGGTGGCTCCAGCTGCACATCCTCAGACACTTGAGAAAGAAGTTGGCCCAGGTAGTTGCGGACATGGTTGTGCCGGTGGATGGGATAGCCGCCCAACTTGCAGATCATTGCGTGGTCGATGGTGAACGGCCGGCCGCATGGACACTCGGTAGGTGAACCGTGGATGGTGAGGCCATACCGAATGCATAGGGCATCAACGAAGGACCGCCGGTCGAGGGAGTATCCATGCTCGCGAACAGGAAGACAGGTCAGCCATGCACCTGTTCCCTTGGCCTGGAGGTGCTCCAGAAGCATTGGTGGTAGGGCCTCTGGACCAGCTGTCTGCAGGACGGTCTTGGTTGTCACAGACGGGGCTTGCTTGGCAGCAGCCTTGGCGGCGCAAATGGCTGCTGGGTCCACGCTGTAGAGGGAGGACTGGTCCGCGATAAGTTGCTGGAGACTGCTCGTGATGGACAGAGATGCTGTCCGCTGTTGCGGGGCAGCCTCAACTGGATTGAGCACTGCAAGGCCACCATGACGCACAGGCAGAGCAAGAAGGCTGCGTAGAGGGGCAGGGACGACTGGCACACCCAATAGAGCTGGCAACAAGACGGAGCGAAGAGAGGACTCGAGAGGCTCGAAGACGTCTGGTGCACAGCTCGACACGCGCATCAGGAATGTCCAGCGGTGACGGTACCCAAAGACCAGTGCGGCATACACGGCTTGGGGCTCGGCCTCGGCCACGTTCGCCAGCTCACGCATCTCAGATGCCCAAGCCTCCACTCGAGCATTGCAAAATGTTGTCTTGAAGGCTTCCGAGCCCAGAGGAGCACCCAGGTAGGGGCGGCCCTCCGTGGTGATGTGGACATCGGTGTCGGCGAATGCAGCGTTGGCAGCATCGAGATGCTCGGGCTTGACAACCAGCCAAGTCTTGGCAGCGTTTGGATAGTAGCCGAATGCTGGGCCAAGTTGACAGATCTGGTCCCACCAGATGCGAAGGCGCCGCAGCAGGCCAGCGGCTCCCGCGTCATCGGCATACCATAGCTGGATGGTCGAGGCGTCCGGTCGAGCAGCGGACACACCGACGCCGGCTGGTCTCTCAGGCGATTCGCGGTCATGCACCGTGCCAGCTGGAGAGTCGTCCATAAGGGCGGTGGCGAGGGTAGTGACGAGTGGCGTAATGGCAATAGCGTAGAGGGGCATGGCTAGTGGGCAGCCTTGCGTGGTGCCTTCAGCAGACCAGATGACCGTACCGCTGACGTGGAGAGGTACTGTGTTGCGGTAAAAGTTTTTCGAAATTGTTGCTATTGATGGACATAGTAGGTGGATGTTGTGGAGCATAGCTGCACGGTTCAGGGAGTTGAACGCGTTGGTAGCATCGACCAGGTGTGCTCCCTCTGTGTTGCTGCTGTCATTATTATTATTATTATTATTATTACTTCGGAGTATTTTTATTATTTAAATTTTGAATAGGGCAATCCCCACAGGCCTAGAGCCTTCTTACAGGGTACCCTATGTTACTATGAAGAGCACGACAAAACTGCAAATAAGAGGACCAAGAGCGAATATCAGCTGGGAGGGCATTCCAGCGGTCAGAAGAGAGAGCTTAGGGCAAAATGACCATAGCGAGAGCGTGCTTTGGGCGAAACAAGGGAATTAGTGGATTGAGAGCATGTTTGTGAGACTGTGTGCATAGAGCAGGAATGAAGGCGGAAGCAGTCAGTAAGCAGAGTGCTGCATCTGCCATGAAGGGCACGAAAAGCAAGAATATAATAATTTGCAATAGGAGCAAGTGAGTGTCTAGCTGGAATGACTGAGACGTCTTGATATCGGGAAAAACCAAAAACAATTCTGAGAGCGCGGTTAGTAATAATAATAATTATTATGTGTTATTCTATCACGTTGTGTAGTTTGTAAGCAGTGTGCGAAAGAGTTGGACCCATACTCAAGTTGCTCTTGGATAAAAGAACAGTAGAACGTCTTCTTGGCAGCAGTCATGTTGGTGCTGACCTTCTTGAAGACAGCAAGTTTGGCACCAATCTTCTTTTCTACTGAAGTGATATGGTTTGTGAATAACAGGTGCTCATCAAGGTTGAAGCCGAGGTACTTGACGGTGGGCGTTGGGTAGATAGCTGTAGTATCGAGTTTGAGGTTGATGATTGGATCAATGTGCTTTGTTTTTTTCTTCTTCTAAAGATGATGAATTGTGTCTTCGTGTCATTGAGCGTGACGCCGCGTTCTCTTAGGTGTGTCTTAATGATGGAGATGTCTGCACTGATGTCATTTGTAATTTTCTGTAGGTCTGCTCCAGCCCTGTATAGCGAGACATCATCTGCAAATTGGCGAACCTTGCCTGTAATTGAGCAGGACGGTAAGGAGTGTACGGACAGGTTAAACTGCAGCGGACCTAGCGTGGACCATTGGGGTACACCTCTGGTTGGTGTGCATGGTTCTCCACACTGGAAATTCGTAAAAACTCGTTGCTGCCGATCACGTAGGAAGCTGCCTAGCCATTGAAGTGCTGTGCCTCGAATTCTGATGGCAAACAGCTCATGCAGGAGGGCATCGCGGTTGACAGTGTCAAACGCCTTGCTGAGGTCTAGGAAAGCTGCTGCAACGTATTGGCCTCGGTCAAGGCACTTTTGCCAGTCATCAGTCACAATTGTCAGAAGGTCTTCACACGAGTGCTGCCTGCAATAGGCAAACTGTTCTTTTGGTAGTGCATCAGAGTCATGGCATAAGTAGGTCATGAGCTGCTCGTACACACACCGCTCTAGCAGTTTGGAAGCAACGGGCAGCAGAGAGATGGGACGATAATTACCAGGGTCAGATGGATCTCCGCGCTTGAGGATTGGCCATACGTTAGCGATCTTGTATAAGGAGAGGAACATGCCAGATGTGAAGGAAAGAGTAAACAAGTGAGCGAGACTAGGAGATAACTGCTCTGAGAATAGTTTGTAGATTCCTGAAGGAAAATTGTCAGGGCCTCAGGCTTTGTGACTACTTCGACGTGACAGGCTCAAATAGAAGAAGAAATAACTCAGGTATTGGCCCCATGAGGTAGCTCCATTTCTGAGTGCGTTAGTGCAGAGAAAGGTTGTTCAGACGGCGTGGCGCTATTGCAACTATCTGCATCACTATCGCTAACGGCAGACAAGCTGGTTCTACGAGTGTCACATGACAGTGTTTCTGGCGCGGCAATGCTGGCGAAGGAGGATGAGAGCGATGGGACAGAGGCCTGCGGTTCCTTATTAAGATAATTCCTTTGTTTCATGTGTTTCAAACTGAACCGCTTTCTTCCGCAAAAAGAGGTGGCACACCGTGGCCTGTAGAACATCCAATGCTGAAAGTTGCTGTGCAGTCATGCGGCAGTGCCAGACCCGAATTGCATATTCCAGCGCAGGCCGAACGTACTGTTTGCAGAGCATTAATTTTACAGATGGTGGTAGAGACCGTGCCATGCAGCATAGCAGAGGCACTCTCCTCGAGAAAGAGGTGTGGATAGTGTTGTAGTAGGCATCAAACTGCAGCAATGATGTCAGCTGCACACCGAGGTGCTTACAAGTGTCTGCGCGACAAAGGTCAATGCCGTCAATCTGCAATGATGGGAGACAAGTTCCTTTAGTGCGATGAGAAAGAACTGTTGTCTTCCCAGCCGTTTGACGGATGATCGAAGCAAGTACAACTGTGACTATTACATCATAATCGTTGATAGACCAAGGTGCCAATCATGAGGAGATGCAATAATCAGGGCGAACCATTCTACGTTTCACCACCATCTCCTCTCTTGCTCACAATGAGCAAAGATCCTTGCACCAGAAACTTGTCCAAGTCTCTCCAAGATTCAACCAATCTTGGTCACTGAAGGTTCTGATTCAGCGAATTGAACATGCAGAACTCCAAGGAAGATCGTCCTCAGAATCTTGTACGAAATTATCTCGCTATGTCATTGATCGATTTTTCTGCGTTCCGGTTCGGAACGTATGGAATGAGAGCCTCTGCACTCATGCTATGTTCCAAACTTCCATCTCTCGTTGGCTTATGCACTCAGGAGCGCAGCAGCGCTTCGGCATGACGATACAAGCCAAATCAAAGCAACTCTACAAAAATTGTTTAGCCGAAAAGCTAGCTCAGTGTTCAACCAACCAACCAGAACTCCAAGGAGGATCGTACTCAGAATCTTGTTCGAGATTCGACCAATCGAACACAAGCCACGAGTACATGAACCCTTGAACCTGTGAACCTATTCATTTTTTTAATAAATTATTGATAAAAAATTGAGCCGATATAATTATTATCGCGATACACGAACCGGTGCTCTACAACTATTATTGCTTACTTGACTACACTCGCAGCTACTGTACTAAGGATAATAATAATTATAAGTCCATGATGGGCCGGGCTACAAACGAAATGAACAGAGGACAGAGAGTGTCAAGTGCTCAGATGAATCAGTGCAGCCTGTGCAGGTCTAGCCCCTGGCCCTGTCCTTGATGTACATGGCTGGCTTCGTTAGACTTAGAGCCTAATAGCAACACTCAGGAAAGGTAACTGTAGAACGTGCCAGAGAGATGCCAGAACGACAGTCGACATCAGCATAGTGCAGGCAAGGTAACTGTAGAACGTGCCAGAGAGATGCCAGAACGACAGTCGACATCAGCATAGTGCAGGCAAGGTAACTGTAGAATGTGCCAGAGAGATACCAGAACGACAGTCGACATCAGCAGGCAAGGTAACTGTAGAACGTGCCAGAGAGATACCAGAACGACAGTCGACATCAGCATAGTGCAGGCAAGGTAACACGGTGCCAGAGAGATGCCAGAACGACAGTCGACATAGTGATGGCTTGAAGCAGAACTCGGGACATTCGGGAATTGTGGAATGCCCACGTCCCGAACGTAATTGGCTGTATCGATGATTTGACACCTGAGCGCAACTGAAATGTAGATCTGGCCAAGTCGTAAGTAAAGCTGAACAACTATTGCCAGTCAACTATAGACTTATTAGTTTGGACCTTGTAGAATGATTGACATAAATTTTTAAATAAAATTGAACTAGAAGATGAATTTTAGAGAAAGGAAACTGTATTATTACGGAGGATTAGCAAGACGAAATTCGCGTTCGCGTTCGCAAACATTTTGCAGTTCGCGAACTGGATTGCCAACTTTCGCATTTTTCGTTCGGAAAAGTAGTCGGAACACGAATCGCGGATTCGTGTCAGGGCAGTCATACATTTACCACGCTGTACTGTCTGTACACAATGTACGCCGTGCCAACGTCATGCATGTGCGAATTCTGTTTGCAAATCCTTCTCATAACGCGAATTCCGTCACTGAGTTCGACTTTCCTTGGAGAGCGAACGCGAACGCGAATTTCGTCTTGCTAATCCTCCGTATTATGTTCCTTTGAAAGGAACATAATAATTACTATTATGGTTGCGAGTTAAGAGTACTTAGTAACTGTCCACGACTGTAGCTAGGTACTATAATTATACAGTCAGGAAGTGCAACACCTAGGCACAAAACTGACAGAGTACTGAGACATTCGACGACCTGACACCTAGCTTCAACACAACTTCGAAGCGGTAACCAAGGCTGTTGGTCCAACAGCCATCCGACTCGGTAGGTTCTAGGTTAAGGACAGACTAAAGAGGGGAAGGCAAGGCCCTCTACAGACTACGTACATAGAACATCCAGTACAAAATCACATAAAACCTAAAAGGCAACATTTTTCAACGCCTGCTGCATTCAGACTACCCATTTTACATGCAATATACAGGCAACCTATGCAATTACGCAATGGGCCTGGGATGCGTGAAAGCAGCCGGCTGTTGTACCCGGATACAAAGTTTGTACGTCGTTTGTACGACCGCCTGGTGAAAGTACGATAAACGCAGGAAAGTTGCCTTGTACAAGGGTTCCCACCCTGCCCGAAAGGATTGGGCAGCTTTTTAGGATTCCCGCCAGATTCTTGTAGTTGTCTTGGAAACTTCTATGTAAATGTGACTTATAGGCTGCTTTGTATCTAGTCTGAACAGGGCCTTGTACAAGGCAACTTTCGTGCATTTATCGTACTTTCACAAGGTAGTCGTACAAATGTACAAACTTTGTACGACTGCCGGCTGCTTTCACACATTTCACACTATAACATCCCAGGCCACTTGCCTTAGCGCACCAAAAATGAGTACAAGCTTTTATAGTCCCACCGGAACAAAGAATGTCGAGTGTTACTGAACGATGACAAGACCAGTATGATACTTGCCAAAGCGGTCTAACTACAATTCGAAGCAGCAAAGCAGCACACTACCCAACTTGGGCGGCTCAGAAATATTGTGTAAAACTACTTTTTTGAAGTCAACTACTCCATCACGCTGTCACTCCTGAAGAATACTGTAAGAGTTAGGCTTTCTGTTTTGTACAATTTGTTTTCAGAAAGCTTCCCTTTTGCACTTATCTTTGGGCATGTTTGATTGGTAGGATCGGGATCCCGATCCACCGGACCCATTGGATTCGCACCCTTTCGATTGGGTGAATCCGGATCTGGATCCTTCGGATTTGGATCCGGTCAACCCACCTCGGGGAGTAGGGTTGACCGGATCCAAAGGATCCAAATGTGACCTTTGTGCGTTTATGGCGGGTAAAAATCATTTTTGTACACATTGTGGTACGCACACGTTGATCGAGATAAGGCTTGTTGACTTTTTGTACGACGCTTGCGCCATTTTACTACTTCGTCAACATGGCAACAGTCAAGGTTCAAAATAAAGTGTTCAGTTGACTCTGAAAGATTCGACTTATCTGAGATCTGGATCCCGATCCTTGCCAATCGACCATGCCCTTTGATACAAACCATTATGTTCCTTTCCTTTCTCGAAATGTTGTTCTTGGCTCAACATCCGAGAAAATAAATCATAGGTGTTGATGTGTTTGTATGTTTGTGTCAGCTAGTTCTATTGGTGGGCACACTTATGCCAGATGAGCCGAGCCAAGCACAAAGGTGGCGTAAGCCATTAGCGTCCATGGTTCGCTTTCGAACCATGGGCATTTTGCATTTTTTTTTGAAAATTCTTTTTTCATGCCAAAGTGATGTTTACCTATCCAACTTCCATCATGGAAATTTTGGTGCCTATCTGAAATGTATATGTGCCATAAATATACATACATTGTACACATGTCACACAATGCCTGGTATCAATGACACTAAGAATTTGAAGACCTGCCCAATCTCCAAAAAAAATGGGACACCAAGTGGAGACAAAGCTTACCAGGTGTGCAAGCAATACAAGAAGAACAAGCACATGTGGTCTAATTAGACGACCCAAGAAAGAAGAAAACAAACTGATCTATGTATGTCATGTCATTTCATCACACAACACGAATTTCACATCCTTCAGTGATATTGTGACTACATTTTCGCTGGACTGGGAAGCGTCGCATCTTACCAAGCTAGTCCGTCATACTCTCTCCATTTACCCATACCAGTATGTAGCTCAGTCATGGTGTTGTGCCAGAGATCGAGCTCCATACATGTAAGTGTAGTATGCTTGCACCTAGGTCCAGCAGACTGCATATCGTTAAAAAGCGGCACTGATTTTTTGTCCGCCCTAGTCCATGTCATTCTCCTTCCCTGGTGTAGGTAGTGGTAGAAGGCTCCAAGGAGCGATATGCAGGTAGAGCTAATGCATCGCTGCGGCGTGTGGCGCTATTTCCTTGAAATGAGGTAATTCTGAAATCCAGTACGCCACGTTATGTACACTTCAAGGTTGCCAAAACAAAGTGACACATCGCAGCAGCCAACTCACTTGGCAGCTTGTCAGAATGATAGTCGGACGGCATGTAGTCATAAAAGGCCTCTTTCTTCTTCTCCGCGTGCAAACAAATTACTTGAATAAGAAATATTTCGCGATTGCGCTTGAGTAGAATTTTCGCCGACTGTGACGTTTTTGGTGATTTTCTTGATTTTTTGGCAAAACGCTAAGCCACTTTTTAGCTTGGCGCGGCTCAGATAGTGTTGGGACTGTTGCCGACAGGTTCCAGGATTCTTATTGAATCTCCTTTCCCTCTACTGGGGAGACCCACGAGACCATCCTTGTTCGTAAGCAAGTTTAAGTTGTATAAATGTGTGTCTTGTGTGTCTTGTGTGTGTGTGTGTGTGTGT
>NC_088648.1:5547195-5774695 GCF_964019385.1 Sycon ciliatum | reverse complement strand
TTACCCCAGCAAGTGTAGGGTGTGCATAGGTAACTGTCTTGGCCGTTTTATGCCGATGTACTCCGTGTGGTGTAGACCAGGTGTGCATTGGTGGTCGATTCACATGGCTTCGCCAGTTTTGTGGATTAGACAGTTATCTGGCGCAAGTCTTGATCTGTCTCATTCAGATCTTGTTCGCTATCATTGCTATGAGAAAATCTGTGGGTGCACATCCAGTGCATTTGCAGATTTGCGTGCTTCTCTTGCGACGGGCGTATACATGGTACCGTAATGTCGCGTGCATTAGCCGGGGCTTATATGCCTATAAGCCGGTGATGGAGTCAGGCTTGTACACAAGACAGGCTTATACACGAGACAGGCTTATATGACAAGCACCACTCAATGACCAGGCTTGTATGCGCAAACTGCTGACTTTTGGACGTCAACTTGCCAAGGGACAAGACGGAAAATGCCATGGGAAAGGTAAGTTTGAAGCTTGAAGAGTGCTGCATGGCCGTCGAGCGCAGCTGGTGTTGATTTCCGCATCTTCCCACGTTTTCCGCGTGTGCAAGTGTACGGTACCATGCAAACATGAACATGTAAAAGGCGCGCTCACCAGTCTTGCGTAGTAGCCCGGCTTACGCACGCGACACGTGGCGCGTCTCGTGTACTGGCCCGGCTTATGCATGCGACAGGCTTGTACGCGAAAAGCTGTTGCAGATTTCATGCTTCTACACGAGACAGGCTTATGCACAAATCCGGCTTATGCACGCGACATTACGGTACATGGTGGGTGTGAGTGTATGCGGCGTGCTAGCTTTTTTCAAGTAGTTCGGTTGGTGGCTGTACTTATGACGGATAGTGTTGGGTATGTTGCCAACGGGCTCGGCTGCTTGAAGGTGTTCTGCTGTACCAGCCCCCTTTCTTGGTTTCAAGGTTCATATACTTTCTACTTGAAGCATACATACTTGTTGACCGAGGCACTACTTCTGGCTAGAGTAACTCTTGTGTGATCAATGGTGTGAGTGAAATCCACTCTGATTTAGTCACCCGCACTAGTAGCAAGTATTACCTTCCCTGTGGAAAGGGATGCATGCCTGATGCCGTCAATCCATTTTCTGCGGCTTCTCCACACCAAAACACTGAGGTGCGGCGAGCCCATACATGTAAGTGGTATCATCTCCAAGTCCACCCAGAGCTTGGGGATTTCTGGGAGTGGCAATGGTAGGCCGTTCTATAGACAATAATTGAGTAATTTTTCCAAGATTCCTTTTGAATCTCTCACTTCTGGGGGGGGGGGGGGGGGGGGATCGTGTGACCAGTCATGGCAGTGAGCAAGCACAAATCATGGTGTGCATTTGCGTGGGCGCATTTGTGCGTGTTTACGTGTGTGTGTTGGGGGGGGGGGGGGGGGCGGGTAGAGAGCATGTCTGTGTGGGTGGCGGGGGCGTGTATATGTGAGGGAATGCATGCACTTGAGCGCGCACGCGCGCGCGTGTGTGTGTATGTGTGTGCATGTGTGTGTATGTGTGTGTGTGTGGGTGTGTGCGCGCGCCTGTGTCTCTATGTGTGTGACAGTGTGAGTGTTGTGAGTTTTAGAGTACTAAAGAATTATAGTAACGTGACATGTAAACAGTTTTATGGAACGCGTTTCACCGTTGCATTTCAGATTTCTATCTAGTATCTACTGTAAATATACAAAATTTCGGCGCTGCAAAATTTCGGCTGCGATTTATTTTCGGCGTGGGGTAGAGGGCATGGTATAATGCGACAGATGCTGTGAAAAATTTCATCGGCGTTTTAATTTAGGCGTTTTGGGTTGGTGCCGAATATAGCCAAAATTAAATAGCTGCCGAAAATTTGTATATTTACAGTACCATATTTGCCAGAGTATAGTACGCACAGTCACTGCCACTCTAGGTGCGCTATTTCAGGCCCAAAATCGTAGATCCGCACTATGCTCCGAATGATGAGTTTGCCAACTCTGAGCCACTCTGAGTCTCTCACCTTTTATTAGCCATACGTATGCATTTGTGGTGTCTTCTGCCAGCTGCACTACAAATGCAAGATTGGTACGAGACCCTATAGGTAGCAGATGGAATATACCAATGTAAGAACTAAAATAAGTATATGAATTTTGTCAGTGGCGGCACCATATTACTGCCTTTATAATCCATAATTTTCTCAAATCTCTAGGCTTCGCACTATACTCCCAGATGCCTCGAATTGCCAAAACGTTGGTCAGGTGGGCGTTGCACTCCGGCAAATATGGTACTGACGTTCATGTCCTAATGAGGGAGGACCTGTACCAGTGCCTACTCTAGGATTTCCAAGCAACTGGGTGCACGTGTACCTGCAAGAACTCGTCCAACCAGGTCAGAGCCGGGTACGTTCAAGTGAGGCTAGCCTGCTGCATGTATATCAGAGAGTTGTAAATATTTGAGTACTGTATAATGTAGTATAATATTCCCAACCGAGTCACAAGTGACCCGGTGTTCTTTATCCCAATAGGTCCAAGTACCGTCCAACGGGGTCGCTTGCCCACTCTGGGCAGACGCTGCACTGTACAAGTACAATGTGTTTTACATGGGAATGTAAGTGAGACAGAGAGGCTCCAGCCTGTCCAGTAGACTGCTCAATGGCGAAGGGCAGAGCTGGTCGGAGACATTGGAGGTGGTTGTCTGTACTCGGAGTAATAACACATGTTTCATCCTTTTCTTTTTCTTGTACATGCATGCTGAATGCAAATTTAACTGACAAAGATTATCCCGACCTCACTTGAAATTACTTCAAAGTAGTACATGATTGGTCAGCCCGACATCTTTTATGAGTATTGCAATTTTCAGTTCTGCTGTACGGAACAGAAGTTCAGCTGTACAAGACAAATTGCATTGAGGTGCTGCTCTGCCGTTGTGCAGATTTTAAAATGCTGCTCAATGAAATCGCTGTGTACTTTGAAGTACATATGAAGGCTTATGTTCCCAATGGAAAATGAACAGACTTGGCATGAGTCATTGTCCTTTTTGTTGAACATTCGCACAGTATTCATGACACAGTGGCATGCTCAGTGCTGCCACATACATGTACATCTTTTCGAGGAGTACAGTTGCCATAATAATTTGACGGAATGTTTGAGCGCTTCTTGTGGAAGCAAACACTTCTCCAAGGAGCTTCTCTGCACACAATTGCGGAAATCTTGCGAGGTAGTTTGTGAAAATGAAGAAAGGTGCGAAAGTTGCGATTTCTTCCAAAACAAAAAGAAGTTGCGAAAAAGATGGCGAGCATCTTTGGTAAAGGTCTAATGAGAAGGCGTAAGGCAAAACACTCTTCGTTTTCAAAGCCATCTCCATGCACTCATTAATGCTAGGGTAGTGTGTAATGAATACACCTACATGTACCGTAAAATCCGCTGCAAACGCCCACCCCATTTTTTAAAGATCTGCTGGCCTGTACACACTGACCTCATGCACTATCACCCCTACTGTACGAAAGTGCATCTAACACCGTAGAGCGATGAGCGCTTTGCTACGGTAAACTATGTCCACTTTCCTTTTTTCAAAATCTCTTTTGGGCACTAGCTACGAGCTAGCTCGTAGTGATTGTATGATGATGGTTGTTTTATTTCGCAAATCTAAACGGGAGTTTCTTCCGAATAACAAGGTAGCGAAGAACAGAGTATTGCAGGAACCAAATACACCTCTGACGGTGTTTCAAGCCATCATTTCCAAATCACGCAAAGCTCAAAGGCTCAAAGGTTTTTTCTCAAGCACTTCAGAGTTTTCAACAAGTTAGCAGCGACTTGGTAGGTGTAGCTTCTGTGACATACCCTGTTCGACTTGCAACTGCAAAACTGCAACCGGTCAAGTCTTTGAATGACGCTTCGTCAGACCAATCACTGTTCCGTTCTGAAAGCACCACATTGTGGCACTGCAGAAATTATTTTCAATTTTTCATGAAAACCAGATGGATTGTAGTAGTAGTAGTAGTAGAATTTATTATTTTGATAGGGAAGGCCCTACAGACGTTGCCGTCTTGTTACAAGGAACCCTAAGTGCTCTTTACAGAGCGAAACAAAAACGGATAGATGCTCAACCTGACGACACGAGACAGGCAGAGAATTCCACCTATCAGCGCCAAGGAAAGAAATAGAGAACATGCCATATCTAGTGGTAGCGGCGGGCAAAGAAAGTGAAGAGAATGATTGCCCTCTGGTGCGCCTCTCGTACAGCATTACCACATGGAGAGCAAACTACCACAAAGACGACTCATATATCGAGTGAAAGGAAATCCTCACAGACGTTTTTTCTTTAAAAAAATTCATGGTTCGCGTGAGACCCGGCTGGAAGCAGGGCTTTCCGCATCCGTAGGAACGCCACCACCCTTCAAGATGCGCAGATGCAGCTCCTAAAGCGGTGGGAGGTGAGTAGATCAGCTCACCAGCAAGTGGTCAAAGATCGAAAATCCCATTCACTGCATCCATGCATTTTTTCTTAGCAGCAAGATAATGACAATCGCTTTTGCAGGGCCTCCTGGTAAGACATAGGCAGTTTGTAGCCATTACAGTCCTTTTCGCACGCATTCGACCTTCATGCCAGTTTTCTACAAATATATTGACCTGAAAAAGACGAAAATAGTATGGACCCGCTGGGGTGGACGTTTGCTGCGAAGTGGGCGTTTCCAGCGGACTTTGCGGTACACGTATATGCTGCTACAAATGTAGAGCTCCAGAACGTTTTCTTTGCACAATAGTATTGTCAATGGAATCTCGCGTCTACAAGCAACTGCCCCAAATGCACTTCAGGCTACATGTAGCAGGGCCTGCTGGAGAGCCGGGTTAGCCGGGTCACGCGCCCGGCTGGGGAACTGCACGACCTGGCTGAATAGATAACACCGGGTCCAGTCTGACCCGGCTGAAAAATGTCTCAAACTGACAATGGATTCCTAAAATACCGGTACTTCCTGACTCGCGGACCCCATCTGTAGTGTAGCGCAACCGTACACACTACAGTCTACAAGCGACAGACTCGGCTAGGGTCAACTGGGGTCAACTGGTTCCAGCGCGATCTGGCCAGCGGCGAGCAGGAAGTCAGGACATTCAAAGTCGATGGGGCAGTCATGCAGTCAAAAGCGTAACTAATTACTTTGGCTATAGCTTTTGACACAGTTGCATTCATCCGACTGGTGATTTGGACGATGGAGCTCGCAGCGAAGAGAAAAAGAACTCACGCTTTCCAAGACTCTTGGAAGAAAGGTCGACCCTGGCTGGAATGCGAGCATGCCAGTCTATCCATGTCATGTGCTTTGTGCAAGACTGGCCGAAATTAAAAAAAAAAAAACTTTGGAAATCCACCGCCGCTCGTGTTCCGGGAACACGAGCGGCGGTGGATTTGCTCGCGATGCGTGGTTGAAAGGTAAGAACTCACTGCTTCGAATTATCGGCATGCTGCTCGGCTCCTGGGTGCTGCAGGCACCCCCTAGTGCTCTATTATGTGAACATGTTCGTCCTGCTACTAGCACTAATTAGAAAACAGAATTCCAATTTTTCAAATTGTTAAATCAGAATCCAATGGAACTGCTTTGCATTCTTCACGTAATGTCGTTTACCTTCTACATTTGCAGACTTTGATAGTTCGCCTTGTTGTTCTCTAAACGATTTCCGGTAATAAATTCGCCTTTCTGTTTTCCTGCGTTTTGAGCAGGCTTTTTAGTTGTTTTTCTGCCGGATGATCTGACCCGGCTGGCCTGCATGCACCAGGTACACTCTGACCGGGCTGCGTTGAAGGTCTAGAGCAGGCCCTGATGTAGTATTGTCTGCTCAAGAGCCGTGTCGGCTGGGTCAGTGACCGAGTTGTTGGGAACTTGGACCCGTTTGGAAAACGAACACTGTCTCACTTGTGAGTTGCAATAATAATAATCTTTTTTTCAGAATTACCCACAGGCTGATCCTGTTGAGACTCAATCAGGGAGTCGTAATATATTATTACCACTCCCTGATGTCCAGGAGCCGCACATGAACGTACCCGGTGCTAACACGGTTGCGAGAGGTTACACATACATGACTTTGTGTACCTAGTTGATTTGAAATCCCCAGAGCAGACTATGATGTCGATCGATGAAGTTAAGGTACTTCTTCCACCGGTATTGTAGTTTCCTAAACAGAACAGGTGGCATGCGACCTGGTCACTGAGCTTGAGAATGTTGAAAATGGCGAGGGAAGGATAAAAATTATTGTAACTCAGCACAGTCCGTGTCTCGAGGCGCAAACTAACGAAGTTACACGTCAACAAAGCTCCACTTACTAGTACTGTTGAGATATACTTCCTTTCTCACTTGAGTCCACAGGTAATGTTTCTTCCTGCCTCAGAACAATCTGTGGAAAAGAGGCAAGAAACATGCATTGATGTGCATATCGGTCCACTGATATTAATAAAATGGTGAAATAATTACTATGATTGAAGAGTCGACGGACCTGTTTGTTAGGAGATTTCTAATGACCTATTCAATAATTGTATTGTTTAAATTCATTCCACAGGTTCCAAACCTACTTCATTACTTTCCTTGAGGCATCTGGAGTCGGTTCCAATAGTTTTCTCCGCAATGGCTTCGCGTAGTACGCCAATTCTCTATCCAGCTGGTCTCTTGCCTGGTGACCGGCCATTGTTGTTTTGTATCGTCCACATGTTGAGCACTTTTGAGCATGCGGGCCTTGGAAACTGGATGTTCTAGTTCATTGTGCGTTGCCGTGGAACCTTGCAAGCTGACTAGGTTTACTTTGTGTCGTTCTCGGCCATTCATTCGCCTCGTCTGTGACCGTCAGACGATCGGGTGTTGTTCTCACCTGGCCACATCTCACGGCTAGCGCCTCTATCTGCCAGGTCCGTAGATCTACGAGTCTGCGTTGGTCATGACTCATGTGAGACCCCCAGGACCCGGGATCGTTGGCACACAGAGACTGAGTACGGTCAACATGGTCAAACCTACTGTCGTGGACATGGAAATCCGGTCGCACGTGTAGCGGCCCCAGGTCGCTGGCCATGCATATATGCGATAGTTGCAGCGGATCAATAGGGACCTTTTGCACCACGTAACCGTTGTTTACGACGTAAGCCTGACGTAGGGCCTTGTCCGGGTTCGGGGTCACGTCGCGATTTAGGATGTACGTTCATCAGGCAACGTTTTCGACGTAGAAAAGGCCTTTTGCACGTTGTGACAGGACGTAGGAATTTGCCTTTTGCACTTGCACCAAGAGGGCAAGAGTTAAAAAAAAACATCGATGTTTTGACGTTGTAGTTTTTGTTATTCAACCGACGAGGTACTAGGTACGATCGATCGAGAGGCGTAATTTTTTTCTTTGCTATCTTTGTTTTTTATTTCGGTATGGCTGCCGAGGACACGCAGACTAAGGCTGTGTGCCAGAAATTTCGTTTTGGAGCCAAGGAGGACAGTCATCAATTTGTTGAAAGAAGTAGTGGCAGCGTCGAGCGAAAAGCCCTGCTCTCGTGGCTCGCCGGCCTGGAACACTGTACTCCTGAATTTGGCAACTATAATTATACCACGCCAAATGGAAGCCGGTAACCAACCGCACACTTCGAGATAGAACTCATTTGCTGGTGACTCGGACTAATTTTCGAAGTACAGTACAATCATGTAGTTTAGGGGCCCGTCCGTAAATATCGATGTTTTTTTAGAGACGATATTGGTGCGTCTGGGGGGGAGGGGGTTTGAGCCATGTGCGTCTTTTCGAGCATCAGAAAAATATCGATGTAAATATCTGAAGTTTCGCCGATCCCTGCACGCGGACGTCTAAATGGCTATACAAGAAATGTGAAACCAGCTTCCGTTCGCGGAGCTAAAACTCGCGACACAAGAACAAAATCAAAAATAATTGGAAGCTGTACGCCCATGGCGAATTTCAAGAGCAAAAGAATGAGCTATTGATTGTGGAAATCGGCCGAACGATGCCTGCAGGAGACCTTTTTCAAGACGTAGAGGCAGTGCGAACAAACACGGACAAACTCCACAAGAGTTTCCAGTCTTCACTGTCTGAACAAGGATTTGAAAAAATTCAAGCCCGAGCGTAGCCGCTTTGGCTACACCAGTACACGATGGCTAGGGACCCGGCAAATATGCCGGCACTAAATCAAGCATTTTAGGGTGCAAAAATCACACCAGCATTATCGGTGGTTTCGCGGGAATAATTGGCAGGATGGGTGATTTTTCGAGCATATTTACCCGGTGCCTATTTATGACCATTCCTTACCGAGGAAAAGTACCGGTAATCCTGTGGTAGTTTGCGCATAATCATCACTAAGGCTATGGATGTCGTGGAACACATGGTGTTTTAGGAGCACCTAACATCTAAATTTCCTAAAGATTTTAGACGTAAACTTATTTTTCAAATTCCCCTCGGGCATGTGTTGGGATACAAAGAAAAACCGAATTTCAAGCTTAAATTTATGAGCATTTCCGGGAATTATCGGCATGGTTTCAGGCATAATAGGCTGTATTGTAAGAATTGCGAGAAAGCATGATGGGTGATTTTTCGAGCATATTTGCCCGGTGCCTAACGATGGCTGTGAGCACTGCAGCGCCAACCCGGTTCGCTCCCCCCAGGCGATGCAGCTATTGCGTGAGTGCGGCGGGATTTTCACGCCTACACCGGACCCTCAACATCCTGGGCACTTCATGAGCATCCAAAAATATTGATTCCATGATCTAGATGTACATGTGCGTCTTCTGGGGGGAGGGAGGGGGGTCAAGGGAGAGAAGCACCAATATCGTCTCTAAAAAAACATCGATATTTACGGACGGCCCCTTACTAAAAAAAATCTTTTCATCCACATTTCCCGCGAGGAACTTTGAAATCACGCGCGCCATAATTTTTCTTGACCAGCACCCTGCTCATTTACAGTCCCTTAATTGGTTCAATTCAGCCACCCGAAGCTGCGTTCGTCTCCCCCTAGCTAGGTCTACCCTGTTCGTAAATTCCCCTTTCTTTTCCTCCTACTCCACGTGGCTCCAACTGCCTCCCAGTGTTAGACAAGCTCCAGATATGCCCAAATTCCGTACCCTCGTCAGACAGCACTTCAGTATCTCCCTGTAAACAAAGTCACAGTCACCACTTCCGCTGCATAGCTCGCTGAGCATCACATTGCTTTGTAAGTTGCTAATCCCTTCCCACTTTGTGTACGTGCTCTTCATTTTCATTTTTTCTCTTCTTCCGTGGTTGGTCTCACCCTCTCCTCAATTCAATTGGCTGTCTTGACATGCCACGAGGTGCAGAAATAAATAAATAAATAAAATAATAAAATTCTGCTCTGTTCCTGTGGCAACGACGTCGATCCATAATCACCTCTCGCTAAAGGCTAGCCAAGTATGCAAAACACGTATCGCGCACCCCGATCGACGTGATCAAGTACGTCAAAAGGCCTACGTTGTAACGTGGTGCTAAAGGTCCCTAATATTTGCACTGCACGCAGCGTTCTGTACGCGCTGAGGCCAGGACGCCGGCCCCGGTCAATCGACAGGATTTCCATGTTCGCTACAGTATCTAGACCGCCTCTTATACGGGCAAAACTACAATGATATGATATGATTGCATGAAGATAAACACCAAGAGCTAGAAAATACCGATAACGAGCGAGACGAAAGAGCAAGAACCAGAATCTCACGGACATTTTCAAGTCAATGTTCAACGAATGTGACAGCTGGATACGGCTAGCACAGCTGAAGTGGCGTCGGACGGTAGTGCCCGCCGTGCATCAAGTTTCGACCACCACGTAGACGTCTACTTGCACTGCTGACGGCCGCGAGGGAGAAGCACGGGTGACATGGCTTCTGCACTACCCTACCATGGATGTCTAGAGAAATCCCGGTCATTATAATCATGAAAAGGAGCCAAAATGGCTACGAACACAGTCCAATACCGAGGGAGCTGTGAACACAGTCTGAGCCAGGTTTAAGTCAAACAGTACATCATCAAGGTCAGTGGAGAACACACAGGTGAGGCAGATACATTGTACAGCTATGCACATGAGAGTATGACGTAGGTGTGCAAACATGCTCTGCTTGGTACCTGAACGGTCATTTGTAGTGCTACACGTTACGTATAATGTAGGTACCGGTCAGGACCGGTGGAAGCATTTTTTTGATTGAGAGAGAGAGAGAGAGAGAGAGAGAGAGAGAGAGAGAGAGAGAGAGAGAGAGAAAGAGAGAGAGAGAGAGAGAGAGAGAGAGAGAGAGAGAGAGAGAGAGAGAGAGAGAGAGAGAGAGAGAAAGCATTTTCTCATCCTGGATGTTGGCGAGCATCTCTGTTCCATACTTCCACGAGGCAGTATGGAAGTGTGGGGCGGATGTAGTTGGGGTCATGGTGTGGGAGGTCAAGCTTCAGGTAGGCAGGGTGCCGGCTGGCGTCGAGTTGTCGTCTAGTTTTCGAATTTGGCCATGGCAGTTCCGCAGGTGGAATCATTCCGGCAAGTTACGCTGGGCCATCAGTGAAGCGTAGCTTGTACAGGTATGTGAGGCCAGCAACTGAGTGGCGCAGACTGAGGGAGTCAAGGAGGGTGCTTGGTCCGATGATAACCAGAGCCCTTCTCTGGACTCGATCTAGCTGATCGAGAAGGGTCTGGCAGGCACCCATCTAGACCAATGCGGCATACTCGAGGACTGGGCGTACGAATCCTATGTACATTGCCACGCGGCCGCCCCGGGGCAGGACGTGGGCAGCTCGTCGGGGAAATCCAAGCCGTTAGCTTGCACTGACTGAAACAGAACTAGTCTCATAATGCTGAATATAATGGCGGCATTATCCGCTGTACCCTAGCTATGAGCTGAGACGTGGGGCAAAGGATGTTATGGCATGGATTTCTGTGTCTGATGGTGCCCCGGAGCTTCGCAGCAAGATCCCTCCAGACACACACCAAAAGATAACGGTGAAGTTTTTATCAGTTTTCAAAAAAAGTTTTCCCAAATGAACATTGAACTGCCCAGCCAATCACCACCCGAGCGCACTGTCGACCATGACATTAAGGTACGGGAGCCTCAGTTCCATCTCTCGTCTGCTGGTGCATTCAGGAGTGCAGCAGCGCTTCGGTATGACGACACAAGCCAAATTAAAGCAACCCTAGCCAAAGGAATTAGCTCAGTGTTCGTCAGGCAAAAAGCGAAACGGTCTCAAACTCAAAAGTTTGGGAAGTCAGAGTCAGAAGGTCCCCTTGCCCCGTCTCGAACCCAGACACTCTTTGTGCTAGTCATCTGTTGTCCGGACCAGCAGGAGGTTCAGCACCGCTCGAAGCCATCGTTAACACTTGAACTAAGCAGAAGACATTCCAAAACAAGTCTGAAAACACGATCTCCAAGTTTCTCAGTGTTGCTACTCTGAGTTTCGTGCAAAAGCACTCTTCAGGCAACTTACTCTTCTCTCACATCAGTATCCCTTTACATACCAGAAAAGACGAAAAGAAGCACCCTAGGTGGGAATCACAATGGTGGAGAAAGAAGCACACTAGCCAGTCTAGGAGGGAATCACAGGTGAAGATAAGTGTGGCAAGTGTGGTGGTGTGAGCAATCGCGCAGGTCAGGTGGTGTGCATAAAATGAAGTGTGGCAGCAGGATGCATGCACATTAGATAGCAGGAGTTCTGTATATGTGTAACAGATAGCAAGCGCAGTCTACAGTTCAGGTCACCTCCGATAGGAGGTACTTGGTGCTGTGGCGACATTTTGTGACCAGGCTGCATCTGGTGTTGAGGAGCTATGCCTTGTCACTCTTCATTATGGCGATCTTCTCCGATAGGCATAGGTTGCACCGCTTCAAGGTTCTCGCTCCACATGTACTGGCATACACAGAGACATAGACAGCAATAGCGACAACACACAAAGTAAAGGGTAGTTGGCCGCTGCCAGATATGAACCGGATAACGAGTGAGGTATGGAAGCAAGCATGGACTGAGAACAGAGTGTCTGAGATAGAATAGTCGTGCCAGTGGATAGCAGAAATAGGCCATGATGCAGAACCACTTGGGACCGTTAGATTAATTTTCCTGGACCGAGCCAGCCGGGAAAAAACCCTCGCGCCGACGGACGCATTTGTGAGGGAAAAAACCGGATGTATATCCCCAATGGCGATTAGGCATCATGTAGCCATGGCAAGCACATCACGGCAAACAGTGATAAATAGCATTGATAATATGCACAGAAATAAAGGGTGGGAGGGCAGGGACACTGGTGAGACTCAAAACTGACTGAAGAAGTCAGGAAAAGAAGCGACAACAAAGAACACACCAGATGCCATATTTGCAACTGAAAATATTTTGCGAGAAATCATTTCTCGCCTATCTCGCTGCGCTCGGCCGGCAAGAAATACAACTTCTTTTGTAGGCGCTGGATCTCTGCCTGATTCTCCCCGAGATGTTGACATCTTCACCTGCCTCCTTCAATGCCCATGCATGCTTTGACAATTCTGTACTGTCTCTGTGTGGGGCATTCCGGAACGATGACGTGTGGTTGTTGAACCGGAGTTTGAACAGGGTTTCGGAGATGCCGATATACTTCTTCCGGCTGAGATTTGAGTCCACTGTAGCTTCGTACACGATCTCGCTGGCGTTGCAGTCCCCATTGAGTGGGCAGTTTGCTTTGATACGGCAGTTGCATCTCCTCTCTTCCGGCTGTCTGAGGACTTTCGCGTTGTGGCCCTTGATTATCGAGGCTAGCCTAACCTAGCACAGGACAAGAGCTTCTATGCTTGTCGTCTGCTAGCTCTGGATGATTTCTACTTCACCACCAACGAAGCCTAGTAAGAATACACCACCAACGAAGCCTAGTAAGAACACACGATCGTTGCGAGGTCGGTTGATTACCGTCGGCGGAATCACCTCGATCTTGAAATGAACTTTTTTTAGCCGTGGCATGCCCATTTATTCTAGCTGTGTGGTCACAGCTCATGCAGGTAAGTGTACTATCACGTCCAGCGGCCCCTTTTTTCAGCAACACTGGTACGGCACCTGCGCGTGCATCACTAGCACTACGTGTAGAGTCTACATAGCTCTTGCAGGAACAATCATGTACTGGTCAGTTAGTGTTTCAGCCAGAGCGACACATTTTATTGCTGTTGCATGCATTTAGTTTGCCGACCCCTCGATGTTTCTCCAAGCGCTGCTACTTGTTCCACGAAGTCATTCTCACCCTAGCTAAGGTAAAACAGTGATGAGGCTTGATTGAATGGCCATAAGCCGAGAAATGGGCAGGTTGCAACGCCTGACTGATCTCAGCGAGTCGAAATTACAATCGCAGCGACATCAGCAAAGAAATTGCATCTAGTTCCAAAATTTCAGCTTCCAATAACAGAAAATAGAACTTTGTCACCCTATACTGATGACTATTGCCTATGTCCGATTCCTTGCCTGTATTATGAGTGCTGGTGAGTAAATACACCGTTTTTATATCAAAAGCCAAACTGCGACAATTTCGATGACGCGGAGGAAGTAATACCAAAAGCTTTTCACCCATTTTCATCAGTGGTTATATGGGAATGAGCAAGAACGAAAACGAAGCCAGATTTATACTGGGGGTAGAGAATCAGCAAGAATATTCTTACGCGCCTCAAGTTTACACTACACTACCATAATGATGTATGGAGCAGTGGAAAAAATGCGGGAAAAAACACATGAGGTGAATGCAGTACCAGCACAAAAACGTGATAAAGTTGTCAGTCCGGTTGCAACTTGAACAGCCGCAGCACCTTGACGTGCTTCTTTTGTCGACACAGTTCTGGCTTCAAACTGCGAATGTATAGTGCCTCCAGCGTGAATTGGTGCGCGCTGTTCCGGGCTGGTGTGATGACACTAAAGCTGCTTTTGTGTTCCTGCGGGTTGCGTTCGGGTTGCGCTTGCAAATGCTTTGTGATCGCGCTATCACTTATTGCCACACGTAGGTCAGGCGGTTTGTTGTACAGCTTGCCAGGGATATGCTGCTTTATATATAATCAATAATGCAGACAGCCAGACTGTTTCGGCCAATGAGGCCTCATCAGTGCAACTCCGAGCTTAAAATAGGATTGAACAGTCAGCCATGGCTACGAGAACCACAGACATTAGGACAGCTCGATGTACTAGCGCCGAGATTGCTCAAACTGCTAGAAGCAGCGGGCAAAGCATAAAGCTAACCAGCGCAAGTGCGTCCTATTGAGAGTGCTCAAAAAATCGAAATCGAGGAGCGAAATACTCAATGATGCAGACAGCCAGACTGTTTCTGCCAATGAGGCCTCATCAGTGCAGCCGGTTGCAGCTTGAACAGCCGCAGCACCTTGATGTGCTTCGATGTGCTTCTTTGTGTCGACAAAAGAAGCACATCAAGGTGCTGCGGCTGTTCAAGCTGCAACCGGGCTGACAACTTTATCACGTTTTTGTTCTGGTACTGCATTCCCTTCATGTGTTGTTTCCCGCATTTTTCCACTGCTCCATACATTCTTATGGTAGTGTAGTGTGAACTTGAGGCGCGTAAGAATATTCTTGCTGATTCTCTACCCCCAGTATAAATTCTGGCTTCGTTTTCGTTCTCGCTCATTCCCATGTACCTACTGATGAAAATGGGTAGAAGATTTTAGTACTATGAAATTGACAACCTTGTTGTTGTGTTTATATATATATATATATATATTTAAATAGAGTTGTAGGCGAACAAAATTTATATACACACAACAACAAGGTTGTCAATTTCATAATACTAAAAGCTTTTCACCCATTTTCATCAGTAGTTACATGGGAATGAGCAAGAACGAAAACGAAGCCAGAATTTATACTGGGGGTAGAGAATCAGCAAGAATATTCTTACGCGCCTCAAGTTCACACTACACTACCATAAGAATGTATGGAGCAGTGGAAAAATGCGGGAAACAACACATGAGGGGAATGCAGTACCAGAACAAACACGTGATAAAGTTGTCAGTCCGGTTGCAGCTTGAACAGCCGTAGCACCTTGATGTGCTTCTTTTGTCGACACAGCTCTGGCCTCAAACTGCGAATGTACAGCGCCTCCAGTGTGAATCTGTGCGCGCTGTTCCGGGCTGGTGTGATCACACTGAAGCTGCTGTTGCGTTCCTGCGGGATGCATTCAGGTTGCGCCTGCAAATGCTTTGTGATGGCGCTATCACTTGTTGCCACACGTTTGTCAGGCGGCTTCTTGTACAGCTTGTCTGGGATATGCTGCTTGATCCTTTCCGAGAATCGCTGACATGTCTCACCAACGTACGTCCGCTCACAGCGACACGCATACTTATAAATAAAATTACTGTTTTCAAGAGTTGGTGAAACATCCTTCGCGATAGACCTGAATGCGGGTCTGGTTGTATAAATTACAATGGGGGATACTGTAGGATAGCAGTTCAAAATTGCAGCTTTAATCTTTTTGCGGAAGGCAATGCAATTTTGCCCTTTCCACGGCAATTTTGTGATAATACGCGTTGCAGATTCAAGTTGAGCAGAAGCTGTATCTGGGCTAGGTTCAAGAACGCTTGTCATGACTCGCTTGAGTACTTTGAGTGGGTAACCGTTAGAACACAGAATATCCTCTAGCTTAGCAATTTCAGCTGATAATAGTGATGGTGAGCAGATGTTTTTAGCTCTGAAAGTTAATGATCTGATCAAATTGATTTTGTTTCTAGTGTCACAAAACGAGTCCCAGCGGGTGTAAAGACCTGTGAACGTCGGCTTTCTATATACTGTGGTGAGCAATTCTGTGGAAGAATGCTTAATCAATACATCAAGAAACGGCAATTCTCCATTATTCTCCTCCTCCATTGTAAACTGGAGAGCTGGGTGAAGATTATTTAAACGCTCAGAGAATTCCAATGCCAGTTTCCGGTTGTGAAATGCTGCGAATGTGTCATCCACATAACGCCTATAGAATTGGGGCCAATGACTGTCTGGAATTGTGTTCTCAAAATATCCAACAAAGATATTGGCTAGCACGGGGCCCAAGGGTGAACCCATGGCTACTCCGTCCCTCTGTGCGTACATATTGCCATTGAAACTGAACTGCACGTCAGATGTGGCTTTGAAAAGCAGCTTCTTGAAAAGATCTTGGGGTATTTGCGGGGCTGATATTTCATCATCATGGTATAGCGACTGTATGCAGATATCTATTGTTTCCTTGAGAGGCACGTTTGTAAAGAGGCTGACGACATCGAAAGAGCACAGGAACAGCGATCCAGAGTTCTCTGCCTGCTGCTGGCCAAATTCCTTTACGTCATCCACGAACTCGAAAGTATCCTTAGTTGCGTGGGCGGAATATTTAATCAGGACTGGCTTTAGTAATTCAGCTAGCCACTTGGCCATTTCGTGTTGGGGAGCATTGATCATGGACAGGATTGGTCTAAGTGGCACGTCTTTCTTATGTATTTTTGGTACGCCATAGAGCACAGGTCGGCACGAGCCAACGGGTCGGATCCGGTCGTAATCTATATTAAGTATTTTTCCAGCCTTTTTGTATCGCAATAGGTATGCCTGCAAGGCGCGTTCATCCAGGTAAGTGCGGTCATGCGTTTCCGTCGGTCCCAAGAGTTGAAACTTCGATGCATCAGCCAGAATAGCATTCATCTTGTCATTGTAATCACTTCGCTGCATTATCACCACTCCATTCCCTTTGTCCGGCCTGCTGATTATTATATCTTTGTCGTTCTTTATTTTCCTGATGGCTGCCATATGCTTGTCGTTGAGGGGATAATCGGTTTTATCTGCTTTACTGTTACTAAACTCCTCTGCAAGATTCGCCAACGCTGCTTGGCATGTATCCCTCTTGGCATCACTCACTGGTACGCAGCGCTCCAGTTGATCATTTGTTAGTTCGAATTCTGCCTGCACAATCTCCTTGTCCATTCTGGAACTAGGGGGGGACTCCAAACTTCAAGCCCCTGCACAGTACGTCTTTTTCAATATTAGTTAGCATAACTCCGGCCAAGTTGAGTAGGAACGCAACAGCAGCTTCAGTGTGATCACACCAGCCCGGAACAGCGCGCACAGATTCACACTGGAGGCGCTGTACATTCGCAGTTTGAGGCCAGAGCTGTGTCGACAAAAGAAGCACATCAAGGTGCTACGGCTGTTCAAGCTGCAACCGGACTGACAACTTTATCACGTGTTTGTTCTGGTACTGCATTCCCCTCATGTGTTGTTTCCCGCATTTTTCCACTGCTCCATACATTCTTATGGTAGTGTAGTGTGAACTTGAGGCGCGTAAGAATATTCTTGCTGATTCTCTACCCCCAGTATAAATTCTGGCTTCGTTTTCGTTCTTGCTCATTCCCATGTAACTACTGATGAAAATGGGTGAAAAGCTTTTAGTATTATGAAATTGACAACCTTGTTGTTGTGTGTATATATATATATATATATATATATACTCAATCTGCGGACAGCATGCTGTTTCGTTCTTTGCAAACTCATCAGCGCAGCACACAGGAAATGAGGCCGAACCTGATAGCAATGGAAATATAAATTTCCAATCAGGCCCAAACGTACCTTGCCAGAGTGCTCAAACTGACAAGTCAGTGAGCTCTGCGTAATGCAAACAGCAAGGGCAATACCCTACATGAGAGTGCTCAACTTCTACAAGAGCAGGAGCGAAAATACTCAATCTGCGGACAGCATGCTGTTTCGTTCTTTGTGAACTCATCAGCGCAGAGAGAGAGAGAGAGAGAGAGAGAGAGAGAGAGAGAGAGAGAGAGAGAGAGAGAGAGAGAGAGAGAGAGAGAGAGAGAGAGAGAGAGAGAGTGTTAGCGCCGCATGAACACCTGCCAGCTGGCAGCTTGATTACACTAATCAATCACGCAGATTCACGTAGCTAATCAGTAATCTACAGCGCAGCTCCGAAACTGCGCCAAGAGAGGTTGCAGCTCACACCTCGTATTTCTTCTGCTCCAAACTTTTCCCACGTGCCTTGCTTTGAGTGTTGCCTTTGTGAAAGTAGAGTTCGCTGCTGTTGCCTGGCTTTCACAGTTTTGCTCCTTGCTTTTTCTTCAGCTCCTAGCTTTTCCTCGCTGCCTAGCTTTTGCAGTTTTGTCCGTAGCCTCGTAGCTGTTTCTTCGTGAACATCGCATACGATGAGTTCAAATCAGTTGTTGCAGAGATTGCGTGTCGCCGAGCTGCGTGAACAGCTCGAAATGCGCGGCCTAGACCCATCTGGCACCAAATCGGTCCTGATAAACCGACTCGAGGGAGCCGTAGACGAACGTGAGGACTTCGTTCCTGCTACTGCGGCTTCTGTTGCTGTCACGGAGGACCCGGATAATTCGGGTCGTGACAACTTTCAGCAGGAACTGCGGCGTATGGTGCGCGAAGAAGTATCAGCTGCAATCGGCACAGCGTTGTCGGGAGCACCAGAGGCGGCCTCTCAAACCACGGCAACTGTCACCCTGTCCAATCCTGCACCTTCTATCCCCGGGTTGAGCTCCATTGCATCTGCGCCGGCGGCTAGCAGTACCGAAACCTCGGCAGCAGCTCACCTCCTCGTGCCCAAGTCACTGCAAGATCGCATCGTGAAAGGTGAGTTCATTGAGCTGAACTTACTGTTGCCAGAGGGGCTAAGCAATTTTGTCTCTCAACCTGAATCCCGCTCGTTCGAGCTTCGTACCCCCAATCAGTCTGGGGGAAGTAAGCAGTCGCTGGAACTGGTTGAAACCAGCGACGGTCGCCAAGTCAAACGGCGAGTACACGACATCGCAACATGGCTAGAGGCATGGACCTTGTACACGGGGGTTGTCTGTACTCACGCACCACACCGTCTCCACGAATTGTTGGCGTACCAGTCCATCATCCTCAAAGCCAACCGCCAGTATCTGCCAGCTGCTTGGCTCAGCTATGACCAGCAACTTCGGCTGTCAGCCTCGCTCCAGCCAGGCAAGCGCCTGGATATTATCGACAACAATCTGTGGCAGCTATCCGTCACGGGTAAGGCCAGACCAGCATGTCCAGTATGCCACACTGTGCACCCTCCTTCCAGTCAGTGTCCTTTTCGTCCGAACAGAAGCCCCCAGCAGTATCAGCACGGGTCCACGCTCACCCGTTCTGAGAGCGGCCGAATCATCTGCCGTAACTTTAACTCCGGCCAGTGCCAGCACAAGTCGTCCTGCCGCTTCCACCATGTCTGCAACACATGCGGCGGCAACCATTCCCGCCAACAGTGCCCCAAGGCTGGGACCAAATCCCGAACCACTTCTCAGTAAGGTCCGCACCTCCGATAGTTTGCCTTCAGCCAGTACTCTCCACGCTTCCACATTCCGCTCACCTTTGCATGTTACCCGCTTTTCTTCCTTGCTATCTACCCACCCAGACCCACAGTTTTCACGATATGTTCTGCATGGCTTGCATCATGGCTTCGATATTGGCTTTTCAGGTGATCGTACTGTTAACGTTAATTCTCCTAATCTCCCTTCCGCCGCCAAACACGCTCAGTTTATATCAGACCAGTTAGCTGCCTCCTGTAGTCGAAGGGAAACTGCTGGCCCCTTCACTTCGACCCCTTTCTCGCATATGCATTGCTCGGGCGTCGGTGCAGTGCCAAAGAAAAACGGCAAAATGCGCATGATCCACCACCTGTCTAGCCCACTCGGGACGGGTGTCAATGACGGCATACCTACTGATATATTCTCGCTGCAATATGTTACTATTGATGATGCCATCAATATGATTATGTCTTTACCCCCTCCAGTTTACCTGTCAAAACTGGATGTCAAGAGCGCCTTCAGGCAGATCCCAGTACGCATCGAAGATTTCCCGCTGCTTGGTATTTTTTGGCAAGGCCGTTACTATTATGAACAAGTGCTCCCTTTTGGTTTGCGCTCTAGTCCCTTCATTTTCAACACCATTGCTGATGCTATTGAATGGATCATAAAGCATCATTTCTCCATAAGTGATCTTTTGCATTACTTAGATGACTTTCTGAACGCCGTTTCTAGCCTTTCTGTTGCTAACCGCCAGCTGGCTATCTTGCTCCGCGCATTCATGCTCTTAGGCGTACCCCTGGCCCCAGACAAGATAGAAGGCCCTGCTCAGTGTCTTACATTTCTTGGAATAGAGCTGGACTGCGTTTCCAAGCAAGCCAGGCTCCCATCCGACAAACTGACTGAGCTCAGATCTCTGCTTACTGCCACCCTCCAGCGTAACTCTATTTCTCAGCGCAGCCTCGAGTCCCTTTTGGGGAAGCTCTCCTTTGCAGCACGGGTGGTCACCCCAGGGCGCACATTTCTTCGACGGCTCTGGTCGGTGTGCAGCAGGTATCAAGAGCCCCACTACAAGATAGTACTGGACTCTGATGCTATGGAAGATATCAGGTGGTGGCAGCACCTGCTGCAACACTGGAACGGTAAATCGTTCTTCTTGCACCCCAACTGGACTCCATCGCCAGATCTACAACTCTATACAGACGCAAGCGGTTCACGTGGCTGAGGAGCCTACAACAACGGCCGGTGGATCAACGGCGCTTGGACCCGAGAAGAAGTGGAGAGAGACATCACTTGGAAGGAGCTGTATGCCCTGCTAGTCGCTTGCGCCACTTGGGGCCATGCTTGGGCAAAGCTCCGTATCCTTATTCACTGCGACAATGCTGCAGTCGTGGACTGTGTAAAGTCGGGCAGTAGCAAATCAGCCCCAGTGATGCAACTACTCCGCGGACTTTTCTTTGTCTGCGCCAAACATAACTTTACCATTTCGGCCATCCATATTGCAGGGAACAAGAACCTGATTGCTGATTCTCTGTCACGCTTCTCTATGCAGGCATTTCGGCGGCTCGCTCCCAGCGCCAAGAACCTGCCGGACAACGTGATATGGCCCCAGTACATGGGGAAGTAAGCTACTACGCTGCATCCGCCATTGCCCCGAACGCACGGCGCACCTATTCGACCGGTGAGAGCAGATATAGTGCTTACTGCCAGTTGTGCCTCTGGAAACCCTTCCCAGCTACTGACTATCAGCTAAGTTGCTTTGCCGCATTCCTCGCTCGCTCAGTAAGACCATGTACTATCTCTGTGTACCTCAGTGCGGTGCGCAACGCCCAAATTGAACAAGGCTTGGGTGATCCGCTGGAAGATGCCTGGCTGCTGAAACGAGTAGTAAAGGGCATTGGACGGTGCCATGGCACAGCTGTTATCACACCTCGCCTTCCTATTACCATGCCTGTGCTCCGCAAAATAGTGGATGCGTGCCAGTTGACGGGAACTACTCAACCGACATGACCGTCTGCTGTACCAAGCATGTATGCTGCTTGCATTTTACGGCTTCCTTCGCTGTTCCGAGTTTACAGGGGAGACTCGGAGGACTGATGCTCGACTCGCAGATGGCAACATGCAGCTGTTCCTGCCAAAGTCAAAAACAGATCCACTGGGCAGTGGGGTCACAGTGTTCGTTGGCCGAGCCACGCAACCGTACTGCCCCGTAGCAGCGATGACAGCATACCTGCTCACTACCCGCCATCATCCATCCACTGGGCCACTGTTTGTGCTCTCAGATGGACAGAAGCTTACTCGTGCGGCATTTACCACCACTGTACGTTCATTGCTGGCAGCATATGGCGTGCCAAACCGGCACCTGTATTCCGGGCACTCGTTCCGCATTGGTGCTGCTATGACAGCCGCAATGGCTGGTGTGCTCGACTCTCTGATCCACGCCGCTGGACGCTGGAAGAGTGATGTACATGTATGTTTGCGGTACATGCGTATGCCAGCATCCCTTCAGTACAGTGTGTCGTCACAGCTTGCAAAGGTTAGCCATTTGGTCTGAATTTTGGCCTAGCAATTCCGAATATTTACGTGGTGTGCTGGATTCGCGGATGTTCGCTCACAACTGGTTTGCCCTGTTTGCTTGCTTGCGACTCAGTTGCAGAGTCATTGCCTGTTCGCGACTCAGCAGAGTCTTTTCGCGTTGCGACTCATTTGCCGAGTCACGTGACATTGCACCAGTTGTTCGAATCCAGCACTCCACCTATCCAATTTAACTCAACCAGACTATTCTGTGTGTGCTCGTTCATGCGTGTGGGTCCGCATGCACGCGCATGGACATGTCCGGCTGTGTGAAGCACGGGCTAATGGCGCACTAGCCAGTGGCTAGAGCGTGTTAGCGCCGCATGAACACCTGCCAGCTGGCAGCTTGATTACACTAATCAATCACGCAGATTCACGTAGCTAATCAGTAATCTACAGCGCAGCTCCGAAACTGCGCCAAGAGAGGTTGCAGCTCACACCTCGTATTTCTTCCGCTCCAAACTTTTCCCACGTGCCTTGCTTTGAGTGTTGCCTTTGTGAAAGTAGAGTTCGCTGCTGTTGCCTGGCTTTCACAATTTTGCTCCTTGCTTTTTCTTCCCCACCAACACCCACCCTATAGCTGTTGCTCTATGTTAACATGTTGCTATATTCTCTGCAGCCTATGTGGTCTGCACTTGCATCCGCTGTAACTTGCCATATTCAATTCTTTAAAAAAAACGAAAAAAAAACATACAAGTAAAATAAAACGCTCTAGCCACTGGCTAGTGCGCCATGTGTGTGTGTGTGTGAGAGAGAGAGAGAGAGAGAGAGAGAGAGAGAGAGAGAGAGAGAGAGAGAGAGAAGACAAGATAAAGGGCCTGGGTAGCTATGAGGAATATGACAGGGCAAGCAGCTACCCTGGCCAACAGACGAAAAAGTGAGTACGTACGGGGTGCATACAGCATTACAGGCCAGCTGGAAAATGTTGTAGAATGTGTTGGAGGAAGTACCTAACACTTTGAAAAAAAGGTGCAGGCGGGTAAAGTCTGGAGAAAAATTGACTGTGACCCCGGGGTTCGAACCTGGGACCCCGCATTAAGTTAATCCTTTCATATGTATCTGTTTTGTCACATCATAGGTAACTCTGATTATTGCTCAAGTTTCAATGTAACCAATGGACAATTCAATGTGAGTAATACTCAGATTAACGGGACGGGATCGGTTACATGTAATCCAGGGTATCGCTCATCGAAAGATGCGCCAATGGAATGCAACGAATACAATGCAACTCACGGTGTCTGGACTAACACACAAAGCTGCGACCGTAAGTAAGATTTATTCCTATAGCCACGCAAAAGACGTTACTTCACTAGCGTCTGGTGCTAGCCAATGTTCGCAGTGCTTTTAAAGCACTGCGAACATTGGCTAGCACCAGACTAAAACTGTGTGTGTGTGTGTGTGTGTGTGTGTGTGTGTGTGTGTGTGTGTGTGTGTGTGTGTGTGTGCCAGCTAGTTCGGTTGGTTGGTACACTTATGCCTGATTGTGTTGGGTCTGTTGCCAATGGGCTCGGCTACTTGAAGGTGTAATGTTGTACCTGCCACCTTTTTTGGCTTCAGGGTTCATATACTTTCTACTTGAAGTATACATACCTGTTAACCATGGACTGCTTCTGGCTAGATTAACTCTTGTGTAATCAATGGTGCTAGTGAAGCTTATATCAGACCCACTCTGATTTAGTCACTCACACTAGTAGCAAGTATTACCTTCACTGGCGGCAGGGGTAACTGGACGGATACCCTGATGCCCTCAATCCTTTTTCTGCACCTTGTCCTCACCAACTTACTGAGGTGTGGTGAGCCCATAAGTGCGATCATTTTCAAGTCCACCCAGAGTTTTGGGGATTTCAGGGGGTGTCGGCCGTTGGGCGGTTCAATAGCCAATTGAGCCATCTTTCCGAGATTCCTTTTGAGTCTCTCTCCCCTCTCCCGGGGAGACCCACGTGACCAGTTTTGGCATTGAGCAACAAGTACAAGTACAAGTGTGTGTGTGTGTGTGTGTGTGTGTGTGTGTGTGTGTGTGCGTGTGCGTGTGCGTGTGCGTGTGTGTGCGTGAATGCATACTTGGTACGAAGAAAACTTCGAGTGCGTTTCTCTTTCCGAACCAGCACTGTATCTCGTTCCATATCTCGTGTCCTGTAGTGCTGCAATGCGTGTTCGTGGTGCTTTTCTACTGACTGGCCCCTCATATTCTGGTTTCACCTGTTCTTCTATTTCCTGCAACTACCTCTTGCGATTGTACACAATGATCATGCCATATCTCTAAAACGCTCTATGGAAGAAGCTCTCACTCTCTATGTTAGTTCAGTCTTTTTTTTGCTTCGAGCTCAGGTTTGAATGACTCCTCACAACATGAAGCTAGCAATCTTTTTCTGTTGATCGTGCGGGGTTGAACTTGGACCAAGCCAGCTATACTGGTTGGTCCCTGAGTTGTAGTGGGCTGGCCGCGAGGCCACATGTCTATTCAGTGGCGCTCGTCGTGATTTCTGGATCTGTTCAAAAGTGCCTGCTGTGTACTTTCCTGTGGTGTGAAAAAGATTAGTGAATGGAACTGGAAAAACAACTTTTAAAAGATTTAGGCCACACCAAGTTAATTCTATGTTTCGCGTCGAATATTTTCTGGAAAAGGCACGCGGGTGGGGGGAAAAAACAAAAACAGAAGAAAAAACAAAACTCCATTCTATGTGTACTGAGCCATGTTGCACACAGAATGCCACTACCAAACTGTCAGTTCTATCCAAAACGACAAGTCGTCACAGGACAGCTGGCAGACTGGGCTGGAGCGATACAGAGATTTCATGGATGGCTCCTCCTGCATTTTGATATGAGTCGAGTGCGATCCCGCTCCATCACAACTGTGGAAAATCTCGAAGTCCTTGACACCTGGAATCTCTGCTCGCTTGGTGAGCAGGCCCTAGGCCTACCGCACGGCTTGGAAAAATAGAAATTTTAATCTCTCGCACCTTCTACGTACCATCGCCTGGAATGCAAGATTATCGAGAAGCTAATAAACTCTGATCTGCCATACTGGCTAGAGAATGTTCGTCAGTACAGCCATTGATTGGCTCGTCTAGGTTCTTTTTTTTCTTGTCAAGGATTTGAAAAGGTACGCGGGCGGGTGACGCGAAACATAGAAATAACTTGGTGTGGCCTTATAGAAAAGAAAAAAAGCTAACAGCTCTAACGCATCATGGTCGTCGTGTGAAACTGCTGCTTGTTACCGCTGCTTATTGTACATCTAAATTGTCATAATCGAAGTACGGTTACGTTACTGTTTTACTGAGGCGTTCGGTTTTGCATGATTCTTGCTGGCATAGCTTCCCCCTTTATTGATCTTCGCATCTTTGAGCCACACAAGTTGTGTGGACTGTTTCTTTGTGTCTTTGAATTGTAGTTTGATCGTATTGTCCAGTGTTCTTGCCAGTATCGTCATCGACATGCATGAACATCCGCCAACGTCCTTTACAGCTGAGATTTTCAGCTCGTGCTTGTCTTGGTTGCGATCACCTTCACCTCCTCATGTTATTTCTATAACTTAGAACCTCCTAAGTTGGAAGGCTGTTGGAGTGCGCATCCATGATGTGCAAGAGCTGTTAGCCAGTTAGTTGTAGAACGTCAGTACCGTCGGTCAGTGTCGTGCAATGTTATCGCATGAGCTGATTGTTTAGTAACTGGTGGTGTTAGTGGATATTAGGGGTGAAACAATTATACCGAATACTCGAGTACTCGCTCGGTTTTTTCAAAAATAATCGTCCTCGGAATAAATCAGAGTACTCGTTCATACATGTACATGTACATGGTACATGCATTTACCACAGAAATCTGCAGTTTCAGAGCAGCAGTCGGCAGATATTGATCGAGTGTGCAGACTGTGTGGTTAACATTTGTTCACCAGTAGAGAGAGCCCAAATGACCCACCAACCAATACACTCGAGAAAAATGACCGCCACTCGGTTCAATCAGGGTTATATCATGTGATTTTAAGGCCCTTGGTGTGCAATTTTTAGGAGATGAAGAATACTCGAACACTCGAATATTCGATCGGAGAAAATCAGAGTACTCGAACTCGGGATCTCAGTGCCAACTTTCACCCCGAGTGGATATTATAGTGTAACTTGTAGTT
The DNA here is from genome assembly GCF_964019385.1 of Sycon ciliatum. Taxonomy (NCBI): domain Eukaryota; kingdom Metazoa; phylum Porifera; class Calcarea; order Leucosolenida; family Sycettidae; genus Sycon; species Sycon ciliatum. The sequence continues at coordinate 5,748,810 of NC_088648.1, read as the reverse complement.
CCTTGGTCCTTCTTCTTTACTATAAATAATAGAACAGTTCGAATACAGGGCAGCAATGTAGTGCTAATCCCTCTGCTTCCGTCTCCTTTGAGCTCTGCTACATATGACGACTGAACTTCCACATGAAAAAAAGGAAAATAAAAATAATACCCTGAGAGAAATGAAAGTGCGAAACCAGATAGAGGTTCGTATGGAGATGGCTGTATGTGAGTATGCACATGCGTGTGTGTGTGCAGGGAAGTGTCGCGTGGGGAACGGAGGGCGAAGTATAAATAGTTACTGACCGGCCATAATGCATCGGTTAATGCTTGAACGTTAGGAACGGAGAGAGCATCAATAGTTCCTGAGCGGACAAAATGCAGCAGCTACTGATTGAACATGGCATTCCACTGATTTTTGTCAGTGGCAGTAGCGCGAACCTCTTCCAAGTCCCCCACAGTCTTCAAAGGGATGTTCTTTTCTTGGAGACCCTTGATGAACATGGTGGCGAGTGTCGTCTTGGGCCTATCACGGTGGCCGGTAGCATCTCGCTTCACGTAGCATAACATGGCTCTGAAGGCAGGTGCATTGGTATTCATCCGAAGGACGTTGCGTTCAATTGCAGATATCGGTTCAGAGCTGCACCTCTTGTACAAGGCATCATTTTGTTATGTGGTCTGGGTGATGAATTCCAAGAATTGTGCGGAGCTGGTTCCTGTAGAATATGTCCAGGGATGCCAGGTTGCCCTCCGTGAGTCCCCACGTCTCACAATTGTAGAGGAGGGTGGAGATCACGATGTTATTGTATATTCTCAGCCGACGCATTTCTGATACCTTCTTCCGGTGCCACAGGGAGAACATTCTGCCAAAGACCTGCGAAGCCTTTTCCTTGTGGTGAGCAATATCATCACCCTCGCTCAATTAGGACGCAAGTTGTTTAGATTTCTCCCATTTTTCACCTTCAGACGTTAAATGGATTCATTCTGTCTTTGTCTCGTTCACTTTCATACCCCAGACCCCGAGTGTCGTGCTTATCGTGCCCAACACCTCCTTGAGCCAAGAGAGCTCACGGAATAGGAAGTTAACATTGGTGTCTGGCTTTGTACAATTCGTTTTCGTGTCAGGTTGTTGAATGTCTTAGTAGCCTGTCAGTTTTTGCCCTGTTATCCCAATTTCTGACTGTTCACTGTTTTGTTACAGTCGTGAACAGCAAACTTAGGTAGTGTTCTCGGATTGAAGTATTTATCTGCTTGGTCCTTTGTTTGCTTTCGTCTATGCATATTTCTTGGTGTCTTGGTGGGTTCCTTTACCAATACTTTAAAGCTATCCCTGGTTATTGCTCAAGTGTAATCATTGTAAAAAATGGACTTGTGCATGTGAATGGTACTCGCATTGGAGCTGAGGCAAATGGTACATGTAATCAAGGTTACCAACCATTGAATAGTTCAACAATGACATGCCAGCCACGCAATGATACCCATGGTGTGTGGAATAATCTACTAAACTGCAAAGGTAAGTGATGTTATAATTGTCTGCTTTTCTAACGGTCAAACAGTTGTACCTTTATCCCTTTGAGGACGAAGGACGAATATCTCCGTTTAAAAAAAAGTAAAGCTGGACTCCTAAAGATTCCATTTTCAATTTTTTTTATAAATATTTCAAATATTGGCTCCAAGAAGCTCTGTAGAAGGGCATTGAGCAGAGTTTGAGCAGAGTTTGAGCAGTGAAAGTTGCCTGCCGTGAACTTTATGTGTTGAGTAACTATACAAAAATAGCTAGTGAATGGAGATTGAAATGTTCTGTGCAATTTGAGAATTTGCGCAATCAGAGAAATACCAGAATGCTCAAATAATCTGGGAATTTTCAAAGAAATCCACAGACTACTCCCCCACGGATTCGCTGTAGTCTTCATGTTTTTCTACGCAATCCACAATTTGCTCCCACAGATTGCCGCCACATGTGTCGCATCCCCGGCTCGCAGTGACCGGACCCCGAAATCACTACGAGCGGCGACTGAATATAGACGTGTGGCCTCACGACAAGCCCAACACAACCCAGGGGCCAACCAATATAGCTGGCTTGGTCCAAGTTCAACCCCACACGATCAACAGACAGAGACTGTTAGTTTTACGTTTAAGTAGTATCAAATCCGAGCTCAAAGTAAACGAAGACAGAGAGCTGAGACCGAGTCTCGACTGCCAGACTAGACTAGACTAGACTAGACTAGAACTGAAGTAAAAGAGAGAATGAGAGCTTCTTTTATAGGGTGCTTCAGAGATATAATGGCGTGATCATGGCGAGGTAATTCCAGGAAATAGCAGAACAAGTCAAACCGGAATGTGCGCAGCCAGTCAGCAGAAATGCAGAATATACGTACGCGCGTATACGGTGATCATTCGAGAAGAAAGAGAAAGAAAGACATCGAGAGAAGAAAGACCAAATTGGGACGTGGGGAGCCCGCTCACCCACGTCAGAGTACAATGTGAGTATATGAGGGTCACGTTGGGGAGCCCGCTCACCCAACGTGCCATAGTTCAGCGGCTTCTTATGGTAAGTTCTGCTGCATTCTTGGTCTTGCTTGTGTGATACTCTGACCTCTTGCGCGGTGACTGCGGTGACGGTTTTGGTTCTTGCACACGTCTCCTGTCTTGCACTTAGCTCTTGTTATACAATGTCATATTAGTCTTGGCTCTTTGCACGAAGCGCCGAGGCATCGTGGAAACCTGTAGAACGTCGTAGTGACGTGGTTTTGCACAAAGCCTGGAGTCACATTTCCAGGAAGTGAAGAACTTCCAGGAAACGTACAACGCGAGAACCTACCTGACCAGGTTCCGGCCTTGGATCCCATAACGTGTCATGCCAAGAAGGCATGTCACCTACGTGGGAAAGCGCGTGTCGCTCAACCTACATGCTAAGCACGTGGGACAAGACACTGGCCAAACCACATTGTACCAAAAGGGCGTGACAGCTCAGCACAGAGCTACTCACTAGGTAGATCCTGCTGTCACAGGACTATCAGGCAGTAGTAGTCACGTTTCTGGGACGTGACACATGCATTTGCTGTGCTCTTCATGTTGTTCAGTTCATTTGCTGTACTTTTCAGGCTTTTCAAGGACATCCACATGATGTGGACTTATCCCCCGTTCCCTGCCACACGACAGTTCTCTGACTCATTGGTTACAGTTTTAATAATACGGTTTCTTTGAACTGAATTAACGAAGTAAACTTGCCGGCGAGAGAACGGGGGAAAAAGACAACGAACTGATAAACAACTAACAGTTATAAACAGAAGAAAGGGCGAACAACTCGAAACGACTAATGAGCGATCAGTACGTACGACACACGTGACAAGAACCAAGACAACAACTCCGTGGACGAATCATACCACTCTCTCGCCCCCGAACCTTACTCTCACAGCGCATGCTCCACATAGTCCACGCATGCGCAACAACTAGTCCACCAACACTCTTAAACAGGCGGAAGCAGATTCCGCCACTCCACAGCGTACACTTCTGCATGCACCACATATACTACGTACACCACAGCCATATACTGCACACAACGCACCACACCCGTACACACAGAAGACCATATTTGACACCGGACAGGACGAAACAACAGCGAGACCAGATACAACAGTGGGTGAAAAGAATAAGCGTATCGAATTTCGCAACACACAGATTGTGCCCACAGATTGCTCCCCTACTGATTCAATGCGGTCTGCTGCGGTCTTCGTGTTTTTCTTTCTACGAAATCCACAGTATGCTCCTATGGACTGCCCCCACATGCATTCGCTGTACTCATTATATTTTCAGCAAAATAGCGCCCCTCACAGATTCGCTGTGCTCTTCAGAGTTTCAATCAAATCCACAGATTGCACGAACCACATACTGTTCGTGACGTTTGCACCATGCACACTTGTGTGTGTTCACAGACGTCTCACTGTGCCTCCAGCGCTCAGGGGCGTGGATTCACCGTGTCTGGTCTCGTGCCGCAAAAAACATGTTTTGTATCACCCCAGAAAGCGCAAATAACCTGCAGATTGTGCAGGCAATCTGGACATTCCAGATTGCGCAGCACAAGCTGCAGATTGCACAAAATCCAAGAAAGCCCGGAGCAGAAACATTCACTGGTTTGAGGGAAAGATGCAAACAGGAAAATCAATTGACTGGCATTGACGGGCACCGCAAGCACCCCAACCATGGACCTTTACTTATGGCCAGCGATGCTCTCGCCACCAAGCTATGGTGTAGCTGTTATTCCAGCAGAGACAACTTCACAATTTATTCAGACTTGCGGAAACAATAGCCTTTCTTGGTTGAGGTGTCTATATTCTTGTGTCTCTGTGTGCTTTCACTCATACATCTTTCTCAATTTTTCTGGATGGGCTCATTTGATAAAACTCAATAGCTTTCGCTGGTTATTGCACAAGTACAATCAATGTAAACAATGGAGTGTTTATTGCAAACTCTACACACATCGGAGCGGAGGCAAATGTTACCTGTAATCACGGCTACCGTCTATCGAAGGATTCGACAATGATATGCCAGAAGCAAAATGATACGGATGGCTTGTGGACTGATCTACCAAGCTGCAATCGTGAGTGAAATTTTCTTTTCTCCGTGTTTAGACGAGTAGACCTACTCTTACTGGACCTGTTCTGCCCTGGTGTATTTCGCATTACGACCCTGTATATCAACAGTCCACAACTTGGTCCTCAAGATCATGGAGAATGTTTGGAATCCGCGGAGAGCATCGGTGGCTGGTCGCAGAAATTTTTGTACATGGCTTAATATGCTATAATCAGTTCTCTCCATTTTCCTAATTCCACGTTGCACTGCTTTTACTATTGTTATGTCCTATTTCAATCTCAAATTCTCCCCATTATCTTTTCCAAAGCCGGTGCTTCCCTCTTTTGGTGCACATGTTCTTTTCTCCTATGTCTCGGCGCACAGAAGTAACGATGATTCCGAGACCTTCGGTCGGAGGCGGTATTTTTGCCCCGCCCCCACTTCCATCCAATATCCCACCTCCGCTGCTGTGCAGCATCTGATGGTTCTGTGATATTCGGAAAAAAATGGGTATTATCACACGGTATTATGCACTGCTTGAGGGGTGAAATTTTCATGCGGTGTAATTTCTGTGTGATGTGGGAGAAACGTCTTACTCTTTTACTGTTGCATGCACACCACACTACACTACACTACACTACACCACACTACACATCACTACACCACACTACACCACACTACACCACACTACACCACACTACACCACACTACACCACACTACACTACACTACACCACACTACACCACACTACACTACACTACACCACACTACACCACACTACACCACACTACACCACACTGCACCCCAGTACACCACACTACACCACACTACACCACACTACACCACACTACACTACACTACACCACACTACACCACACTACACTACACTACACCACACTACACCACACTACACCACACTACACCACAGTACGCCACACTACACCACACTACACCACACATGCACACCACACTACACCCCACATGCACACCATACTGCACCACACTACACCACACATGCACACCAAACTACACCACACTACACCACACTACACCACACTACACCACACTACACCATACTACACCACACTACACCACACTACACTACACTACACCACACTACACCACACTACACCACACTACACTACACTACACCACACATGCACACCAAACTACACCACACTACACCACACTACACCACACTACACCACACTACACCACACTACACCACACTTGCACACTACACATCACTACACCACACTACACTACACTACACCACACTACACCACACTACACCACACTACACCACACTACACATCACTACACCACACTACACCACACTACACTACACTACACCACACCACACTACACCACACCACACTGCACTACACTACACCACACTACACCACACTACACCACACTACACCACAGTACGCCACACTACACCACACTACACCACACATGCACACCACACTACACCCCACATGCACACCATACTGCACCACACTACACCACACATGCACACCAAACTACACCACACTACACCACACTACACCACACTACACCACACTACACCATACTACACCACACTACACCACACTACACCACACTACACCACACTACACTACACTACACCACACTACACCACACTACACCACACTACACTACACTACACCACACATGCACACCAAACTACACCACACTGCACCACACTACACCACACTACACCACACTACACCACACTACACCACACATGCACACCAAACTACACCACACTACACCACACTACACCACACTACACCACACTACACCACACGTGCACACCACACATGCACACCACACATGCACGCCACACATGCACGCCACACTTCACCACACATGCACACCAAGCACCACACTTGAAAGGTCATAACTTTGCCATACATTCTTCTAAATTTATGGTATTAAGCATTCTGGAAAGCTTTTTTCACACTTTTAGGGACACTACTGATTCCACATATGCCTCAGCCCGAGTACGCAGCTGCAACATTTTATAATTTCACTCATCAGTGGCAGAAATTCTTCATCTTTGTCTGATCAGTAAGCTACAGATATCCTCTCTCCACATCATTCAATTAGATGTCCAGCAGGAGCAAAGGAATCACCTTCATGCCATTTTTAGAGCTGCTCCATTGTACCAGAGTTTGATACTGTGCCCACTTTGACAATTTTCTCCGGTCCTCTAGTTTTACTCAACACAGAACAACGATTTAAAGTTCTCCAGCTTTGTGCAGGGAATCCTTTGGGCTTCAGTTCGCATGCACCGTGCGCCAATAACTCATAGGAGAAGTCCCCCCTTGGGAGATACTGATAGATGCAGGTCACTCACTACGCAATTTGTCAAAAAGTTCAAGCGTATTTGTGTTTCCTTCTTCGGCGCTCCATGAATCCACTTCGAGCTATATCAAACGACACATCACTGGAAAGCTGACTTTCCAACGAGCTATGATTTGCGATGATTGGAGAGAGGAAAGCAGAGCTATGATTATATGAACCCTGGTGTAAAAGCACTGTATAAAGTGATGAGCTGCAGAACTAGCCAACTCAAGGTTGGAGACCAGTTTTAGAACCAAACAAATTATTATTATTATTATTTTGCTTGTTCGCGTTGGCATCAACCTGCATAAAGCAGGTATATAGCCTTCGCTTAAGCTGCCATAAAAAAGAAAGCTCATCCTAAGCGAGAGGGCTAGAGGGAAATATAACGATAACGAGATACAGAATACAAAGAAATCCAATGAGTTCAACGTACAATTCAAAACAAGAAAGAAGGGGAAGAAAAACAGAGCCGAATCTACCGATTGATCCATCAATCGACAAAGGGGACTAATCCGTTAGTGTTGCAAAGTAGAAGCTGATTATAGTTGCAGATCTCCAGGCCAGGGCCAGCATATTGCCGATTCTGGATAGGTCTCCGCAGCATTTGATGTGGTAATTATCATAATGTTTGATAAAATTGTTAGAGTATCTAGTATCTAGAGTACCGAGTATCTAGTATCTAGAGTATCTAGTGTAATTGTATCCGTTATTATTGTTAAGGGTATCTAGTGTAATTGTATCCGTTATTATTGTTAAGGGTATCTAGTGTAATTGTATAACTTCAGCCATTACACACAAACAAATTGGTCCTCAATTATTACCCCAGAATGCATAAACAGCCTGCAGATTGTGCAGTCAATCTGGAATTTTTGGATTGCGTGAAATCCCAGAATGCGCGGAGCAGAAATATTCACTGCTTAGAGGGAAAGATGCAAACAGGAAGGTCAATTGACTGGCATTGACTGGCACCACTAGCACCCCAACCATGGACCTTTGCTTCTGGCCAGCCAGCGATGCTCTCACCAGCAAACTATGGTGTAGCTGGCATCTCAACAGAGACCGTTGGCAATTCAACATTTTCCTCAGACTTCGGGAAAGACTAGCCTTTCTGGTTGAAGTGCTTTTAATCCTTGTTTCTCTGTGTGCCTTCACTCATACATATTTTTCGGGATGGGCTCATTTGATAATACTCAATAGGTTTCGCTGGTTATTGCACAAGTACAATCGATGTAAAAAATGGAGTATTTATTGCAAACTATACACACATTGGAGCGGAGGCAAATGTTACATGTAATCACGGCTACCGTCTATCGAAGGATTCGACAATGATATGCCAGAAGCAAAATGATACGGATGGCTTATGGACTGATCTTCCTAGCTGTAATCGTGAGTGAAATTTTCTTTTCTCCGTGTTTAGACGAGTAGACCTACTCTTATCCTGACCTGTTCTGCCCTGGTGTATTTTGCATTACGACCCTTTATATCAACAGTCCACAACTCGGTCCTCAAGATAATGGGGATTTTTTTGAATCTTTGGGGAGCGTGAGTTGTTGCTTGCAGAAAGGCTTTGTACAGGGGTATTATGCACTGCTTGGGGAGTGAATTTGCATGCGGTGTAATTTCTGTGTGATGTGGAAAAAATTTCAAACTCTGTTACTGTTGCATTATTCAGAAGAAACACCACACTTGAAAGTCCATAACTTTGCCCTACATTCTTCTGAATTCATGGTATTGAGCACACTGGAAAGCGCCTTTAACACTTTCAGGGCCACTACTGGTTCCACAGAATTATGCCTTACCCCGAGCACGCAGATGCTTTTTAATAATTTACTCACTAGTGGCAGAATTCCGTCACCTGTGTCTCATCAACAAGCTACAGAATATTGATATCCACTCTCTAAATCAGAAAAAAAATTAGATGTCCAGCAGGAGCAATGGAATCACATTCATGCCATTTGAGAGCTGCCCCATTGCGCCTGAGTGAGATACTGTGCCCACCTCGACAATTTCTCTGGTCCTGTAGTTTTTACTCAACACAGAACAACGATTTAAAGTTCTCCAAATTCGAGAAGTTCCAGGGAATCCTTTGGGCTCCACTTTGCATGCACTGTGCGCCAATGACTGATAGGGGAAGTACCCCCTTGAGAGATACTGATACATGCAGGTCACTCACTGTGCACGCAATTTGTCAAAATGTTCAAACGTATTTGTGTTTCCCTCTTCGGCGCTCCATGAATCCACGTCGAGCTATATCAAACGGCACATCACTGGAAAGCTTATTTTTCAGCTTTCCAACTAGCGATCATTTTCGATGGTCGGAGAGAGGAAAGCAGAGCTACGATAATATAAACCCTGGTGTATAAACAATGTATAAAGTGATGAGCTGCAGAACTAGCCAACTCAAGGTTGGAGATAAGTTAAAAAGCACCAACCAAATCTGTCCTCAAGTTGTAGCGCCATTGTACAAGTCAGAGAAGCTGGGCTTTCAGCCACATTTCCACTCTCCCAGATCAAATTTTTGCTCAACAGTCAACTGCTTGAATTGCACTGAAGCCTTCTTTGCACCAAGTTGCAAAAGGGGCAGAAAAAGGACAGAAAATCAAAATTTGAAAACTGGTATATTCGTTTTTAGAAATCCACCTACACCTTAAACAACGGATATATTTGTCCTTCGTCCGCACAGGGTGAATCAAACCGTCCACGCATTACGGAAAACGGTCTTTGTGCACCGATCAATATGCTTGTCCGGCACAAGCCATCAAGCTGTCAAGCGCCATATCTCAATGATTGTTGCAACCACAGTTTCTTTTTCTTTAACTTCATATCTCGATAGTGAGAATCAAGTAAGAATTGGCAATATCACGATCATTTGACCATCCGCACCTCGTGTCAATTCTCATCGACGTGCAATGTACACTCATCTAGTACAGGCTCAGAGCCTCAGCTAGAATCCCGTGGTAGCACAGGATCAGAATGGAAGGGGTAATGAATAAAGCCAGCGAAATGCGCTGGATTAGTGTAATAGTTTCTTGGTCGAAGAAAGCAAACCAGCACATGAAGCACAGAAGCCATATCGCTTCGACTAGTCCTTTTGTACCATTACTTCAAATACAACAAGATTAAAATGTTAGCTAGCAAGTCTATAACTTGATCTTTGGTGGTCAGAGCATTCGTAAATAAGCACTTCAAAAGATAGCGCTAGTGGCGCAAACTACATATTTGGCGGTCAAAGTATTGACGAAACAGCCATTTGAAAGGTAGTGCCAGTGGGGCCAAGTGCACAGTGGAACAATGAATATTACTAGTATCAAACAACAGTGGGGGCCACAGTACTACAATGTCAATGTCAAAACATTGACAATTTTCAGTACACACAGTTCAGGCTTCAACTTGGCAATGTGCACTGTCTCATGCACAGCAAGGTGAGATTTGTAGCGCGAATGCGCATGGATTCTGAAGTGAGAATGGGTGCAAGGTTTGTAGACTGCACGTAGGCAGGTGGATGGCTATGTCAGGTGACAGAATATCACCGAGTTCTTCTCATTATCATCAGTGTCGGTGGTCGATTCGTGCGGTTGCTATTATGCAGGGCAGTTGTGCCGCTGGTGACTTCTCTGTCAGGCGAGGGGTCATACACGGTTGGTATGTTTTTAATCACCGTTGTATTCGACTTGAAAAGTAATCGTACGAAAGGTCTAGTGGAAACTTTATGACTTCTGTGCTTCATGTGTTCATTAGTGTAATCATCATATTGCGTGGCTAACCTCCCTGGGGTATTCTGTGTATTTCCTTTGGTAACTTGATGGATGCCATACATTTGCCAATACCTGATAGGTATCTCTACATATTGTTCGAGTACGATCAATGTAAGAAATGGAGTTGTCCATGTCTCTAATACTCACATTGGAGCGGAGGCAAATGTTACATGTAATCAAGGTTACCTCCCATCGAATAATTCAGCAATAACATGCCAGCCACGCAATGATAGCCATGGTGTGTGGCATGACCTACTAAGCTGCAACCGTAAGTGACCCAATATCCTTTGGCTTATATTTGTAACGTGGAACTGGTCTTATCCAGACCTCTCCTACCCAATCATCTCTCTCAGTCGAAGTGTTGTGTCATGAACTGACAGAAGGAGTCTATACATGGCAAAAGACAGGGGAAGGACTATGTCGTGAATGCGTGAAAGGATAACATCATACAGTATAGGACATCTCCCCCTTTTTTCTGAAAAAAATGAAGAGAGAGAAACACAACTGGGGGAAGAACAACTATTATGGAGCAAAGGCAAGATAGATAAATGTACGGGTTGTACATAGCCAAGCACATAGAACAGAACTATGCAATGTGCCCGAGAACAGTAGCGATAGCATGAAGCCAGAGAGAGAGAGAGAGAGAGAGAGAGAGAGAGAGAGAGAGAGAGAGAGAGAGAGAGAGAGAGAGAGAGAGAGAGAGAGAGAGAGAGAGAGAGAGAGAGAGAGAGAGAGAGAGAGAGAGAGAGAGAGAGAGAGAGAGAGAGAGAGAGAGAGAGAGAGAGAGAGAGAGAGAGAGAGAGAGAGAGAGAGAGAGAGAGAGAGAGAGAGAGAGAGAGAGAGAGAGAGAGAGAGAGAGAGAGAGAGAGAGAGAGAGAGAGAGAGAGAGAGAGAGAGAGAGAGAGAGAGAGAGAGAGAGAGAGAGAGAAAGAGAAAGAGAGAGAGAGAGAGAGAAAGTTACATGGTAGTAAATAAGTCTCTGCGCTGGCAGAATGTTGTTGCGAGCACGTAGAATTGGCTGTGACGTAGACACAGGTTGTTGCGGGACTAGCGCCGCTGGTGGTACTGCTGACACCGGTCCGGGAGGAGTCAATGGCTGGAGCAACATCACTGCAAGACGGTTTCGGCGCAGAAGACTGGATGAGGTGGCGATGCTGTAGGAGCATTCGGTGAGTTGCTCAACAACTGTACACTTGTGCTTGTCGTCGACCCATACTTTCGCTCCTAGTGGCAAAAGGGAGAGCTACTTGGCTGCGAACCATTGATGGAAGTGATATTTCTGGCAGTGGCCCGGAGATCGGTGATGTCTGGCCAGGAGGGTTGCAGGAGATCAGGTGGGCTCGGAAGATTGCTGCTGAGCATATGGCCGTACAAGACTTCGGCGGGCGAATAGCCGTTTGTAAGGGTGTAGAGCGATAGCCGTTGGCCAGGGATGTAGAGTGATAGCCGTTGGGCAGGGGTGTAGAGCAAAAACCATTGGCCAGCGGTGTAGAGTGATAGCCGTTTCTCCATTGTGTAGAGCGATACGCTAAGAGATACTGCTGTAGATCACCCGGCGCACATATTAGATGTTTGGCAGTCTGCAGAGCGCGTTCTCCTTTGCCGTTGCTCCGAGGATGCTTCGGGCTACTTGTCCGATGCGTGATATTGCAAGACGATAGGAACTGGGCAAAGGTGTCGGAAGCAAACTGGGAATCTCTGAGGAAGATGTCCGGATAGCCGTGGACAGCAAATATGCTCTTCAGGTGAGTAATGTCGGCTCGAGACGTAGTCGATGGGAGGCAAGCGACATCAATGTAATGGGAGAAGTAGTCGACGGTGGTCAGATACTGGTGGCCATCGACATCACAGAGATCGGATGTGATACGCTGCTATGGACGTTCAGGGAATGGAGTTGTCTGGAGAGGCTCTGGAGATTGATGGCACTGTTTGATGCCGGAAGTGCACTTGGCGACGTAAGCCTCAATGTCAGCAGAGATACCTGGCCACCACAATGAGAAGCAGGCACGGGCTTTACTCTTTGTGGCACCTTGGTGACCATCGTGCAGCTTCTGGAGGATGTTAGGCTGAAGCACGGACGGAACAATCATCGAAAGCCGTAACACATGACACCTTGCATGTGTGACAATTGGCCTCGCTCCCGATGGAACGGCTTGATGTTGTCAGGAACGGTAGCTGGACAGCCATGAATGACGTAGCGCATCACACTGGATAGCATGGGATCTTCAGGTGGTTGGTCCCAGAAAAGCTTTGTACATGGCTTAATACTCTAATTTCACAAATTTTCGGTGTATTTCTATTTTCGGTACTTTCGGTGCATCTGCTTCATACCTAAAATTTCAATACACCGAACAAACACTAACACACATAATCCAATGGGGAACAGCTTCCCTGTACCGAAAATTTCTGTTCACCTAACCTGGCCTTTTGCCCTCATACCAAAAATATTGAGCACCGCGTATTTCTGAAATTAGAGTATGCGATTATCAGGGCTCTCCATCTTCCTAATTCCACGGTGGACTGCTTTTACTATTGTTATGTCCTATTTCAATCTCAAATTCTCGCCATTATTGTTTGCAAAGCCGGTGCTGGCCTCTTTGATGCCCATGTTCTTTTCTCGTATATATCGGCGCACAAAAAGATGCAAACAGGTAAATCAATTGACTGGCATTGACTGGCACCCCTGGAACTCCAAATATGGACCTTTTGCTTATGCCTAGCGATGCTCTCACCACCAAGCTATGGTGTAGCTGTCATCCCAACAGAAACAATTCAACATATTCTTCAGACTTTCGGAAACAATAGCCTTTCTAGTTGAGGTGTTTATATTCTTGTGTTTCTGTGTGCTTTCACTCGTACATTTTTCTCAATGTTTCTGGATGGGCTCATTTGATAAAACTCAATAGCTTTCGCTGCTTATTGCACAAGTACTATCAATGTTAAAAATGGAGTGTTTATTGCGAACTATACACACATCGGAGCGGAAGCAAATGTTACATGTAATCACGGCTACCGTATATCGAAGGATTCGACAATGATGTGCCGGAAACAAAATGCTACGGATGGTTTGTGGACTGATCTACCAAGCTGCAATCGTGAGTGAAATTTTCTTTTCTCCGTGTTTAGACCTCTCGCTTAGGATGAGCTTTCTTTTTTTGTGGCAGCTTAAGTGAAGGCTATATACCTGCTTTATGCAGGTTGATGCCAACGCGAACCAGCAAAATAATAATAATTAGACCAGTAAACCTACTCTTATCCTGACCTGTGCTGCCCTGGTGTATTTCGCATTACGACCCTGTATATCAACAGTCCACAACTCGGTCCTCAAGATCATGGGGAATGTTTTGAATCCGTGCGGAGCATGGGTGGTTGGTCGCAGAAAAGTTTGTACATGGCTTAATATGCGATTATCTGTTCTCTCCATCTTCCTCAGTAGTTCCGCCGTGCGATGTTTTTACTATTGTAATGTCCTATTTCAATCTCAAATTCTCCCCATTATCGTTTGCAAAGCTGGTTGCTCCCTCTTGGATGCACATATTCTTTTCTCCTATGTTTCGGCGCACAGGAGTAACGATGATTCCGAGACTTTTGGTCGGAGGGGTTACTTTTGCCCCGCCCCACTTCCATCCAATACGCCACCGCCCCTGCTGTGCAGCATCTGATGGTTTTGTGGTATTCTGTAAAAAGGAAATAGAAAAAGGGTATTATGCACTGCTTGAGGAGTGAAATTTGCATGCGGTGTAATTTCTGTGTGACGTGGAAGAATTTCTAACTCTTTTACTGTTGCATTATTAAAAAATATTATTAGAAAAAACACCACACTTGAAACTCCATATCTTTGCCATACATTCTTCAAAATTCATGGTTTTAAGTGCACTGGAAAGCGCCTTTAACCCTTTCAGGGCCACTACTGGTTCTACATATGCCTCAACCCGAGTTTGCAGCTGCAAAATTTTATAATTTCACTCACCAGTGGCAGAATTTTATCATCTGTGTCTCATCAGCAAGCTCCAGATATCCTCTCTTTAATGATTCAATTAGATCTCCAGCAGGGGCAATGGAATCACCTTCATGCCATTTGAGAGCTGCCCCATTGCGCCTGAGTGGGATACTGTCGCCACCCCAACAATTTTCTTCGGTCCTGTAGTTTTACTCACCTGAGAACAACGATTTAAAGTTCTCCAGATTCATGCGGTTTCAGGGAATTCGTTGGACTCTACTTCGCATGCGCCGTGCACAAATGAGTGATAGGGAAGTCCCCATTTGAAAGATACTGATAGATGCAGGTCACTCACTGTGCAAGTTGTCAAGAATTTCAAGCGTATTTGTGTTTCGCTCTTCAGCGCTGCATGAATCCAAGTCGAGTTATATCAAACGAAACATCACTGGAACGCTTATTTTCTCAGCTTTTCAACGAGCTATCATTTGCGTTGAGCGGTGAAAGGACACCAGAGCTACGATACTATGAACCCTGGTGTATAAGCACTGTATAAAGTGATGAGCTGCAGATCTAGCCAACTCAAGGTTGGAGACCAGTTTTAGAACCAAATAAATTGGTCCTCAAGTATCACCCCAGAATGCGCAAACAACCTGCAGACTGTGCAGGCAATCTGGAATTTTCAGATTGCGCAAAATCCCAGAATGCGCGTAACAGAAATATTCACTGGTTTGAGGGAAAGATGCAAACAGGAAAATGAATTGACTGGCATTGACTGGCACCACTAGGATTCCAACTATGGACATTTGCTTTTGGCCAGCGATGCTCTCACCACCAAGCTATGGTGTAGCTGTCATCCCAACAGGGACAATTCAACATTTCTTCAGACTTCCGGAAACAAAAGCCTTTCTAGTTGAGGTGTTTATATTCTTTTGTCTCTGTGTGTATTCACTCATACATCTTTCTCAATGTTTCTGGATGGGCTCATTCGATAAAAACTCAATAGCTTTCGCTGCTTATTGCACAAGTACAATCAATGTAAAAAATGGAGTGTTTATTGCGAACTATACACACATCGGAGCGGAGGCGAATGTTACATGTAATTACGGCTACCGTCTATCGAAGGACTCAACAGTGATGTGCCGGAAGCAAAATGATACGGATGGTTTGTGGACTGATCTACCAAGCTGCAATCGTGAGTGAAATTTTCTTTTCTCCGTGTTTAGACCTCTCACCTAGGATTACCACACTTGAAAGTCCATAACTTTGACATACATTCTTCAAAATTCATGGTATCGAGCATACTTGAAAGCTTCTTTAACCTTTTCAGGGCAACTACTGATTCCACATATGCCTCAGCCCCACTACGCAGTTCAAATGTGATATAATTTTACTCTCCAGTGGCTGAATTTCATCATCTGCGTCTCATCAGCAAGCTCCAGATATCCTCTCTTTAATGATTCAATTAGATGTCCGGCAGGAGCAATGAAATCACTATCAGGCCATTTAGAGCTGCCCCATTGCGCCTGAGTGAAATACTGCGCCAACCCCGACAATTTTCTTCGGTCCTGTAGTTTTAGTCAACAGAGAACAACGATTTAAAGTTCTCCATATTCTGAAGTTCCAGGAAAGCCTTTGGGCTCTACTTCGCATGCGCCGTGCGCCAATGACTGATAGGGGAAGTCCCCATTTGAAAAAACCTGGATAAAGTGCACTGGATAAAGTGATGAGCTGCAGAACTAGCCAACTCAAGGTCGGAGAACGGTTTTAGAACCAAACAAATTTGTCCTCAAGTATCACCCCAGAATGAGCAAACAACCTGCAGATTTTGCAGGCAATCTGGAATTTTCGGATCGCCCAATATCTGCAGATTGCGTAAAATCCCAGAATGCGCGGAAAAGAAATATTCACGGGTTTGAGGGAAAGATGCAAACAGGAAAATGAATTGACTGACATTGACTGGCACCACTAGGACTCCAACTTTGGACCTTTGCATATGGCCAGCGATGCTCTCACCACCAAGCTATGGTGTAGCTGTCATCCCAACAGAGACGATTCAACATTTTCTTCAGACTTCCGGAAACAAAAGCCTTTCTGGTTGAGGTGTTTATATTCTTGTGTCTCTGTGTGTGCTTTCACTCATACATCTTTCTCAATGTTTCTTGATTGGCTCATTTGATAAAACTCAATAGCTTTTGCTGCTTATTGCACAAGTACAATCGATGTAAAAAATGGAGTGTTTATTGCGGACAATACACACATCGGAGCGGAGGCAAATGTTACATGTAATAACGGCTACCGTCTATCGAAGGACTCAACAGTGATGTGCGGGAAGCAAAATGATACGGATGGTTTGTGGACTGATCTACCAAGCTGCAATCGTGAGTGAAATTTTCTTTTCTCCGTGTTTAGACCAGTAGACCTACTCTTATTCTGACCTGTTCTACCCTGGTGTATTCTGCATTACGACCCTGTGCATCAACAGTCCACAACTCGGCCCTCAAGATCATGGGGAATGGTTTGAATCTGTGGGGAACATTGGGTGGTCGGTCGCAGAAATGTTTTGTACATGGGTTAATATGCGATTATCAGTTCTCTCTATCTTCCTCAGTAGTTCCGCGGTGCAATGCTTTTACTATTGTAATGTCCTATTTCAATCTCAAATTCTCCCCATTATCGTTTGCAAAGCCGGTGCTTCCTTCTTGGCTGCACATGGCCCAATATCAGCGAGAATCGACCTTCGGTTGAAAATCATTTTTGCAGAAAAGTCATTTTCCGCCACGGCAAAAAAACTGTTGCTTTGCAGTATACATCCAAACAAAAATTAGACCATTACGAAAAACTTTGAAAGCTTTTGATCGTCCTACAAGTGTTGTAGGATCGTTGGCTCACGATGGCCGACTGCCGTCCATCTCTGCCAGAAGTCATTGGACTTCCTAGGTAGGTCCTCACAAGATCTTTTTGTCGACGCCCAATTCCTATTTAGCGACGAAAAATTCAACTTGATTTAGGCGCTCCGCCAAAGGTGAACTCAGCTGATGAAAGCACTTTCTGACATCTGGAAATCTTCGTAGGGCCCTTCTGATTTTAGTACAGCTTCGCCCAGGGGAAATAGTCAACGAGGAGAAACTAGTGGGGCAACGGCAACAGAGGCAGTTGAACTGAAATTACCCTGATCAACTCGAGTACGGACGAAAGAGCGCTGCCGCTAGTGCCATGATCTGCCGCCCTGGACTCCGAGAGGAACACCAAAACCCTAGGACGGGGCAAGCGCTGAACTAAGTACTTGTGATTGATGAGCTAAGAGCTCTTTGCACATGATGGACTACCTCTAAATCGTGTACGAGATGTCGTGCGTGGTGTTAGGATGTTGTGCCTGTGTCATATTCCCTGTGGGATGCACAGACTGGGACTCCAGGTGTAGCTGTAGCCACCCACCCTTCTGTTCTGGACTTCTGCAGATTATCAGCAGACTTGGTACGATGTTCAAGCAGTTTCCATTGCCGTCTGCAGTGATGAGGATCAAGACCATCCATGCCCTATGCCAGAAGTTGTGCGAGAGTTGTTTTACAACAAAAACTGGATGGCTGATTTATTACACTGTCTTTTGTAACGCATAGTACTAGTATTCCGATATGGAAAACGCTGTGATAGACTGTTGTATTTTCTGATATGTACCTATACTGTTTGAGAAGCTTCTGGGTCATCAATATTGCTTTGTTCGGTCTAATACTTCTCCCATGTGATCACTAGATACCTATAGATGGCAAAAGCAGAAAAAAGTCATTTTGTGAAAAATCACCTGAAGGTCCATTTTTGCAGATACTGGGCCACATGTTCTTTTCCCATATGTATTGGCGCACAGGAGTAAAGATGATTCCAAGACCTTTGGTCGGAGGAGTTACTTTTGCCCCGCCCCCACTTCCATCCAATACGCTACCGCCCCTGCTGTGAAGCATCTGATGGTTCTGTGGTATTCAGTGAAAAAAGAAATAGAAAAAAAGAAATTCTTCAAAATTCATGGTATTGAGCATACTGGAAAGCTTATTTAACCCTTTCAGGTCAACCACTGATTCCACATAATTATGCCTCAGCCCTACTACGCAGCTGCAAAAGTTTATAATTTCCCTCACCAGTGGCAGAATCTCGTTCTGATCTGTGTCTCATCAGCAAGCTACAGATATCCTCTCTCCAAATCATTCAATAATTAGATGTCAAGCAGGAGCAATGGAATCACCTTCATGCCATTTAGAGCTGCCCCGTAGCCCCTGAGTGAAATACTGTGCCCACTCCGACATTTTTCTTCTTTCCTGTAGTTTTAATCAACACAGAACAACGATTTAAAAAGTCCTCCAGGTTCATGAAGCTCCAGGGAATCCTTTGGGCTCTACTTCGCATGCGCCATGCGACAATGACTCATAGGAGAAGTCCCCTATTTGAAATATACTGATAGATGCAGGTCACTCACTGTACATGCAAGTTGTCAAGAAGTTCAAGTGTATTTGTGTTTCGCTCTTTCGCGCTGCATGAATCCAAGTCAAGCCAAATCAAACGAAACATCACTGGAAGCTTATTTTCTCAGCTTTGAACGAGCTATCATTTGCGATGATCGGAGAGAGGACACCAGAGCTACGATACTATGAACCCTGGTGTATAAGCACTGTATAAAGTGATGAGCTGCAGATCTAGCCAACTCAAGGTTGGAGACCAGTTTTAGAACCAAACAAATTGTCCTCAAGTATCCCACAGAATGCGCAAACAACCTGCAGACTGTGCAGGCAATCTGGAATTTTTAGATGGCGCAAAATCCCAGAAAGTGCGGAAAAGAAATATTCTCTGGTTTGAGGGAAAGATGCAAACAGGAAAATGAATTGACTGGCATTGACTGGCACCACTAGGATTCCAACTATGGACATTTGCTTATGGCCAGCCAGCGATGCTCTCACCACCAAGCTATGGTGTAGCTGTCATTCCAACAGAGACGATTCAACATTTTCTTCAGACTTCCGGAAACAAAAGCCTTTCTGGTTGAGGTGTTTATATATAATATTTTATTATTCTTGTGTCTCTGTGTGCTTTAACTCATACATCTTTCTCAATGTTTCTGGATGGGCTCATTTGATAAAAACTCAACAGGTTTCGCTGGTTATTGTACAAGTACAATCGATGTAAAAAATGGAGTGTTTATTGCGGACAATACACACATCGGAGCGGAGGCAAATGTTACATGTTATAACGGCTACCGTCTATCGAAGGACTCAACAGTGATGTGCGGGAAGCAAAATGATACGGATGGTTCGTGGACTGATCTACCAAGCTGCAATCGTGAGTGAAATTTTCTTTTCTCCGTGTTTAGACCAGTAGACCTACTCTTATTCTGACCTGTTCTACCCTGGTGTATTTCGCATTACGACCCTGTATATCAACAGTCCACATCTCGGTCCTCAAGATTATGGGGAATGTTTTGAATCCGTGGGGAGCATGGGTGGTTGGTCGCAGAAATGTTTTGTACATGGCTTAATATGTGATTATCAGTTCTCTCCATCTTCCACAGTAGTTTCGCCGTGCGATGTTTTTACTATTGTAATGTCCTATTTCAATCTCAAATTCTCCCCATTATCGTTTGCAAAGCCAGTGCTACCCTCTTGGCTGCACATTGCCCAATGTCAGCGAGAATCGACCTTCGGGTGAAAATCATCCAGGTGTAGCTGTAGCCACCCTCCCTTCCGTTCTGGACTTCTGCGGATTATCAGCAGACTTCGTACGGTGTTCAAGCAGTTTCCATCGCCGTCTGCAGTGATGAGGATCAAGACCATCCATGCTCTATGCCAGAAGTTATGCGAGAGTTGTTTTACAACAAAAACTGGATGGCTGAATTATTACACTGCCTTTTGCAGCACATAATACTAGTATTCCGATGTGGAAAATGCTGTGCTAAACTGTTGTATTTGCTGATATGTAACTATACTTGTTTGAGAAGCTTCTGGGTCTATATTGCTTTGTTCGGTCTAATACTTTGCCATGTGATCACTAGATACCTATAGATGACAAATGCAGAAAAAGTCATTTTCTGAAAATCACCCCAAGGTCCATTTTTTTTCAGATACTGGGCCACATGTTCTTTTCTCGTATGTATCGGCGCACAGGAGTAGCGATAATTCCGATACCTTTGGTCGGAGGAGTTACTTTTGCCCTGCCCCCACATACATCCAATACGCCACCGCCTCCGCTCTGCAGCATCTGATGGTTCTGTGGTATTCCGGAAAAAATGGATTATGCACTGCTTGAGGAGTGAAATTCACAGGCGGTTTAATTTTTGCATGACGTGGAAGAAACTGTTTTACTGTTGCATTATTCAGAAAAAATACCACACTTGAAAGTCCATAACTTTGCCATACATTCTTCAAAATGTATGGTATTGAGCTTACTGGAAAGCTTCTCTAACCCTTTCAGGGCAAATACTGATTCCACATATGCCTCAGCCCCACTACGCAGCTGCAAAATTTTACAATTTCACTCACCAGTGGCAGAATTTCGTTCTGATCTGTGTCTCATCAGCAAGCTACAGATATCCTCTCTCCAAATCATTCAATTTGCTTATTTTCTCAGCTTTTCAATGAGCTTTTATTTGCAATGATCGGAAAAAAGGAGACCAGAGCTTTGATAATAATTATGAACCCTGGTGTATAAAAAGAAGAAAAAAAGTAAATTATCGTGTCCGTTCCCGAAGGGAACTCACGACGGCCGCTAACATCCGATAAACCCTAGCGGCACTCTGGTGTATTATGCGCTGTATAAAGTGATCAGCTGCAGAACTAGCCAACTCAAGGTTGGAGACCAGTTTTAGAACCAAACAAATGTTTCCTCAACTATCACCCCAGAATGCGCAAACAACCTGCAGACTGTGCAGGCAATCTGGAATTTTCAGATTGCGCAAAATCCCAGAATGCGCGGAACAGAAATATTCACCGTTTTGAGGTAAAGATGCAAACAGGAAAACCAATTGACTGACATTGAGTGGCACCACTAGGACTCCAACTATGGACCTTTGCTTTTGGCCAGCGATGCTCTCCCCACCAAGCTATGATGTAGCTGTCATCCCAGCAGAGACAAATCAACAATAATGTTTCTTCCGACTTCCGGAAACAATAGTCTTTCGGGTTGATGTATTTATATTCTTTTGTCTCTGTGTGCCTTCACTCATACATATTTATCAATGTTTCTGGATGGGCTCATTTGATAAAAACTCAATAGCTTTCGCTGGTTATTGCACAACTACAATCGATTTAAAAAAAGGAGTGTTTATTGCGAACCATACACACATCGGAGCGGAAGCAAATGTTACATGTAATTACGGCTACCGTCTATCGAAGGATTCAAGAATGATATGCCAGAAGCAAAATGATACGGCTGGTTTGTGGACTGATCTACCAAGCTGCAATCGTGAGTGAAATTTTCTTTTCTCCGTGTTTAGACCAGTAGACCTACTCTTATTCTGACCTGTTCTGCCCTGGTGTATTTCGCATTACGACCTTGTATATCAACAGTCCACAACTCGGTCCTCAAGAGCATGGGGAATGTTTTGAATCTGTGGGGAGCATGGGTGGTTGGTCGCAGAAATGTGTTGCACATAGCTTAATATGCGATTATCAGCTCTCTCCATCTTCCTAATTCCATGGTGCACTGCTTTTTCTATTGTAATGTCCTATTTCAATCTCAAATTCTCCCCATTATCGTTTGCAAAGCCGGAGCTTCCCTCTTGGATGCACATGTTCTTTCCTTCTATGTATCGGCACACAGGAGTAACGGTGATTCCGAGACCTTTGGTCGGAGGAGTTACTTTTGGCCCGCCCCACTTCCATCCAATACGCCACCGCCCCCGCTGTGCATCATCTGATGGTTCTGTGGTGTTCAGTAAAAAAAAGAAAAAAAAGAACAAAAGTTCGCAAGCAAGTTGGTATGGTATTGATTTATTTGAATTCCGTATCTCAACAGTACAATGTACAACTTGGGAAGACCCGACTGACATAGATACATCAACATAAAAGTGGAGTAGTTGCTACAGCTGATCATTTTATCGCAGGTTGTGGGACTAAACTAATACAATAGGTATCGGTTATAGCGTGAGTGTTTGAAAAACGACTTTGTATTCTTATTTCCGATATTTCTTACACACGATAAATTAAGTGTGACATATCATGTGCATGTGCGCAGAGGCAGGAAGATCATCGTACATACAAGGTAGTGCTACTGTGCATGCGGCTGATCACAGTCACATAGGCTTACAATGTGGCTATGCAACATGAGTTACATGACCACAATAGTTGAACCTGCAGCACTACGACCCAACGCGAGTCAGATCAGAACTGCTTTGGACTAATGTTACCACTACAGGCGATATACGTTGCACTGATCTGGCATGTTTCGCTACACAAAGTCCATACTTCGGACCGATCTATTCTACTGTACGATAAAATTGCTTGTAAGAAAAAATGTGCACATGAAATCCATGTTATGATTATGAAAACATCAGAGTTCGTTCTTGTAGGCAGCATATTCTTTTACACGACCACGCTATAACCGATACGCACTGTATAAGCATGCAAGTACACACAAAATGAAAGCTGAATAAATACGACTGCAAGAAGTTGTCAAAAAAAAGGTATTATGCACTGCGTGAGCAGTGAAATTTGCATGCGGTGTAATTTCTGTGTGATGTGGAAGAATTTGTTTACTGTTGCATTATTCAGAAATAAACACTTAACTTTGCCATACATTCTTCAAAATTTGTATTATTATCTTTATTCTCACGATTGCCGTAGCCAATAAGAGAGAGACAGTACTATGTGTAATCAATCAGCGTGGGTGCAATAAACCGAGGAAACAGTGGCTAGTGGCAGCGGTGTTTTGGCTGCTTCAAAAGACTAAGAAGGAAGTATATCCATTGTGAAGACAGGTATGCGATAAAGCTTGATTAAAATAATATAGGCTGACCTACAGTGGGGGTTGGAGCATGTCCAAATTGATGATACTATGATCGGGGTAACTTCTCTTTTGAATGCATTTATTTCTCGCGAAGGGAGTAACAGTGTGGTGGCAGGTGGTTGTGCTGAGTGCATGCGGAGTACAAGGGTGAACGTTGAAGGCGGGTGAAATGGGTGGTGGGGAGGGCAAAGACTCGATGACGCCTCAATTCTCGGCTTGGTGGCTCGGTGATGTAGCCTGAGGTCGCAAGCTGGATGTGTGGCGGGGATCGTTTGACAGCGATGGTGTGAGCAAAGAGTAGCTGCTTGAGCCTCCGGCGGGGGGAGAGGGTTGGCCAAGTGAGGTGGTGGAGTAATGAACTGTGGTGGCAAGGACTGAAGAGAGGGAGTTGGAGGCAATGTTTTGCTGTGCGCCGTTGGGAAACTTCATGGTACTGAGCATACTGGAAAACTTATTTACCCCTTTCAGGGCCACTACTAATTCCACATATGCCTCAGCCCCACTACGCAGCTGCAAAATTTTATAATTTCATTCACCAGTGGCAGAGTCTCGTCATCTGTGTCTCATCAGCAAGCTGCAGATATCCTCTCTGTAATCATTCAATTAGATGTCAAGCAGGAGCAATGGAATCACCTTCATGCCATTTAGAGCTGCCCCATTGCGCCCGAGTGAGATACTGTGCCCACCCCGGTCCTGCACTTTTATTCAACACAGAACAACGATTTAAAGTTCTCCAGATTCATTAAGTTCCAGGGAAGCCTTTGGCCTCTACTCCGAATGCGCCGTGCGACAATGACTGGCAGGGGAAGTCCCAATTTGAAAGTTACTGAAAGATGCAGGCACTGTGCCTGCAAGTTGTCAAAAAGTTCAAGCGTATTTGTGTTTCGCTCTTTGGCGCTGCATGAATCTAAGTCGAGCTATATCAAACGACACATCACTGGAAAGCTTATGTTCTCAGCTTTTCAACGAGCTATCTTTATATTTGCGATGATCCGAGAGAGGAAAGCAGTGCTACGATAATATGAACCCTGGTGTATAAGCATTGTATAAAGTGATGAGCTGCAGATAGCCAACTCAAGGTTGGAGACCAGTTTTAGAACCAAACAAATTTGTCCTCTACTATCTCCCCACAATGCGCAAACAACCTGCAGATTTTGCAGGCAACCTGGAATTTTGAGATTGCGTAAAATCCCAGAATGCGCGGAACAGAAATATTCACTGGTTTGAGGGAAAGAGGCAAACAGAAAATTTGAATTGACTTGCATTGACTGGGACCACTAGGACACTAACTATGGACCTTTGCTTATGGCCTGCGATGCTCTCACCACCAAGCTATGGTGTAGCTGTCATCCCAACAGAGACAATTCAACATTTTCTTCAGACTTCCGGAAACTATAGCCTTTCTGGTTGAGGTGTTTATATTCTTCTGTCTCTGTGTGCTTTCACTCATACATCTTTCTCAATGTTTCTGGATGGGCTCATTTGATAAAAACTCAACAGGTTTCGCTGGTTATTGTACAAGTACAATCAATGTAAAAATGGAGTGTTTATTGCGAACTATACACACATTGAAGCGGAGGCAATTGTTACATGTAATCACGGCTACCGTCTATCGAACTATTCAAGAATGATGTGCCGGAAGCAAAATGCTACGGCTGGTTTGTGGACTGATCTACCAAGCTGCAATCGTAAGTGAAATTCGCTTTTCTCCGTGTTTAGACCAGTAAACCTACTATTATCCTGACCTGTTCTGCCCTGGTGTATTTCGCATTACGACCCTGTATATCAACAGTCCACAACTTGGTCCTCAAGATCATGGGGAATGGTTTGAATCCGTGGGGAGCATCGGTGGTTGATCGCAGAATAGTTTTGTACATTGCTTAATATGCGATTATCAGTTCTCTCCATCTTACTAATAGATGATATGCCAAATAACATGCAACTAGACTTGGGAGGGCATTGCAGAGTAGTTTCATACACAGTTCAAAGTTGTACGGTTACCTGTGACTTGTGTTCCTGCAGTGGTCCATGCCTACCGTGCACACATTGTAGTATAATGTGTATGCAACTTGTGTGCAATGCCCTCTCAAGTCTAGTTGCACGTTATTTGGCATATCATCTATTCCACGGTGGACTGCTTTTACTCTTGTTATGTCCTATTTCAATCTCAAATTCTCCCCATTATTGTTTGTAAAGCCGGTGCTACCCTCTTGGATGCACTTGTTCTTTTCTCCTATGTATCGGCGCACAGGAGTAAAGATGATTCAAAGACCTTTGGTCGGAGGAGTTACTTTTGCCCCGCCCCCACTTCCATCCCATACGCCACCGCCCCTGCTGTGGAGCATCTGATGGTTCTGTGGTATTCAGTAAAAAAAGAAAAAGAAAAAAGAGTATTATGCACTGCTCGAGGAGTGAAATTTGCATGCGGTGTAATTTCTGTGTGCCGTGGACGAAACATTTTTACTGTTGCATTATTCAGAAAAAAACACCACACTTGAAAGTCCATAACTTTGCCATACATTCTTCAAAATTCATGGTATTGAGCATACTGGAAAGCTTCTTAAACCCTTAGGGGCCACTACTGATTCCACGTATGCCTCAGCCCCTGTACTCAGCTGCAATTTTTTTTAATTTCACTCACCAGTGGCTGAATTTCGTCATCTGTGTCTCATGAGCAAGCTACAGATATCCTCGCTCCAAATCATTCAATTAGATGTCCCACAGGAGCAATGAAATCACCGTCATGCCACTTTAGAGCTGCCCTATTACGCCTGAGTGAGATACTGTGCCCACCCCGACAATTCTCTTCGGTCCTGTAGTTTTACTCAACACAGAACAACGATTTAAAGTTCTCCAGATTCATGAAGTTCCAGGAAATCCTTTGGGCTCTACTTTGCATGCGCCGTGCGGCAATGACTGATAGGGGAAGTCCCCATTTGAAAAATAGTGATATGCACAAGTCATTCATGCACTATGATCATGTCCCGGAGACCAGCATCATTTTGATATGTCATACATTACCAGCATACTCGTTTTAAATAACTCGATCGTTTATAATAAACGGTACTCGATAAGAAGAAATGGATGATCGTTTCATCCCTAACAAATACTGATAGATGCAGGTCACTCACTGCGCATGCAAATTGTCAAGAAATTCAAACGTATTTGTGTTTCGCTCTTCAGCGCTGCATGAATCCAAGTCGGGCTATATCAAACGAAGCATCACTGGAAAGCTTATGTACTCAGCTTTTCAACGAGCTATCATTAATTTTGATATGATTGGAGAAAGGACACCAGAGCTACAACATTATGAACCCTGGTGTATAAGCACTGTATAAAGTGATGAGCTGCAGAACTAGCCAACTCAAGGTTGGAGACCAGTTTTAGAACCAAACAAATTTGTCCTCAAGTATCACCACAGAATACGCAAACAACCTGCAGATTGTGCAGGCAGTTTGGAATTTTCAGATTGCACATAATCCCAGAAAGCCGGGAACAGAAATATTCACTGGTTTGAGGGAAAGATGCAAAGAGGAAAATGAATTGACTGGCACCACTAGGACTCCACCTACGGACCTTTGCTTATGGCCAGCGATGCTCTCATCACCAAGCTATGGTGTAGCTGTCATTCCAACGGAGACAATTTTCTTCAGAATTCCGGAAACAATAGCCGTTCTGGTTTAGGTGTTTATATTTCTGTGTGTCTGTGTGCTTTCTTTCACTCATACATTTTTCTCAATGTTTCTGGATGGACTCATTTCATAAAACTCAATAGCTTTCGCTGGTTATTGCACAAGTACGATCAATGTAAACAATGGAGTGTTTATTGCGAATAATACACACATTGGAGCGGAGGCAAATGTTACATGTAATCACGGCTACCGTCTATCGAAGGATTCAAAAATGATGTGCCGGAAACAAAATGGTACGGATGGTTTGTGGACTGATCTACCAAGCTGCAATCGTGAGTGAAATTTTCTTTTCTCCGTGTTTAGACCCGTGGACCTACTCTTATTCTGACCTGTTCTACCCTGGTGTATTTCGCATTACGACCCTGTATATCAACAGTCCACAGCTCGGTCCTCAAGATCATGGGGAATGTTTTGAGTCCGTGAGGAGCATGGGTGGTTGGTCGCAAAAAAGCTTTGTACCTGGGTATTATGCACTGCTTGAGGAGTGAAATTTGCATGCAGTGTAATTTCTGTGTGACGTGGAAGAAATTTCACACTCTTTTACTGTTGCATTATTCAGAAAAAAACACCACACTTGAAAGTCCATAACTTTGCCATACATTCTTCAAAATTCACAGTATTGAGCATACTGGAAAGCTTCTTTAACCTTTTCAGGGCCACTACTGATTCCACATATGCCTCAGCCCCACTACGCAGCTGCAAATTTTTATAATTTCGCTCACCAGTGGCAGAAATTCGTCATATGTGTCTCATGAGCAAGCTACAGATATCCTCTCTCCGACTTATTCAATTAGATGTCCAGCAGGAGCAGTAGAATCACATTCATGCCATTTGAGAACTGCCCCATTGCGCCTGAGTGAGATATTGTGCCCACCTCGAAACTTTTCTCTGGTCCTGTAGTTTTACTCAACACAGAACAAAGATTTAAAGTTCTCCCGATTCGTGAAGTTCCAGGGTATCCATTAGGCTCCATTTCGCATGCGCCATGCGCCAATGACCCATAGGGGAAGTCCCCCTCGAGAGATACTGATAGATGCCGGTCACTTGCTGTGCATGCAATTGGTCAAAACGTTCAAGCATAATATTGTGTTTCGCTCTTCGGCGCTCCATGAATCCACTTCGAGCTATATCAAACGACACATCACTGGAAAAAAAATTTTCAGCCGTGGTGGGAGAAAGGACACCAGAGCTATGATAATATGAACCCTGGTGTATAAGCGCTGTATAAAGTGATGAGCTGCAGAACTAGCCAACTCAAGGTTGGAGACCAGTTTTAGAACAAAACAAATTTTCCTCAAGTTGTAGCGCGGTTGTACAAGTCAATGAAGCTTGGCTTTCAGTCGACTTTCCACTCTCCCAAGTCAAATTTAGCTCAATAGTCAACTGTTTGTATTGCACTGAAGCCTTCTTTGCACCAGGTTGCAAAAGGGGCAGAAAAAGGGCAGAAAAACAATATTTGAAAACGGTTATATTCGTCTTTAGAAATCCACCTACACCTTAAACAACGGATATTTTTGTCCTTCGTCCTGTGTGAAATCAAACGTCCACGCACTGCGGAAACGGTCTTTGTGCACCGATCAATATGCTTGTCCGTCACAAGCCATCAAGCTGTCAAGCGCCATATCTCAATGATTGTTGCTTCCATAGATTATTGCAACCACTTGCGGACATTTTCTTTTTCTACATATCTCGATTGTGAGGTTCACGTAAGAATTGGCAATATCACGATCATGTGAACATCCGCACCTCATGCCAATTCTCATCGACGTGCAATGTACAATCCTCCTGATGTAATAGTACAGGCTCAGAGCCTCAGCTAGAATCCCATGGTAGCACAGGATCAGAATGGAAGGGGTAATGAATAAAGCCAGCGAAATGCGCTGGAATAGTGTAATAGTTTCTTGGTCGGAGAAAGCAAACCAGCACATGAAGCACAGAAGCCATATCGCTTCGACTAGTCTTTTCGTACCATTACTTTTCAAGTCAAATACAACAAGATTAACAAGTCTTTATAACTTTCACTTTGGCGGTCAGAGCATTCGTAAATAAGCACTTCAAAAGATAGCGCTAGTGGCACCAACTACATATTTGGTGGTCAAAGTATTGACGAAAGAGCCATTCTAAAGGTAGCGCTAGTGGTGCCAAGTACACAGTGGTACAATGAATATTACTAGTATCAAACATTAGTGGGGACCACAGTACTACAATGTCAAAACATTGACAACTTTCTGCACACACAGTTCAGGCTTCAGCTTGGCAATGTGCACTGCCTCCTGCACAGCAAGGTGAGATTTGTTGTGCGCACGCGCATGAATTCTAAAGTGAGAATGGGTGCAAGGTTTGCAGACTGCACTTAGGCAGGTGGGTGACAATCTCAGGTGGCGGAGTATCACCGAGTGCTTCTAATTATTGTCAGTGTCGGTGGTCCATTCGTTCGGTTGCTTCTCTGCCAGGCGAGGGGTCATACACGGTTGCTATCTTTTTAATGACCGTTGTATTCGACTTGAAAGGTAATCGTACGAAAGGTCTAAAGGTCTAGTGGAAACTGTATGATTTCTGTGCTTCATGTGTTGATTAGTGTAATCATCATATTGCATTGCTCACCTCCCTGGGGTTTTCTGTGTATTTCCTTTGGTAACTTGATGGATGCCATACATTTGCCAATACCTGATAGGTATCTCTACATATTGTTCGAGCACGATCAATGTAAGAAATGGAGTTTTCCATGTCTCCGATACTCACATCGGAGCTGAGGCAAATGGTACATGTAATCAAGGTTACCTCCTATCGAATAATCCAACAATAACATGCCAACCACGCAATGATAGCCATGGTGTGTGGAATAACCTTCTAAGCTGCAACCGTAAGTGACGCAATATCCTTTGGCTTATATAATTATTTGTATTGTTGAACTGGTCTTATCCGGACCTCTCCTACCCAGTCATCTCCTTTAGTCGAAGTGTTGTGTCATGAACTGACATAAGGAGTCTATACATGGCGACAGACAGGGGAAGGACTTTGTCGTGAATGCGTGAAAGGATAACATCATACAGCATAGGACATCTCCCCCTTTTAAAATGGAAGAAAAACTGTTATGGAGCAAAGGCAGGACAGATACATGTACGGGTTGTACATAGCCAAGTACATAGAACAGAACTATGCAATGTGCCCGCGAGAGCATTAGCGATAGCATGAAGCCAGAGAGAGAGAGAGAGAGAGAGAGAGAAAGAGAGAGAGAAAGAGAGAGTTACATGGTAGTGATTAGTCTCTGCGCTGGCAGAATGTTGTTGCAAGCATGTAGAATTGGCTGTGACGTAGACACGGTATATTTTTCATTTTTACAAAGACCACTTAAATGCCAAAACATGAGATGCAGCTAGGGGAAGCACGCACAACCTGAATTGTGGCAGTGGTGGTGAGGTTTAGGGAGCTCCGCCGACCTAGGGTCTCGACTTTATAGCCACCTAGACGCACTAAGAGTGGGTGAGGGAGGGAGAGCGAGAGAGCGAGAGAGAGAGAGAGAGAGAGAGAGAGAGAGAGAGAGAGAGAGAGAGAGAGAGAGAGAGAGAGAGAGAGAGAGAGAGAGAGAGAGAGAGAGAGAGAGAGAGAGAGAGAGAGAGAGAGAGAGAGAGAGAGAGAGAGAGAGAGAGAGAGAGAGAGAGAGAGAGAGAGAGAGAGAGAGGAGAGAGAGAGAGGTTGGCGTGGGACTAGCGTCGACGGTGGTACTGCTGACACTGGTACGGGAGGAGTCACTGGCTGGAGCAACTTCACTGCAAGACGGTTTCGGCGCAGAACACTGGATGGGGTGGCTATGCTGTAGGAGCAATCGGTGAGTTGCTCAACAATTGTACCCTCGCACTTGTCGTCGTCCCACACTTTTGCTCCCAGTGGCAAAAGGTAGAGCGACTTGGCTGCGAACCATTGATCGAAGTGATCTTTCTGGCCATGCTTAGCCTCCTGCTCCTTGACCCGTAGAGCAGAGATGTCTGGCCAGGATGGTTGCAGGAGATCAGGTTGGCACGGAAGATTGGTGTGGAGCCTACGGCCGTACAAGACTTCGGCCGGCGAATAGCCGTTGGTCAGGGGTGTAGAGAGATAGCGGTTGGCCAGGGGTGTAGAGTGATAGATACTGGCCAGGGGTGCAGAGCGATAGCTGTTGGTCAGGGGTGCAGAGCGATAGCCATTGGCCAGGGGTGTAGAGCGATAGCTGTTTGCCAAGGATGTAGAGCGATAGCCATTGGCCAGGGGTGTAGAGCGATAGCCGTTTGCCAGGGGTATAAAGCGATAGCCGTTTGCCAGGGGTGTAGAGCGATAGCCGTTTGCCAGGGGTGTAGATTGATAGCCGTTTGCCAGGGGTGTAGAGCAATAGCCATTGGCCGGGGTGTAGAGCGATAGCCGTTGGTCAGGAGGTGTAGAGCGATAGCCATTTGCCAGGAGCGTAGAGCGAAGGCCGTTGGACAGCGATGTAGAGCGATAGCCGTTTCTCCAGTGGTATAGAGTGATACGCTAAGAGAGACTGCTGTAGACAACCCGGCGCACGGATGAGGTGTTTGGCAGTTTGCAGAGCGTGTTCTCCTTCGCCGTTGCTCTGAGGATGCTTCGGGCTGCTTGTCTGATGCGTGATGTTGCATGACGATATGAACTGGGCAAAGGCGTCGGAAGCAAACTGTGGCCTGTCGCCAGGCGAATTTTCTTTGCTTGCCTAGAGCTAGCTGGCCTCCACACTCCATCAGCTTCTAGCAAAAGGTCCACTGACTAGCTGGTGGTGGTATCATCCCGGGATCAGCTCCGCAAACAAAAGACTCCAAGGCAGCAAACTGTTGTAGTTGTAAGTTTCACTGCTCTTCCCTGTGAAGAACTAAGTGGTTGAGTGCTGATGCACAGGTCAGTATATCCTGCACAGATACAAGTACTAGTAAAACTCAGACTGCGTACTGGAAATGTTAAGACTTTCTACAGGGAAAGTCACGTGAGTTCGACATAGTCTTAAAAATGTCACATTAGTTCGACGTAGTCATAAAAATGTAACTATAATAATATAGATCATGAGTCTGACTCCCTACTGGACTTCTGACTGTTTACAGGACGACTGCCTACTGAGTCCAACATATTATACCCAATATGTAGGTTTGCTACGGGCAAACCAAAGTTATCATGGCACAGAAGCCTCGCGGCCAGCGCCTCGCAGGCAGTCCGCAATGCCGGCTGTCATCATACATTGCTGGCAAAGAACAGCAGCGAGACCTTTCTATGCAAACAAATTTGTTTGAGCACCTTGGCTTGCAATATGAGCAGTGCTGTGCGAATTTTCTGCAGCGTTGTGCGACTAGTGTCTACCGGCTTGCAATCAGCAATGTTGTGTGCGAATTTTTTGCGGCGTTGTGCGACTAGTGTCTACCGCTAGCCTACCATGAGTCGTTTTCAAACAGCAGCAACAGGAGATCCGCGAGCTAATCCACTGCATGCAACTTGCGGAACATTTGTTCCCACACAATTTCCTTCCCACCCTCCCAACTGCTACCTCAACTCACGTTTCTGGCGCACACATGACGTTGTATTTCTCGCTCAACATGTTTCGGTTGTGTTCTTTATATCTTGCCAATATGTGCTTGCCATGCCTACATGATGCCAAATCGCCATTGGAGTTATACACCCGGTTTTTTCCCTCACTACTGCGTCCGTCGGTGCAAGGGTTTTTCCCTGCTGGCTTGGTCCAGGAAAATTAAGCTGACAGTCCCAAGTGGTTCTGCATCGTGGCCTATTTCTGTTATCCGCATGCACATCTTTCCCATTTGAGACATTCTCTGTTCTCAGTGCTTGCTTTCATGCCTCACTCGTGATTCGGTTCGCATCTGGCTGCGGCCAACTACCCTTCAATTTGTGTGCTGTTGCTATTGCTGTATAATCTGTGTGTACCAGTATATATATGGCGGGCTACAATCCATGAGAATATAATAATTATGCTCTCAACTGTCATGCATACCTTTATATTTAGCATTAGGTGGCTCTACTCAGAGTCATTGGCGGCTCCATCCAGAGACATTTGCCGGCTCCATGCGGAGTCACTTGCTGGCTCCATGCGGAGTCATTTGCCGGCTCCATGCGGAGTATTTTGCCGGCTCCGTGTGAAGTCATTTGATGGCTCCATGCTGAGTCATTTGCCGGCTCAGTTGTGAACCATCTAGCGATCCCGAGCAGAGCTAATCATACTAGTTGCCCAAATCGGCGCTCCTATGGAATGGCATTGCCCTTCTCAGAGACATCAGTTGGTCCAAGTCCCCCAGGCTTCAACTCTTCACTGACACGCCTGGCATCGGTTTCGGCGGGCTTTACCACGCAGCGCGGTTCTACCGCACATGGTCAACACACCAGTCGGATGGCCCATTTCGCAGCATTATCTGACAGGAACTCTACACAATTATTGCCATTGCGCCCGCTTTATGGGGAGAACAATGGGCGCATCATGCTGCCCAACGCCAACAGACTACTTCAATAGCGCACATCATCTCTGTCAAACACTACTAATCAAGGCCGGCGACCTAATTTGGAAGTCAGTAGCCCCAAGTTCTGCCCGCACATACATGCCAGGGACAAGGGCGTATCTGAAGCTGTGTACACAACTGGGATGCCAGCCGAGTAGGCCGTCGGTTAATGACTTGCTGGCATTCATCACCCACTGCGTATCCCGTCACAGATCTAGCACAAGCAGCACCGACAAAATGTCAACGCCAGGCTATCACCCAATCAGACCTGCAGCAACTCTTGACCGTGATCCTGCGCTCTCTCTCTACTGCGAATCGGACAGATGCATGCTCTGGGCCGCCTTCATGACAGCCTTTTCGGGATTGCTCAGAGTGAGCGAGGATACTGCCGCCTCTCCCCGCTCCGCTTCGAATGGCCGCACTCTGACCTTGGGTCAAGTCTCACTCACTGGGACTCAGATCAACATACGACTCGGGATAGCGACGATCTCCCAACGTGGCACTGGGGGCCAAGTCATCTTGCAGCCATTGTCCGGCAGCCAGCTCTGCGCTGTCCAAGCAATGCGCAAGTACCTCGCTATCCGCCACGTAACGCAAACGACGCCACCGCTGTTCATATTCGGAAATGGGCAATATCTCACAGCCAAGTATGTGAACTACTGGATGACGAGAGCCCTAGGTTCGGGTGTTAGCAGTCACTCCCTCAGGATCGGCAGGGCTACTGCAATGGTCGGAAGGAATGCCTCAACTTGGCAGCTCCAGAAGGCCGGCCGCTGGGCTAGTAAAACGTACATAACGTACCTCCATGTGCCGGCTGGCCTGCCTCTTGGCCAGCAATGAGCCGGCTACGCTGCCATGTTAACATTCGCGTGCTGCTGGGCACTGTGTTTGTATCAATCCTGCCCAAAATACTCTAAGCACTCTGCACCCTCTTATGTAGGAATATGACCTTCCCAGCTTGCCCGATTAAGGATCTCTGCTCCAGCCTGGACCACATACTCAAACTCTTTAACACATTGTGTTGCGTACTGTCACTGCTCAGCTTATCTGCATGCGTGTAGCGCAGCGTTTGCTCAACCGCTGAAAGAAAGCAAGAAAAGAAATATGGCTAAGACAGTGTGTATATGGGGGGTTGCCACTAACCACTGACTCTTCTTGGGGAAGCAAGCAAAGCCCCTCAGCTGATTGCATCTTGGAACAATTCTCTCCATGAGCTTTCAAGCACTGGCTGCCCAGCAGCAAGACCACATGGTCCCAGCAGGACCAGCTGGTCCCAGCATAGACACATTGTGTCCAGCAGCCGGGCCAATTGGCACCAGCATACAGCAGGACCGTCCGGCCCAGCAGTCATTTGACTACCTGCGTACAGCCGTGCCTCACAAGGGCACAGCAGCATTAGTTAGGATCATTGGCCTTAATCTCTTGCACTGCCTGCCATCTACCAGCATTGTAACAGAATTTTCTACAATCCCGCATCTTGGAACAATTATCTGCAGGAGCTTTCAAGCACTGGCTGCCCAGCAGCAAGATCACATGGTCCCAGCAGGACCAGCTGGTCCCAGCATAGACACATTGTGTCCAGCAGCCGGGCCAATTGACCCCAGCATACAGCAGGACCGTCCGGCCCAGCAGTCATTTGACTACCTGCGCACAGCCGTGTCCCACAAGGGCACAGCAGCATTAGTTAGGATCATTGGCCTTAATCTCTTGCACTGCCTGCCATCTACCTGCATTGTAACAGAATTTTCTACAATCCCACTTTGCGGGGCCGCCTGGTATAAATGCATTGTTGCAAACAATTCGCAGATTACAAATTCTGCAAAACACTTGATATGATCCAGCCGCAGCAGCTCGGCAACCCCAACTTCAACTTGCTTCATGTGCATGTGGGTGATAAACCCAGAAATCTATCTTTCTCTCTCTCTCTCTGCTCTCGCCCTCTCCCTTGCTCCGTTGTTTTTTGGTTGTTTTATTCTTGTATAAAATATAGGAAGGGAACCTGGGATGGATGCCACTCAAACTTTGTTCTCATTTTCCTGGTTTTGTTCTTCTATGTCTCTTGTGTCCACAGAAAAAGTAGCTGCCAATACTGGTGCTGTCATTGGGGGCATTTTTGGCGGCTTAGCAGGTATTATGGTGATCCTTTCACTTTTGCTGTGCAAACAAT
Source organism: Sycon ciliatum (assembly GCF_964019385.1). Taxonomy (NCBI): domain Eukaryota; kingdom Metazoa; phylum Porifera; class Calcarea; order Leucosolenida; family Sycettidae; genus Sycon; species Sycon ciliatum. Next base: position 5,712,887 of record NC_088648.1, on the reverse strand, counting down.
CAAACAGGAACCAGATCTTTAGAGTGATCCACAAACATCTTGAGCTGGGAGCGCGGCCCACAACTGGCACCGTTATGGAGGACTTCAGTGGAAGTGACAATATTGATAAACGTGGGAGCACTGCAACATTGCTTACCGGTATTGATCCATCTAAGGTGGCGACCATGGCAACAAGCTGTGAGAGCACGGCCAAAGAGGTCTAGTATGGTGACACGTCACTGTGGCTGTGGAAAAGGACATTGATTAGCTGTACACTGGTTGTACACTGGTACACTGCCAAAACTCTCCCCGAGCTGAAGATAGTCACTATGACCCAGTATGATGTGAGCACACCACATTGCCAGTGTTTGAGAAGGAAATGGATTGATACAATTATCATGATGGTGTCTACAACTGGAAGCATCAACATCATTGCTATCTCTGCAGCTCGCACAGCCTGATGAAAATCAACACGATAGTTATTGGTGGTTCAAATTTGCTAAGTCAGCATTTCATCAATGTTTCCATGTAGATTGTTCATTTCGTGTTTTCTTTCCATTTCTTCATTTGAAGGTTATCCGACTTTGCATGTCTTTTTTTCCTCTCAATTTATCACTTTCCTGCAAGTGCGATCTACTCGTAGATTTTTGGTTAGGTGATTTTCTGTGAGCAACTCCATTATGCATTGTCTGTTTACTATGGTCGTGTTTACTGCTCCTAATCACCAGCATTGTTCAGTATGGCTCATATGGTGCGATTGGGCTTCGGTATTATCGACCTTAGGATTTCCCAGTGTCAGCATACGGTTTATTATTATTCTGAGACCTGTGGTCGGGTAATTTTCTGCAGGAACTCCATGTTCAGCCCTTTCCTGTACAAATGCATGAATTGTGTGCAGCTTGCAAGAGTACCGTTGAAAGCTCCTGCTACACAATGGTGAGCAAGGTGCACTCGTGTTTCCTACACAGTCATCCATGCGGTGATTAGGCAAGTATGACCTATGCCAATGGTTCATGCACGGGGGGGGGGGGGGGAGGAGGGGGAGGGGGATTAGCAAGTTCTTGTGGACAGACTGGCGTTGGTTGGGTTTCGGTCACGTGTGAGCCTCCAGTTTAGCGGCCATCCCGGCAATGTTCTTCGAAATGGCTGGGTACTTACGCGGATCTCCTACTCTTGTAGAAGCGGTAGGAACTTGGCACGGAGGGCTGGTATATGTGGATTTTGTTTACTAGTACATGGTATTTTATTCATAATATTACGTACGTATACATGTACGTATACATGTACGTATATGTGCATGCTAGTACTAGTTCTGTATATTGTGGACTTCCTATTCTTTTAAAATAGTTTTAGGGGCTGGAGGAACTTGGCACGGAGGGCCTACAGTTGGCACCGGCGGATTATGCCGGCATAATTATTGGCATAATTTGGAGGTTGAAAATTTGGAGCATAGTGAGGCATCCTTTCGGAGGTAGGAGCATAACTACATGTTTGGTATATACAGAAGCCTTGCTTGGTAGTTTAACATGTTTTTCGATTTTGACAGCATGTTTACGCGTCCTCGCCTTGCAACATGCTGTAAAAATCGAACTACATGTTTGTACCGCAATTCCAGTATGTAAGCTACACAATTGTGCACAATGCAGCTGATCAGTGCTGGTGAGTGGTGGTCCGCATGGTAAAGGGTTCGGAGTAGCCCTTTTCCAAAGATGCTGGCCACTTTTTTTCGCAACTTTCCGTTGTTTTGCAAGAAATCGCAACTTTCTTCATTTTCACAAACTACTTCGCAACTTTTCCGAAAAGGTGTGCAGAGAAGCGCGCTGGATCGAGACCCCTATCAAAATAATAAATTCTACTACTACTACTACTACTACTACTACCATCGACCAAGCTATGGTTATTGTTCTAACAATTAAAAAAATTGAGGTATAGTTGATGTTCGGTCATGGTGGAAGGAGAGGTGGAGCTACGGGAGAGATGAGCTGATTTTTCGCAGGGTGAGGGTGACATCGGTTGGACGAGCATGACGATTACGAAGACAGTTGAACATGATCATTTTCAAAGGTAACTGAAACTCCAACTAATTTGGCAATGAAAAAATCTTTTTACAAAAGATATCAACGAATGAATAGAAGGAGTCATGTTTTCTCTTTCCATGTTGATGTCTAGCATGCATGGTCATCTTGGTATGGGGATATTCACGTATTTTGTTGTACTAATGGCCACTTATTATTATTATTACACGCACGTCCGCGTTTACGTCAACAGTAAGTCCACGTATTCGCATGTGCCAGAAGACAGGCAGAGTGGGCAGGGAGGAAAACAAAAATAAACAAGAGCAAAAAATAAATGTAAGACAGCAGGCGACAGGCACATAACTCATGTTCGATGATAGGTGCTCAATGCACGGGATCTATTCGAAAGATCAAAAAAATACAACAAGAATAACAGACAACGACGATAGGTTTGTAGCTCATGGTCGATGGTAAGTGCTAAATGCAAGGGGCCACTTGCAAGTACGAAAAGGCACAATTTTCCGAACTTTGAGGCTCCATAAGTACAACAAAGTGAGTATGTATCCCTGAGTGCCAAAGCATATTATGAGGATTTCGCGAGCATAATGCGAGAATCCATGAAAGCATAATTCCATGATTTCGCGAGCATAATCCGCCGGAGCCTAGCCTACAGTCCATTCAGAAAAAAATGAACTTCTAGCTTTTGGCCATAAATGGGTCAAACGTTGAGTTTTTTTAGAATTTTTTTCTGCAATCCCATATGGAATCCTCTTCCAATTATGTTTCTGAAGTTTTTTTGTCCAAAAAGCAAGCCATAGCAAGAATAGGATTTCGGCCAGGTTTTGCCCCAAAAGCACTGAATTGGGAAAAACCATCAAAATCCAGGCCGTTTGACCCCGCCTGCAACAGTGCATTCTGCGGTTCGAACCCCAGTTCAGGCACCCTTTTTGGACCCTTTTTCAAATTTCAAAGTTCGCAGCACTGCACTGTGTACGATGAAATCACGAAAAATCGCCAAATACGGGAGCTCGCCAGAGCCAGGACCCATCTTTTTATGAATGGACTGTAGGGTGCATATGCATGTATACTGTTGAAATCAAAACTGTATAACCTCCCAATGGGGCTGTTAAGTGATGACGTCACAGTTCCTTCGATACGCATAGCAACGATCCCACTGGGGACAAACAAAAGTAGCGTCGTCCCCACCGACCCAGTTGTCAGTGGCAACATATAGGAATCGTGTACATTTCTTTGTTTCTTCTTTGCTGTTTTCAGTGAGTGTTTTGTTTTCTCTTTGTCCTTGATCTCGACGATGTTGTCGTGCTCATTACCTTACTGAGACGTTTCTTGTGACTGTAGCCAGTGTCATGGAGGATTTTATTGGCGTGACAAGGTAGATCGCCGAGATCGAGCGTGAAAAACGCTCTGCATTAGTAGCTCCTGTAGAATGTTTTCTGGGTTGGCGTATCCATGGTCAACAAAACCAAGGTGCAAGACAGCATGAGAGATCGTGTAAACGATGTGAACTCCAAAAGGTAAGCTCCTGAACAAGTGGAAAGATATGGGTATTTACAAACTCTCTCTTCATCCATCGATTGGCGCTATGCATTGCATTTTGTCTTCACAGATAATCTGGCCAAATTTATTGTAACTAGAGAGTGCAATCGTGCACTGCTTGGGGCCCATCCCAATGTCATCACATGGCTGTGGTGACTAGTGTATATCTGGGAGAATTTTTCCTCGACTGATACGGAGTGCAGGTGGATCGATTATGAGAAATGCGAACATGTGAAGTAAGTAATTAGTTGTGTCGAAGAAATGTCCAATAAAATAAAATTTACTTTACACTCAAACATACACTGTAGATGTAAATCAAGAGTACATAACCCCCCAGAGTGTGCAACGCCGATCGAGCTCTGCATAGGGTCTCGGTCGAGCGGAATCGGATCTTCTGATGTCATGCGTACACTCCACACCAGCGCAAGGCCGGTCTCGAGGCAGGGCACCATTGTTTTTGATCCAAGAGTACCCGCGACTCCCCGGGTTCCCCTCAGATGTGTACGGTATTATGACGCAAAGATCCGATTCCGGTCGACCAAGACCCTATGCAGAGCTGGATCAGGCGTTGCACACTCTGGGGGGTTATGTACTCTTGTGTACATGTAACATCATGATAATGATTCCATCTTCATTGTCCCGCAACTGGTACACCATACGCACCGAATACATGGTGTGTGTGTGTGCGCGCGCGCAAGCGCGCGCATGTACATGCACACACTCTCATGCGTGGCCGAGTCGGCCAGATGAACAGACCATGCATTTACACGAGGTGTCCGTAATGTCATTGGAACGCTGTACTTTATGACTTTATTCCAAAAGAGTATGTCTTGCCCCTGACGAATGGAGTTGTGTCTGTGCTCAGCGGGTATCGGGCTATGACGCAACACTGCAATCAGCGCTGCAATTAAAAGAGCACTGCATGGATTATTTTGACTAACTTCCTTTGCGTTTACTTGGTTGAGCCCGTGGTTTCATTTCTGTGTTCTGTCATGATTGGCCTCTGGAAATAATCAGAGTGGATGTCATTTTGCCATATATGTGTGCCTTGTGCGACAGGTTCAAGGCTAGATGCACTTCACATTCGGCGTGCGATCTCAGCGTCTGGGACCTGTCTTGGTTGGATGATTATTCAAGCCTGATACTACTCGACACACCAATGTTCATGTCAATGTAATTTTTTCAGAGCTGCACTATTTACGTGTTGGCGCTTACTTCGGTGTTACTGTTAGCGTGTTTCCCCCGGATTGTTTCTATCATCATGATCGTGTGTTCTTGGGCTGAGCGAGCACATGCACAAGTGTGCAGCTATAACCCTGTGTATCTTTGGTTACACTTTGTTCTGCAATGCATGTACTTTGTAACATTATGTGCTTGCACTGCTTTGTCTGGCCTGCGTATTTCAGGACTATTCAGTGCATTAGACCCAGGTTTGTTTGGTTGCCGGATGACCTCTTGTTGCGTCGCTCTGTATTTGTGTTCATCAATTTTTGGGCTTGAGAATTGAGCTGTTGTGTGGTTCCCAATATGAAAACATCATGCTGGTGCTCTGTGTTTCGATTATCGACTGTCGGAGCAGTCATGCATTTATTAGCAGAACGGTCAATACTGTAGTCTTTTCACGTGTTTGTCTTTTTTGTGTTTTCGCCGGGGGTATCAGCGGTAACGTTGCACACAGAACGGCAGTGTTGCATCACTGGACAACCCTGCTTCTGCATCTGACTTAATTTCCCCAGGATCTGGTGCAGTTACACCAGACAGCCACTTCCTGTAAACACGCAAACAGCAAAAGAAGAGATCCCGCAAATCAGGAAAAAACATTATGGAAAATATAGAGTACTTCTTTTTGAAGTAGATCATACAACATTCAATAATCTGGAGTAATTACAGTGAGACAAACACTTCAAACAGTGCTCTCTCTCTCTGTCTCCATCCTTCCAAAAATACCCTATGACAATTCCCTAGAATTATTTTATATTCTTAGGACATCATTCTGAACATAATAAATTCTTCCATGGGTCTTCAATCACCACGGAGGGCGAAAATATATCTAAGTCATGCAGTTTACGGGAGGTACGAGCTGTCATGGATATAGAGGCTGATATTGTGCCAGCGTGAGGGCAGAGACAGAAAGAAGACACTGATTTCTTGAACAACTCACCTATATATAATCGAATCCACAAGGAGCGCTCATACTTTGATCCATCAGGACGCGAAACATCTTCAAAGCACTCTCAAACACGGAGTTTTACTGTGGGCAGCCAATTTCACAGCCATCATGAAGGCACTCGACGACTACAGGAGTTTTGTAGAGGAAAGAACAAGGAGTAAAGAGCGACAACAATCGCTTGAAGAAAAAGCAAAGAAAAACAACTGTCTCTCCAGTCATTTAGATGCTGTTGCCCTTGACATCTGGTTCCATCCAGAGGACGCGACTTTTGTTTGTCCCCAGTGCTCTCCGTTGCTATGCGTATCGAAGGAGCCGTGACGTCACACTTAACAGCCCCATAGTGTGCAGCTCTGCAAATGGTGTCTCTAGCGGCAAAATGTCACATCATGTGTCCCAGGTACGTTTTGTACTGCGTACACACGAAAGATAGCGTGCGCGCAATGCCATGATCATTATACTAGCAATAAAAACTGCTTTAGGGGCCATCCGTAATAATTATTATCGATCTTTTTCACGAAACGAAAAACTTTGGTTTATGGATGGGTGGGTAGCGACCGGTTTCGTTTTGAAAAAACATCGAAAGCGGAAAAATCAACGCTCACTGCATGCATTGATGCATGCATACATAGTCATTGTGTACATCGAAGTAGATCGACAGTACACTCTACGTCGCGCGGCCAAGCAAGTGCTGCATGGATGCACTGATACCACTCTGTACTCAGTGCAGTGAGTTCCTTTCGTCCTCGGATGACTTCTCCGACGAGGACCTAGCAGTCATCATGATCATTCACTCTGGGACCGACGACAGAATGATAGATAAATACTTCGTTCCAGCCGCCGATGCAAGAGAATTTCAAATTACGGAGCGGGGCGCACGCCAAGTAAATTCTCACGCAAATATGGGGAACGCCAGCCGCTGAAGACGATGTCGTCGTAATGTACCAGGAAGAATCTGATCGTGCTTATGGTGGGGAAGCCATGGAGAGTGATCCCCGTGTCGACAGTCTTCCAGAGACGGAAAATTAGGCCATCGACTTTCTACGTACCTGATTGACGGCAGTGCGGCGTGCGTGCGACTTTACGGAGCTAACCGACAGCGATTCTGGGGCGATGCTGCTCTCATTTGCGAGCGAGGCACGACCACTGAAGTCTGTGATAGCTATGGCGTTTGTTTCCGCTCCGAAGTTGACTTGTTTTGGCAGTATCATGTCAATGTCGGAACTCTGACGATTTGCAAGTGTACAATTCCCGTGTTTAGACGTAGAGGTGCCAATTATTTAGCAGCGTATGTGTGTGGTAGGTGAAAATAAATGTTTCCATGGTCAAGAAGTAGTACCAGGCTTCCAAGAAAACATAACTAATTTACTTACTTGCACAATCACACAAAATGTGGCCTCGCTGTGTTGTAACAGCCAATCAAGATCATTTTCTGCACAAAGTCTCAAGTCAATTAATTTTTTCGTTTCAAGGGGGTGGGTGGGTGGGGGTGGGTCATAACTAAACTTTTTCGTTTCGTGAAAAAGATCGATAATTACGGATGGCCCCTTTAATATGGCAGTTTTCTAAAAAAAAGGATGGAAAGCGAGAAGATCTTTTCCCCTCGTGGTCCTCTTTCCTATTCATGCATGTTGGCGCAGTACTCGTACAAGTCACCCATGAAGTGTCAGACCAAGATGGACTCCTGGGCAGACTAAACAAGTGTTGAAAGCAGTATTTTTTTAAAACTAGGATCCTCAAGTGTCGCGAACTGATGGTGGTGTTGGTGAGAAGGAGAGCTCTGTGCCAGAACTTTGCAGCCTAGAGAGCGTGTGTGGGCAGGCGTGTCTTTACCACCATATTTATCAACCATAAGTACAGCTGTAGTGGTGTCTTCGAGTTCATTCTCCCGAGTCAAGCTCCGTATGAAGACATCCAAGAAGAAGATTGCCTGATGAATCCAGCGGGGACGAAACGTACGTCGCAATCGAGCTATGTCGTTGCTGTGTCATCATCTATGTGCCATGCGCTACTTGATGTACCAGCCTGCAATGCCGGATACCGCCAGCCATGCATCGACCAGGCGCCAGGCGCGAACTGATGGTGGTGGTGGTGAGAAGGAGAGCTCTGTGCCAGAACTTTGCAGCCTAGAGAGCGTGTGTGGGCAGGCGTGTGTTTACCGCCATATTGCCAGGTGTGTTTTTACCACCATATTTATCATCCTCAAGTGTTGTGATTATTGTGAGGTTTTGTGTGAAATTATAATTTTCGGCTATCACATTTCGCTAATTTCTTACTTTTTAGACGGGGTCCATGGACTAGAACACAATAACCTTTTTTAGAAAACTGCCATAAAGCAGTTTCTATTGCTATAATTTCTTTTGTTCTTTTAGCTAAGAAAAGCTAAGGATATTATTATAATAATTGTGTCACCAATGGAATGCCCTAAATGATGGCCTACATGTAGCGCCTCTACATGTGCATCATATCAAATTCAATACCGTATTATACGCATTGATGTGCAAGCCTTTTCTTGCAGAAAATGGCACTAGTCTTGCATATTCATGTTCTTCTGCAGGGGAATCATATGGGTAGTGGCGGTGATCCTTTTTTTAATACTCGGGTCATTCTGTGGATGTTGCTGTTGCAGAATTTTATGACTGTCATAAAATTGTCTTGTCTTTCAGAACATTCAGATGTCCACACCCTAAATCACATTTACTTGAGAATTGTAACCAGGTGCCCGCAGATGTTTTGTTGATTCTGTGTTTATAATTGTGGTCATGGGTTGTCGTGATAAGGTCATCCTGCATCATATTGTATTGAAATCGCAATCCTGTTGATGTCGATACACCTTTTGGAAGTAGTTCAATGACTTGTAATAATAATAATAATAACTTCAAAGTGTTACAAGTCCAGGTCGCGGATCGTGTTATGGCGGAGAGCCGGGTATCCACCAGTTGGGCACGAAAGAGCATGGCTGGTGTTAAACGCCTTGCCAACACACACAAGTGGATGGCAGGCGGGGAGGGACCCAGCCGAACCGCAGACAGCGTGCGTATCTGAAGGCGCCTTTGTGGAGGACAAACCCGAACTGCTTCAGGGGCCGGCAAATGAGCCAGTTGGACGCTCCTTTCTCGATCGCCATCCCCAGGGTTCGCTGAGTGGGCGCATCACATGTGGCCAGGAGCTGACTGGCTCGGTCTCGAGCGGCTCTCCTGGTTGCTGCTGCTGTAGTTAGCTTGGCAGCATGGATGGTGGTGGGCACTTCGTCCATGTTGGCGTCTTGGTCCAGTATCCGGCTCACGAGGATGTTGGTGACAGCGACAGACATATTGTATTGGTCCGTCAAAGACCTCAGGTCAATGAGACCAAGACCACCTTCTCGGCACGGGAGGGACAGTATGGCGTGCTCTTCGTCACCAGGTGCGGGGCGACCGGTTAGAGCAGGGATGAACCGCTGTCGGATGGAGTGCTCCAGCGGGTCTAGCAGTCCACTGATGCCTGGGACACTCCGGGCCACAAACGACCACTTGTGGCGGAGGCCATGAATAAAAGCAGAGTATTCCGCTTGTGGCTGAGTGGTGGCGAAGTCAGCCAGTCGTCCAACCTCTAGCGCCTATGTCTCTACCTTCTCTGTGACATATTGCTTGCAGAATTCGGGAGACCCAAGTACCGCACCGAGATGCTGCCAGCCATCCGTGCGAATCTGGACTGCCGTGTCAGCAAACAGGGATTCTACTTCCTGAAGATGCTCCGGCTTCACAACAAGGACCGACTTGGCATCATTGGGTAAGTATCCATATGCTGGGCCTCGTTGCTTAAGCAGTGACCACCAGTGATGCAGGTTTCGAATGGTGGAAGCGGCAGTGGAGTCGTCTGCATACCACGACTGGAGTGCTCCGCTCTGAGACACTTCCTGGATGAGAGGAACGGTGGCCAGGGCATACATAGCCATGGCTAGTGGATCTCCCTGCGTGGTGCCTTCGCAAGACAGGAGACATTCACCATCCACAAACAGCCGAAATTCTTGCATGAGGGATGTACGGAATTGCCGGGGGTGTTCAATCTCCCGAATGCACGTGGGTAATGAATTCCAAACGGATAGACAATGGAATAACATACGTCGAATCCATGACCTGTGCCTAGCGCCTCTGGCAGATCACGAAGCCTGTCATGATTATTATCCATATAAAAACCGCTCTGTGAGTGGTTCTGAAAAACCTTTACTGGTGCTGCCCCGTCGTAAAAGTAAGAAATAATTATTAGAACTGGCCCATTGTCCCCCCAAATGCGAACTGATCCACCTAAATCGCGAATGACGGGACCCCAACGCACCAGTAGCACGAGGTCGGGAGGTCACAGGATCACAGCAATAATATTATCATAGGGTAACACCACCTACCGCTAGTACAGTACATGGCCTATGGTCCGGACCAACGTCCCCGTCTGCATCCACAGGTAGGAACCTCGTGCTACTGGTGCATTCGGGTCCCATCATTCGCGATTTAGGTGGATCAGTTTGCATTTGGGGGGACAATGGGCCAGTTCTAATTTCTTACTTTTACGACCGGGCAGCACCAGTAAAGGTTTTTCAGAACCGCTCACAGAACGGTTTTTATATGGATAATTTCAGTTCTTTTTCCGTTCCCTCCCCACCCCAACCCCGAAGGTAAACATGATGACCACGCGCGCGATGTACTGTATGTAGCCATGATACTGCAATAACACACTGATACATACCAGCCCTCCCCGCCTGGCTACCCCGCACACAGATACACAAACATGCGTATGCACACGGCACACGCACGTGGCCACGCACACATACGCACATGCACACGACACAAACAGGAAAAGAAATTCTTCATGTATAATGCCATGCAAAGCATTGGCCACCGTACTTGAGGAAGTCAGTTGTGAAACAAAATAATTCAACTACAATGTGTAGACAAGCTGACGGCCAAAGTACAACATAGCAAACATGACATTTGCCCAAGGATTGCAGTTTACAGACCACGCCATGGAACCAGCGAATACAGAATGTAATATCATACAAAGTGACAAGCAAAGAAGTGGCCACCATACACCAGAAACTTGCAGAAAGTCTGCTACAGCCCACACAGGACAAAGCTGACCTGATACTCGTCCCAAAATCGCAAGTGGCAGATCCTTTTCAATGCATAACATGCAGGTGTACGTTAGACACATGGACAACATCTGACCGTGTCGCCAGCATACGATGTCATCACATGTTTACCCCACAAGTTACACACATGCACATTAGAAGCACAATGAAAGCAATGGAAAAGTACGATTTGGTTGCTGAAGCATCTTCACACTTCAAATTCAGACTTCAATGTGGTCGTCACAGGATGATATACCTGCAAGATACAAGTGATGAAGAAAGAAAGCAGAAGGTCGTGAGGTAGGCTATGAGACACCACAAAGGGTTCACCTACATGTCTCTTCAGGGCTAGTGCACTCACACGCAGAATTGTCATAATCGAGCATTTCCCAAACTGAGAAGTGCAATGAAATCCACTTGCATGTACAGTAGCAATTTTGCAATATGATGCGCAATTCGACACGATCTGCGATGCTGCGTGCGATGTGCCCTGCTGTCATGATGGTGACAGTCACCGCGGTATGTTTTGTCAACGTCGCCCGTGCACTCTTCTGTCAAGTCCAATGTGCTCACATACTTGTCAATGTATTTGCAGTGATTAACTTTTATCCTAGTTATGTCACGGGTAACTTTAATGAATTACCTGCAGACCGTGTCGATCCGCACATCGTCCACTCTCTCAGCATCGTCCAGAAGACGAGCACGAATCGCGTCACGGATCACATCTCGGTGACTTCCTTTCATGTCAGCAGTGAAAATGTGCAGTGGTGGTGAAATAGGTGGAAGTGGAGTCCTGTCGGGGAACAGCGCGTTCGGAAGGATGCCACGTGGGGAGGCCAACTGCAGCGTCTGAAACATCGTCCACACTGCCAAGAATGTCACATATTTGCAATTTTGCACGTGGTTTTTTTCTCACGGACAACCATCTTTATGTGTGGCCGTTCCTTTGCCCGTGTTCTTTGCATTCGCTTTCGCTGGGGCACCTTCACCTTCGCCCTCTTTGTGACTGGCCCATGCCTTTTTCCTTTCTTCTTCGATGTCTTTATGTGCGCGGCCTGGTCTTTCCCTCGCGATCTCGCCATGTACTTTGCTGCTTTGCTTTCTCCCGAGATGTCACCATGTAAGCGGTCTGCTTTGTCTTTGCGTGTCCAGGTGCAATTTCTGTCTGTCGCCTTGATGGTTCATCACTGCGTGTCTTCTGGCGAAATCTCGCCATGTACTTGGCCTGCTCTGTCTATTTATCCATTTCATGTGCGGTCCACAAAATCGCAATGCACTAACAAGGAAACGTGAGTATTGCATGCGCTATACCTACTTGCACAGCTCTACCATCCGACTGTCCCCTTCATCATCCCTCGGTCACCATGGACTATTGTACACGGCTTCCAGCCGTGCGACTGTACACCATTGAGATATTGGAACGTTATACACACTCCTTAAGCGTAACGAAGTACATGAGTAGAGCTCTTTCCCTCACTTACCCATCTCTCTCTTTCTCTCTCTCTCTTCTTTCTTGTGCACTCTCTCTCTCCCTCTCTCTGTCTCTCTGTCTCTCTGTCTTTGTCTCTGTCTCTGTCTCTGTCTCTGTCTCTGTCTCTGTCTCTGTCTCTGTCTCTGTCTCTGTCTCTGTCTCTGTCTCTGTCTCGGTCTCTGTCTCTGTCTCTGTCTCTGTCTCTCTGTCTCTCTCTCTCTCTGTCTGTCTCTCTCTCTCTCTCTCTGTCTCTCTCTCTCTCTCTCTCTCTCTCTCTCTCTCTCTCTCTCTCTCTCTCTCTCTCTCTCTCTCTCTCTCTCTCTCTCTCTCTTCTCTCTCTGTCTCTCTCTGTCTCTCTCTCTCTCTCTCTCTCTCTCTCTCTCTCTCTCTCTCACTCACTCACTCTCTCTCTCTCTCTCTCTCTCTCTCCCTCCATTTCTCTCTCTCTCTCCATCTCTCTCTCTCTCTCTCTCTCTCTCTCTCTCTCTCTCTCTCTCTCTCTCTCTCCGCCATTCCCCTCGCCCCCTCTCCCATGGTGCTTGCTGTGTACGCCGATCCCGAGACCCTTGGTCGGGGGAGTCCACTGCATCTCACCAGCGCAGCTCATGTAGCGCCTACACACCCATTGTTGTCTTTTTTGTTTCGTCTTCGTTTTTCTCCCGCTCTTCCGTAGGTATGTGCAATGTGATAAAAAAAAGATAAAAAAGAGAGAGTGAGTGCAATACGCTCTCGACCTGATAACGTGAGTACAAGCCACTGTCCACCTGATAACGTTTTTAGAAGGTAACAGGTCTACCGTCCCACCGTAGATCTACCCTTCATCATTCCTCATTCACCAACGCGCGATACCCTGGCACACACTGGCAACATACCATTTGGGTACCTCACCGTCGTCTAGAGCCTCAGTAGAGGAGACGTCTTCGCAACAATATTTTTCGTCCTGCGCATTCAGTCCGCCGACGCGACAGCGTTTACGGGGCCGTTCCAGATGCAGAAGACATTCAATTCATCGGGCCAGTGGAGCAACAGGGGCAGAGGAGAGACATTGTGAATGGACAAGAAATATGCAGTAACAAGTGCCATGAATGTCAAGTTCTCATTTCCAATTGAGCTATTACTTACAGTGCAGCCATTGCTCGCTCGTCGTGATTCCTCCTCGTTCGTCGTCGTCCACTTCTGCAGTTCTCCTCAGTGCCTGCTCAAGGATTGTAGGACAGCCGGGTACACGTGTACCTGGCGCAACCATTTCAACCGGGTCGGAGCCGGGTACACATGTACCTGGCGCTGTCTCACCAGCCGAGTCACATCCTTTAAAGGGGCACTCCGGCTTCATTTTCGACGCCGAGTTTTCGATGCCAAAACGAAGGTTGGTGAAAGAGAAGACCCCTCGAACAAGAACGAGTCTCCAGAAGCGATCGAGTCGAACAGGAAGACGACTTTTGAATTTCGCCGAGCGAGCGCTGATGACGTAATGAGGGATTAGCTTGCCAGTGGAAATGCATGCGCACATACATTTCACATACTTTTTGGCCAATTTTCAATCGAAGAGGAGGTTGTTTTCCATGTTCTCTCAACGTCGTGATCGATCCCGTCTTCTATATCCTTCCAGGTACCCTGAAGGTCCTCCAGAGGAGAATTTATCTCCAGCAAAGCGTTGTTGATCCGCTAAATTCGTCTCGAGACATTCACCCAGTGCAGTGCTGATAAATGTAGAATGTTGAATGTGTGTGTCAACGATGGAGAGAGAGGTTGATAGCCGCTGTCGCAGGGAAAGTGAAGCTGCTAAGCTTGTTAGCATCACATGAGCATCCAGACTTCAAAGCAGCTTGACAGAATCGGGGAGTACTGACTATTTGTCTCGCCCTCAGTCTAGTGAATTCTTAGGCCAAATTATTCGATCAGGATCCCTTCTACAAGATGTGTAGTACAGGTGATTTCTGAACTTGACGATATGGAGACCGACCAGTAGACCTACCAACAACATGTACCTGTAGGAAATTCAACCAAGGATATTGCTATCCTCTTCAGTGGCTGTTGTTTTTTAGTATAGAGCGGACGTCTTTGATAGTTTTCGTCCTACGCATTCAGTTGGCGGACGGGACTGAGTTTAAGGGGCCGTTCCAGTTGCAGAACACATTCATCAATGGCCCTTTACGATACGGGGGTACCGGAAGGAGTTCGCACCCGGAAGGAGTTCGCACCATGCAGGGAGTTGTATGTCTATACAACTCCCTGGCACCATGTCTCCAAAGGCCTAGAGCGGACGTCTTCGCAGCAATGTTTTTCGTCCTGCGCATTCAGGCCGCCGAGGCGACAACGTTCAAAGGTTTAGGGGCTGTTCCAGTTGCAGAAGGCATTCATCGATCATCAATGGCACTTTGCGGTACGGGGTACCGGAAGGAGTTCCCAAAATGTCTCCAAAGGCCTAGAGCGGAGTAGTAGTAGTACAGTTGTAGATTTTATTATTTTACTAGGGGAGTCCCAACAGGCGTTGCCTTTTTACTGGGAACCCTAGGTGAATTTTTACCATGTTTACATACAGTGTAAGAGACGGCAGTCAGTGGGAAGAGCATTCCATCTGTCTGCCGCCAGGAAAGAAATAGAACGCATGCCATATTGCGTAGAAACAAGCCTAGAGCGGAGTCTTTGCAGCAACTCTTTTCGCCCTGCGCATTCAGTCCGCCGACGCGACAGCGTTTACGGGGCCGTTCCAGGTGCAGAAGACATCCATCAATGGCACTTTGAAGTACGGGATACGGAAAAGGGCCTCCTCGTTCGACTTCGTCGACTTCGGTAGCTCTGAATAAAGCCAAACAACAACAACAACAACTGTAGTTCTCCTTCCCGTCACGTCAGGGGTACCGAAAGGGACATCCTCGCAGTTCTCGCCGACGCGTCAGCGTTTACGGGGCCGTTCCAGGTCCAGAAGACACCTTCAGTGGCACTTTGCAGTACGGGATATGGAAAGGGGCCTCTTCGTTCGACTTCTGGAGTTCTCCTTCCCTTCAGGGGTACCGAAAGGGGCCTCCTAGCCTCCCAGTTCTCCTTGCCGTCAGGTCCACGTCAGCATTTCTCAACTATTTCGCGTACGGGATAGTCGTCGCGCGACTAGCCCTTGCAAGCTTGGCGGATTATACCGGCATAATATTTGGCATAATCCTGGGATTTTGTCAAAAAATTATGCTCCGGCATAATTATACGGATTCCAACGTGTACGTGTAAGGTCGGCATAATCTTTCGGTTTAGACAAAAATTATGCTTAGGCCTTTGTTAGGGGCATAATACAGCTTTGTCAGTCAGAAAGCCTGCAGATGTGTTTTTTTCAAATACCCCAGTTGCGACTCCTTGTGATAGCCCTTGCAGCTTGGCGGATTATGCCGGCATAATATTTGGCATAATCTTGGGATTTCGTAAATTTTTTTGCTCCGGCATAATATTATACGCATTCCAACGTGTAAGGTCGGCATAATCTTTCGGTTTAGACTAAAAGTATGCTTAGGGGCGTAATACAGCTTTGTCAGAAAGCCTGCAGATGTGTTTTATTAAATACCCCAGTTACGAGTTACGACTCCTTGTGATAGCCCTTGGCGGTTTATGCCGGCATAATATTTGGCATAATCTTGGGATTTCGTCAAAAAATTATGCTCCGGCATAAATATTATACGGATTCCAACGTGTAAGGTCGGCATAATGTTTCGGTTTAGACAAAAATTATGCTTAGGGCATGGTGGTGTGTGTATGCGTGGTTTCTCAATCCTCTATGTACAGCGTGAATACATAGTGGAACCGAGCATAATTCAGCATAATTCAGCATATTTGTTGGCATAATTGTGGCATAATCAAAAGCGTAATATTAATTTTGACGATTGGCCGAGCATAGTCCGGACCGCCAATGACTATGCGCGACTGCCGCGCGACGGCTTTCTCGTACGCAACATCGGCGTTTACCGAGTGGCATTGGCACAAAGCAGACTGTTATGAACCCGCTGAGATTCTCTAAATTGTCAGGATCGTACGACCACACGGCACGAGGACAACTCTTTTCCTTCACACAGTATATTTCACTTCATCGAATAATTAACAATGAACAATGAATGGAACAACTGAATGAACTAACACTAAAACCACCAGGTAGTTATAGCGTGCAAATTACAGCGTATATGAGAAAAGCATACACATACCACATACAACAACAGCGCACACAGCAAAACCGCACATAGCGCCTGTAGCGTATGCCACGTCGTAAACATCAGCGGTACGGCGGAGTCGGGATACAGCTGCATTGGAACGAACACAATGTCACAAGCGAGAAGGCCTTTCACTCTCGAGAACTTGTGGTTTCACAACATTCTCCCCACCAAAGGGCTTCTCACCGCCGTACAACAACTCACAAGTCAAACGATTTGGGGCTTACTAAGCGTCATCTGCTGCTGCGGTGGTGGCCATGGTAGAATATCACTAATGCCCACCAATTCAGAAAACTCGACATCGCGAAACTTGCCGCTGTGGACTGTCACACACGACACTGTCACCGATCCACTTCGACATGGGGCAGACGCTGGACCAGACAACACACAACCGATAATGTCATAAAGCTCGACGATGTGGGCTGTCACACACGCCATGGTCACCGGTACACTGCTTCGACCCGGGGCGTGCGCGGAATCCGAGGACACACATCGGATCTCTGTGTTCCACACAGTCTCGCCGCTTACTTCTTCCGTGCTAACCAGTAGTATCGCCCTTCTCATTTTCTCGGCTTCTACGCCTTGCGTTTCTAAGTCTTGCGCCTCTAACTCTTGCGCCTCTAACTCTTCCGCCTCCAACTCTTCCGCCTCCAACTCTTGCGCCTCTACGTCTTGCGACTCTACGTCTTGCGCCTCTACGTCTTGCGCCTCTACGTCTTGCGCCTCTACGTCTTGCGCCTCTACGTCTTGCGCCTCTACGTCGTTCGGCCGAGACTCCAGCTGCTTCTGAGCGTCTCCGACCGATGTTGCCATGCACTGTACCGACCCAGTGGGCCTTGGATCTGATCCTCCCACTGGCTTCGAATACTCCTCTGACCGCTGCTTGTCTGTAAGCAAAGTCTTCCACGCTAACTCTTTCTTCCGCCTCCAACTCTTCCGCCTCCAACTCTTGCGCCTCTACGTCTTGCGCCTCTACGTCTTGCGCCTCTACGTCTTGCGCCTCTACGTCTTGCGCCTCTACGTCGTTCGGCCGAGACTCCAGCTGCTTCTGAGCGTCTCCGACCGATGTTGCCATGCACTGTACCGACCCAGTGGGCCTTGGATCTGATCCTCCCACTGGCTTCGAATACTCCTCTGACCGCTGCTTGTCTGTAAGCAAAGTCTTCCACGCCTTGTCCGGCGTCCTTTCGCGTGAGGCAAGCAAATCTCGCTTTGCTCCCTCATAATATGTACTGACGGCGATGCGCTCGTCCATCTTCTTGAGCTTTTCGTTAAACTCTGTGCGGAGCGCACCCTCTTGCCATCTAGCAATGCGCTCTTCAAACTCCTCGCTCTGTCGGAGCTTCTTCTCCACGTATTCTCTCAACCTATCGCCTTCAAATCCATACCGAATTCCGTTAGCGATAAAGCTGGCTTCAATGATCCATAGTTCCTGTGCCATGCTCGCTTCGTATCCTGGCGTGGTCGCCAAATGTTATGAACCCTCTGAGATTCTCTAAATTGTCAGGATCGTACGACCACACGGCACGAGGACAACTCTTTTCCTTCACACAGTATATTTCACTTCATCGAATAATTAACAATGAACAATGAATGGAACAACTGAATGAACTAACACTAAAACCACCAGGTAGTTATAGCGTGCAAATTACAGCGTATATGAGAAAAGCATACACATACCACATACAACAACAGCGCACACAGCAAAACCGCACATAGCGCCTGTAGCGTATGCCAAGTCGTAAACATCAGCGGTACGGCGGAGTCGGGATACAGCTGCATTGGAACGAACACAATGTCACAAGCGAGAAGGCCTTTCACTCTCGAGAACTTGTGGTTTCACAACACAGACCAACAAAGTATCAACAAAGTGTGGACAACGTATCGACCACGTGTATAGCGGTACACTCAGCGGTACGGTACACAAATTCTCGTGCCATTCTCGTGTCACAAAACTGGAACATCGAGTACCAGTATGGAAAGGCTTCAAACAGGAAGCCTTTCCAAAAGGCTTCGGACATGTAGAAGATCATGTACATGTACGTACTGATGATGTAGGTTTCTTACATGACACGTGATCGTTGCCGGGACCATGGCCAATAGGCGGTCTTTTCCCGCCGCGGGCATAATCATGCCATCAGGACCGTTTGACGTCATTTCGGGAGTTTGAGGACCTTTTGACGTCATTTCGGGAATAATTTTTTCGACCTTTCGACCTTTGACCTTCCCTAATATGTTGCTTTGTGCTGTAAGAAATCAAATCAAGCACGCTCTTTCTGTCATGATGGCTGAATCTTGCCCTTGCCTGCAGCCCTCGGGACTACGGCCCTTGGACTGCAGGCTCGGGCAAGATTCAGCAATCATGACCTCCTAGATCCTGAGCGTGCTTGATTACTGTACATAGAACGCAAGACCACGAGTTGAGTTTTCGTCACTTGGACAGCTGTGAAAAGGCAGGTGTGCAATCTTGTCAATTGTCTACAAGTATACATTGTAGTTGAGTTTTCGAACCTTTCTGGCTTTCCAGCAAGTTCAGAGCTGCCGCTGGTTTCTTGCCGCAATCTTCTGCAGTTGGATCGTCACTGGGACCGCTCTCGAACTGTAAGGTAGCTGGCCGTCAAATTTTGTTGTTAGAATGTTGGTGAAGTTAATCAGCCCCCCTCCCCGAACTAAGATGTTGCCAAGTCGGCGGTTGCATGTGAAGAAGGTGGCTGCTCCGAACCTTTCCGCTTCCTCTCGACTGAATTGAGACTTGAGTGACTCACAACTGCAGTCAGGAGCCCGTGCGTCCACGATAATTACCATCCAGAAACAGTCCATGTTTTAACGAATGGCAAAATCAGACAGAGAAGCAAGAAAAAGCACAGAGAAAGAGAAGAAAGAACAATGCTGAACGGCTATCTGTAGGGGCTGCTGAACTAGCAGTAAAGCACGTGGGGCATAGTATGCTGTGGTGAGTGAGTTCAGTGTCAAGTCAGTCGGAAGGAAGGAAGGCAAGAACTGCAACATACTATAGCCAACATCTTCATACAATAGTGGAACTCGGATTATAATGTCACCTCTCCGGGTGGTGAAAAGCTACTTAGTATCCGGGGCTATATCTTGTCCAAAGTTGACTCATGCAGTAACACCAATACGATAAATGTGCAGTAAAGCAAAACGCTTGGACTGTTTTATTGCACTCCGATATGTCCAAGTTTGCTGCACTGTTATCTGTCGCTTGTACGCGGGCGCAGTGTACATGTGCCAATTAGGAATGACCCCTGCTCTATGGCCTGCACTGTCAATAATGTACAAGACCATGCCTTTAGAACAGTGACCAGGTAAGGTGGCAGTATTACCAACGCACATGGAACACATTGGATCATTCCCAAAGGACACTACATGCACTTATCCACTCCACACCAAACGAAAATACTTACGCGCACCGTGCAAAACAATAATACTTTAATAGCATAATAGTAGCACTCTCGATACAGGAGAAATAATTTAGTTAACAATGGGACAAGAGAATGACACGTATGCTTATGCTTTTCTCTCAATTTGGTGCACCCGCCATTCGAAGGTGCCGAGACCTCTGGTCGGTTGAGCATGGAAGGCCCCACCAGCACCATCTCACCCCATGCTAGCCCCATGTGCCTGCAGCCGAGTTCTGTACCTTGCAAAAATACAAAAACAATTGGCAATCGGTAAGAAAAAAGGACCTATAACTTACGATAGTTGCCTAACAGTCCACTGCGGCAACGAGTTTCAAGAGGCAATATGAACTGCAATTAAATCTGATACAAGGTCTTCAATTATTCCACAGAGACAGCTGCTTTAGATCTTTCATTCCTTTCGTTCTTTTTGTGATTGATCTTCCTCCTCCGTTCACCCAGTTTTCCAGAATAAGTTTGCTTGTCTACCAATTAAGCATGTGGCATGTAACTATAAAACACACACCGTGCGGTGGGCATGATGGCTAAACGCATGCCCGTACGCGTACTTGGATTGTCGTATGCCAGGGTGCGTAGTCCTCAGTCGTGTACCATAATCCTCAGTCGTGTACCGTAGCCCTCATTCATGTACCGCCCCCAGTCATGTGCGTAGCCCTAGGTCATGTACCGTAGCCCTCGGTCATGTACCGTAGCCCTCATTCATGTACCGTAGCCCTCAGTCATGTGCGTAGCCCTCAGTCATGTACCATAGCTCTCAGTCATGTACCGTAGCCCTCAGTCATGTACCGTAGCTCTCAGTCATGTACCGTAGCCCTCAGTCATGTACGTAACCATAGCTCTCAGTCATGTACCGTAGCCCTCAGTCATGTACCATAGCTCTCAGTCATGTGCGTAGCCCTCAGTCATGTGCGTAGCCCTCAGTCATGTGCGTAGCCCTCAGTCATGTGCGTAGCCCTCGGTCATTTGCGTAGCCCTCAGTCATGTGCGTAGCCCTCAGTCATGTGCGTAGCCCTCGGTCATGTACCGTAGCCCTCGGTCATGTGCGTAGCTCTCAGTCATGTGCGTAGCCCTAAGTCATGTGCGTAGCCCTCGGTCATGTGCGTAGCCCTCAGTCATGTGCGTAGCCCTCAGTCATGTGCGTAGCCCTCGGTCATGTATCGTAGCCCTCAGTCATGTGTGTAGCCCTCAGTCATGTGCGTAGCCCTCGGTCATGTGCGTAGCCCTCAGTCATGTACCGTAGCCCTCAGTCATGTGCATAGCCCTCGGTCATGTGCGTAGCCCTCAGTCATGTGCGTAGCCCTCGGTCATGTGCGTAGCCCTCAGTCATGTGCGTAACCCTCAGTTATGTGCGTAGCCCTCAGTCATGTGTGTAGCCCTCGGTCATGTGCGTAGCCCTCAGTCATGTGCGTAGCCCTCAGTAATGTACCATAGCTCTCAGTCATGTACCGTAGACCTCAGTCATGTACCATAGCTCTCAGTCAGGTACCGTAGCCCTCAGTCATGTACCGTAGCCCTCAGTCATGTGCGTAGCCTTAGTTATGTACCGTAGCCCTCAGTCATCTATCGTAGCCCTCAGTCATGTGCGTAGCCCTCGGTCATGTACAGTAGCCCTCGGTCATGTGCGTAGCCCTAAGTCATGTGCGTAGCCCTCAGTCACGTGCGTAGCCCTAAGTCATGTGCGTAGCCCTCAGTCATGTGCGTAGCCCTCAGTCATGTACCATAGCTCTCAGTCATGTACCGTAGCCCTCAGTCATGTACCATAGCTCTCAGTCATGTACCGTAGCCCTCAGTCGTGTACCGTAGCACTCAGTCATGTACCGTAGCCCTCAGTCATGTGCGTAGCCTTAGTTATGTACCGTAGCCCTCAGTCATCTATCGTAGCCCTCAGTCATGTGCGTAGCCCTCGGTCATGTACAGTAGCCCTCGGTCATGTGCGTAGCCCTCAGTCATGTGCATAGCCCTCGGTCATGTACGTAGCCCTCAGTCATGTGCGTAGCCCTCAGTCATGTGCGTAGCCCTCAGTCATATGCGTAGCCCTCAGTCATGTGCGTAGCCCTCAGTCATGTACCGTAGCCCTCAGTCGTGTACTGTAGCCCTCATTCATGTACCGTAGCCCTCAGTCATGTACCGTAGCCCTCAGTCATGTGCGTAGCCCTCAGTCATGTGCGTAGCCTTTGTTATGTACCGTAGCCCTCAGTCATGTACCGTAGCCCTCAGTCATGTGCGTAGCCCTCAGTCATGTGCGTAGCCTTCAGTCATGTGCGTAGCCCTCAGTCATGTACCGTAGCCCTCGGTCATGTGCGTAGCCCTCAGTCATGTGCGTAGCCCTCGGTCATGTACCGTAGCCCTCGGTCATGTGAGTAGCCCTCGGTCATGTGCGTAGCTCTCAGTCATGTGCGTAGCCCTCAGTCATGTGCGTAGCCCTCAGTCATGTGCGTAGCCCTCAGTCATGTACCGTAGCCCTCATTCATGTACCGTAGCCCTCAGTCATGTGTGTAACCTTAGTTATGTACCGTAGCCCTCAGTTATGTACCGTAGCCCGGGGGCCTAATGGTTCCTGGACCACGGTGCGCAACCTCGGGCTAGCCAATAGGGCATAAATCAGCCATCGTGCACTCCGTACCTTGTGCCACCGTATCCGTCAAGCACGAGTTGTACACCTTGTCAGAGTATGTCGTACCGATACACATTGATTTGAATTCTTACATGCACTAGGTGGGGCTGAACGAATACCAAACGAAGCGAAAAGAATATTCCAAACGAATACCGCAAAGTCTTGTATAAAAGCTGCACTTGAATAGAAGCCGCCCTTGAATAGAAGCTGCAATTTTGGGCCCATCTAATCACACATAAGCCTGGTTTTAGTGTTGACATACATAGAAATACCTGTCTTGTATAGAAGCCTGTCTCGTATAGAAGCCTTCAAAATTTCAACAAGAAAGTCATAGAAACAGGGGCTTTTATACAAGACTTTACGGTATGTTGCGCAACGAAGAATTTTCCGAATATTCTTTGCCATTTTCAAGTAGTTATTTAGGCATCTTATGTGTGGTCAGTGTTCATATACCTTTACATAGAATGGTAAGTGAAAATGTTTACACATAAGTATTATGCTATGATGCTTGTGCAGTGCATACACCCACACACAGACAAACACACACACACACACACACACATACACAGTATTACACACACACCTTCCTTCCTTCTTCTCCACTGCCATGACTGGCTAAGTGGCCCCATACGGGGCAGCTCTTGGATTAGCGCTGTCTCCGGGAAGCGGCACCAGGACCCGACGACTGACGTGACGGCGCATTCCCACGGGTTATAATTGCTATTGAACGCCGCGATGTACAACGATGCCGTGCGATATCCTGACGGCGGCGGAAACTGCGGTTGCACACACCGCAAAGCAGAGGCTTGTCGACAGGCTCTTGACGGGCAAGTACAATACGATCCACCCCATCAAGGCACTGAGACCTCCACTCACGGTGATTACTTGCCACGTCGAGCCAGGAATTGGGCTCAATGCCAATTGCCGCCAGGTCGGTCCGCACCACGTCCTTCCATCGCTTCCTCGGACCATGGGGCGGGCGCTTCGATGGCAAGGAGCCAAACAACAGCTGACGAGGGATGCGGTCGCCCCTCGGCATACGTGCCATATGGCCCAGCCACTGCAGCCGCCGCCTGCGAATCTTGTCAGCCGGCTGCTCCAAGTCGCCCCACCATTTCCGCACCTGCAAATTGGATATGTCAATCTCCGACAGTATATTGATGAGAGCCAAACCAAAGCGTCTCCTGGAGGCCAACGATGTCCATTCCATACTTTTTGAGCTGCCGACACACAAGGTCAATTTTTCTCTCCTCGCGAATATTCGAACAAACTTTCCTTGATTTTTTTGCTTTGGACGCCGTATTCAAATTTCCGTCAAATTTCCGTCAGTGTCGACAAGAGTCCTGACGTTCCACGTTCCCAGAGACAGAACAACCTTTCGAGCCGCTGGTGCACGCGAGTGAAAAGACTCTGGGCGAGGGTTTGCAAGACCTCTACACCCAGGCGAAAGAGGGTCAGCGCGAGTGGTCACATCCGAAGTGGCCATGTCGTCAACGCTGAATTTTTCCTCCTCCGCGGCAGCAAGATGAAGACTGCCTTGTCTAACACCGCGTCACTAAGTGTTTTCTACTCACCAGGGCTGGCCCTGGCAGAAGCCAGGAGCCAGCCCGTGGCCCTAAACTCACTACGAAGAAAGAAGAGTTCGGAGCCCCAAAAACTGCTTCCTCCTCTCTCAAGAGAAAACACAACACACACACACGCACACACACACAAACACACACACACAAACACACACACACACACACAAACAGACACACACAAACACACACACACACACAAACACACACACACAAACACACACACACACACACACACACAAACAGACACACACACCTTGGACCTTGGACGTGCTGCCATAGTTTGGCTATGCGGACTCCATGGGGGGTGGAGCAGGTTCGGAACAGTAGGGGCGATGACGGGATAGGTCCTGTGGTCTACTGAAACGCCGACAGCAATTGCAAACGATACAGAAGGAGCTACGGTCTGGGTTGGTTGCTCTGGCCAAGCCACGGCTGCACTCGTGACGCTTCATGTCTTGGTGCGAAATCACACAGCGCACACACACACACACACACACACACACACACACACCTTGACCTTGATACACGTTGCCTTGATAGGTTACACGATCCCCGTCAGGGGAGAGGGGTGGAAGAGGCTGAGGAGCAGCACTCCTGATGGCGTACTAGATGGTGACGTAGTCGGAACTTCCTTTGGCAAGGGCACTCAAACGGGAAGTCGGCCCTTTCCGACACTGTCCTTCGTTTTGTGCGGTCGCACTTGTGTCTGGCCAAGCCCCTGCTGGATTTAAAACCCCGGTGACAGGTGCTGCACTGCGGAGTGACCGGGTTGCCTGGGTGCTCGATGTTGGGAGCAGGTCCGTGATCGCACCGATGGGTAGCCAATCCACTGGGGCTGCGGAACCAACGTTGGCAGAGACGGCACTAGCAAGCGCCAGCCTGATTACACACCTGCTTCTGCCGTTCTACCAAGCATTCGTGACGCTTCTCATCTGATGGGAGAGAGAAGTACCGATCACATACTTGGCAATGAAAATTGGGTGTGGGCAGCTCAGGCTCCAAACAGCGGTACATGCGGCGCCAGTCGGGGCGAGAATCTGCCAGATCGTACCATCCCTCCACAGAATTCAGGGCCTTCAGGTCTGCACTAATGCAGTCTTTCCAGCGTTTGCTTGGACAGCCAGGTGGACAGCGGGAAGGGAGCAGACCGAACAACAGAATCTTCGGGATGCGCTCAGGTGGCATGTGAGCAACATGACCCAGCCACTCAAGTTGTCGCTGGCGAATCCGGACAGCAAGTGGGCGCTTGTCGCCCCACATGTCCAGCAACTGATCATTGCTGATCCACTTTTGCCAGGCGTCTAACCTTGTTATGCCAAGAACGGTACGCAGACACTGCATGTAGAACGTTGAGGGCCTCCGGATGCCGGCTTAGAGCGGTACCCAGCACTCAGCTCCGTGCAGCAGGATGGTGACAACGCACGTATTGAAGATATTCTTCTTGGTGCCTGTGTCAGGGCTGCTCCATGGAACCAGTCTTTTTCAACCTGTACATGGCTGCTGTCTTTCATACCTGGAAGCAGCGGATGGAAGGCGTGGATGGCTTCGGTGTCGATATCCGCTACAACATCAATGGTCAGCTAATGCAGAAGCCCCGCCGCACAGCAGTGTCAGAAACCGTAACTGAATGCCAGTTTGCGGATGACACCACACTGTTTGCGACATCTCGATCGGGGCTCGAGCGAGCTGCAGTGACATTCGATGAAGTCGCCTCCGAGTTTGGACTGACAGTTAGTCTCTCCAAGACCAAGTTCATGGTGATTGGCAGAGACATTTCTGATGAGGACCTCGCCCCTGTTTGTGTTGGTTCGAATCAGATCGAGTGCGTAACGGAGTTTCGCTACCTTGGGTCTATCATCGATGTATCTGGCCGGTATTCTATTGCCATTTCCTCCAGAATTGCGGCTGCCTCCCGTGTGTTTGGCTCCCTGCGGAAGCCAGTTTTCAGCAACCACCATCTGTCAGTCTGCACCAAGAAGAAGAATACACACAGACACACACACACACACACACACAGACACACACACAGACACACATGCGCGCACACGCGCACACACACACACACACACACACACACACACATACACAATCACAGTGCACATTAGTCAATATAGAACAAGTGTGGAAAATTGAGCCACAGTGTAGTTCAAAAAGACTCCAAAAAATGTGTCAAACTGTATGGTTGACAAACTGTATTGATCTACACATCAGGGAGTGGTGGTGTGTCTTCCTCAGATGAGTCTTTGTCTGACTCTACCTCCACTGTTGCTGGTCGAAGCTGCTGGATTGAAGCACTGGGAGCAATGAGAAGACTCCAGTTGTGGTTAAGCATCACCAGCATATTGACATTCTCTGCAGTCAGCGATGAGCGGTGCTGCTCAGCGACATGACCAGAAATGGAGAATGTCCGCTCAGATGGTGTCGATGATGCAGGTGCGCACAAGACCCTGTGGCTTAGCCTTGCAATGGTGGGGAAGCGTGGGGCATTTGCTGACCACCGAGCAAGTGGTCACTGGTGACACCCAACTGACGTACTGCCAGATACAGTTCCAGCTCCTCCTCAACAGTAATGGTCTGCTCCACAGCTGGCTCGACTTGGCTCCTCTGCTGGAAAATCAACTCCATACCACTTGGCTCGCGCTTGGCAGGAGGCTCCGCATTTGCTACTGGGTTGGCAATACTTGGCAATGGTGTGGCCATCGTGCTCACTTTCCGCAGCTTCATTCGCACTTCGTCAACAATAGCCTCATGGCGCTCGGCATCAAACCGGTCGAGGCGGTTGAAGCTTGGATCTAGTGCTGCAACAATGCACTTCAAGTTAACTGTGTCAGCCTGGAGATGGAAGCGATTCAGCAGGTCAATGCGCATTGCACTCTTGGATCGTGCAATGGCAGCAATGTCATCATCGTTGTCCTGAAGGTGTTCAGCCAATTCCATAGCCATGGGGACAATACATGAAATCGTGGCATATGACTCTCCACTCCAGATACTTGTGGTCACCTCGAATGGTTTGAGCAATGCCACAAGCTGTTCGGCTAGTGTATACTGGGAGGCAGACAGACCGAGTCCCTGGTCTCCTGGCTTGGTCACGGCAGGGTCGCTTAACACAGCAGTAATGTGACGGCGCAGCAGGATGAGCCGTTCAAGCATGTTCAAGCTTGAGTTCCCTTTAGTCACGACTTCCTGGACACATTTCAATTGCTTATCGCCAGTCTGTTGTTGATGATCCTGGATACCCTCCATGGCCACAACACTGTGCTTGAAGTGCGATACACAGCAGTGTGTAGATCCCGATAGCTTGCTGACAGTAGCTGTTTCCAGGCCGCGCATGATTGTATTTTGCAGGTGGTGTACTGCGCAGGTGACGCTCGAGACGTTCGGCAGATCAACTTCAAGATGCCGACCAGCGACTTCCATATTCAAGGCTTAGTCATGGACAAGAGCAACCTTAGCTGATGGCTGGATGTTGGACGCGGCTGTCAACTCAGCAAATTTGTCCGCAATGTTATCCGCCGTGTGCCGCTCAGGAAATAACCCGGTACCAATGCACAGCGACACCATGGACCAATCGCGAAGAAAATGAGCCGTCAGGGACATGTACCCTTGCATTGCATGGCTAGTCCATATGTCTGTGGTGAAGGACACTGCATCCACATCAGCCAGGAGATCCTTCACTTTCTCCAACACGACATCAAATTTTCTTTTCAGAATGTTTGTCACATGGGTATGTGATGGCATCCAGTAGCCTGGTTCAACGAATTTGAAAACGTCCTTCAAGCCAGAGTCTTCGATTATTGACATTGGACGAACATTGCGAGCGCACCACATCGCAAGCAGGTCCATTACCTGTCGTGACCGGCCATCGCTACAAGAGAACTTAGAAAAGAACGGCGCTACGCTCCCAGGATGTGGTGGCTTCACGTTTGTTTCCAGCTTGACTTTTATATCCGTTCCATGAAATGGACCGTACAAAGCCAGTGTATGTCGTAGCCAGTCGTGTGCTACGTAAGTCACATGGTACATAGTGCTATGTAAGTCACATGGTACATAGTGCTATGTAAGTCACGTGGTAAATAGTGCTATGTAAGTCACATGGTACATAAGTTGTAACAGACACGAGTAGTGAAGTCCTCTAAGGTACACATTTGTAAGCCAACGGTTTCAGATCTTGCAGGCTTGCAATCTGTTCATGAACTAATCATTTCTCCTCTCTGTGCTGTGCTTGCTCCATGCTTCAAGGTGATCATCCCCAATCGCATTTTGTAGAATCGACCACCCGGCTTCTTGGCAGGACCAAACATAGCTACAGGGCAAGACAATGGTATGTACCCAGGATGAACATTTCTTGTAGGATGCAGACCGAGGTTTAAAAAACCTTACCTGTAATCATAGCCTAGGAGCTGTGGCATCATTATATTTTTATGATCTGCAGCAAGAAGGCAGCAATGCCTGTACCTATGGTGAAGTAAAATAAAGGTAACATAACATAATGATGTATATCACAGTGAATTTCGAATATCGCGCATTCAAATCAAAGTCCAGTTGTCCAGAGCTGGAGCCTCAGCTCTTGCAACCCTCTACCAGCATGCCTGGAGTCTCAGCTCTTGCAACCCTCTACCAGCATGGCTGGAGTCTCAGCTCTTGCAACCTTCTACCAGCATGGCTGGAGTCTCAGCTCTTGCAACCCTCTACCACTTTACCAGCATGGCTCCAAATGTAACCATAGCAACCCTCTACAAGCATGGCTCCAAATGTAACCATAACCTTGTCAATGCGCCAGTTTGTTTTTTTCTTTTCTTTTGTTTATGACACTGCAAACAACAAAGGCAAAAGGGAAACAAGGTGAAAGAAACACACCAGAGGAACAACGGTTGCATAGGCGCTGTGAGAGCTGTGCTGGTGAGATGGGGTGTGCTCCTTTATTTAAGTCTCGGGGATCACCATGAACTGCATTCATCAAGCAGATGCAATGGGGTCTGCATGACGAGTATACTCGTCATAAACCCCGAAAGGGTAAACCATTCAGGTCATCACCTGTCACGCATTTCATTCATTTTCATCCTTAGGGTACCCTGTAAGAAGACTTTGAGTCTGTGGGGACTGCCCTATTAAAATATGAATAAATAATAATAATAATAACCCACCCAAGTTGGGTGGTGTGCTGCTTTGCTGCTTCGAATTGTAGTTAGACCGCTTTGTCAAATATCGTACTGGTCTCGTCATTGTCCAGTAACAATCGACATTCTTTGTTTCGTTGGGACTGTAGCTTTTGCTCGTTTTCGTTGCGCTTGCCTTCCCTTCTTTGGTATTTCCATAACCTTGAACCTTCGAAGTTGGAAGGCTGTCGGTTAGCGCTACGGAAATGTGTTGAAGCTAGGTGTCAGGACGTCGAATGTCTCAGTACTCTTGTCAGTTTTGTGCCTAGTTATTGCACTTTCTGACTGTATATGAGCCAGAGCACGCGAAAAGGGTGCTTAGCCTCAAATTTTGGAAATTGGGTTTTTTAGTGCACCATATACCTGCAAGCTTCACAAATCATTTAAAAAAAAAATTAGTCAAAAACTCCCAGTAAAAACTAAGTTACAAGCATTTGTGTTGGTTGCGGTCTGGCGGTCGCAAACACAAAAGCACGCCTGCCACGCTAGTTGCAACAGATGTAACGGAGAATCATTCTGGACAATATTTTGTCATGGTTTGCCATCTAGCACCAAAGAGCCATGTAAGTATCAGGTAAGAAGCATCTCTAGACCAAACACTTCACACAATTTGTAGTGTTTACGACATTATTAGTGAGGACTGGCTAGTCCCGGCCAGAATATCAATGTGCCGCAAAAGGCAAATCCAGCAATGCATGATACACATGCAATGGTGGTACACAGTCAGTAAATTACTCGTAGTATAAAGAGAAAAAGGGAGATTAAATTTCAGAGAAGCAAATCTGATTGATTGAGAGAGAAAATTTAAGTTCACAGTGGTGAACGGCTTTGTACGTCAAATATGCAGGGAGAAACACTGGCGGTGTGTCAGCACGACCACGTAACGGCGCTGGATGTGGTATACCGAAGTCCTGAACGAACGCTGATATAAATTCCACACATCGTTTCACATCGGCGAAATGGAGGGCATTGTGAGGACGGCGATGAGTATTGCCATGTGTCCTGGGCTCAATACACTGGCGGTGTATCAGCACGACCACGTAACGGCGCTGGATGTGGTATACCGAAGTCCTGAACGAACGCTGATATAAATTCCACACATCGTTTCACATCGGCGAAATGGAGGGCATTGTGAGGACGGCGATGAGTATTGCCATGTGTCCTGGGCTCAATACCATGCTGCTCAAAGTGCTTGCGCAAGTTGTCCATGCGCTTTGTGCCGATATTGAATACATGACGGAACGCAGTGACGCGCACCGCACACCGGCAGACCTTGAAACGAGTACACATTTTTTTGTCTTTTCCTCTTCCCAGGCTGGTCAGTGTGGGCAGTGTGCTGCGCAGAGGACGACAAAAGCCCAAGAATGAAAATATCGCTCTCAGGCTTCTCAAGCTCGTGCATCGAAAGAATGGACGCTTGAATGTCAGCAGCGCTAAATTTCTCCAAACAATTCTGTTTGCAACAACCTTTTACAGCAGCTGCAGCAGCGGCTTGAGGCTGAGCATGTCCTTGCTGCTCCTCTTCAACAACAGCTTCTTCAGCATCCATGTTCAGGTCCAGAAAATCAGCCGCTAAAGCTGTCGAGTTGTCAGCTCTGTCCAGGAAGTGCTCCAAATTCTCGCTATCATCGTCTTCCTCATCAGCATCGCTGACATCAGCAGCAGCGCCAGTAAAGTCATCATCGTCGCCAGCAAGTACACATTTCGCGTATCCACGTACTTTAGCGTATCCCCGTACGTAAATTCATCATCGTCGCCAGCAAGTACAGCAGCTAGTGTCTCATCCACCGTGAACCAACGACGACTGGCCATGTTGAAGACAAGGCTTGAAGCGCATCGAAGGAGAATCA
Organism: Sycon ciliatum; assembly: GCF_964019385.1. Taxonomy (NCBI): domain Eukaryota; kingdom Metazoa; phylum Porifera; class Calcarea; order Leucosolenida; family Sycettidae; genus Sycon; species Sycon ciliatum. Next base: position 5,681,770 of record NC_088648.1, on the reverse strand, counting down.
AACTAAAACTTCAAAGCGCGATGAAAAAGCGCTGATCGAGTGCATGCACCCATCCGTGCTTTGCGCAAGTCGATGAACACCGCCAGCAAGTACAGCAGCTAGTGTCTCATCCACCGTGAAACAACGACGACTGGCCATGTTGAAGACAAGGCTTGAACAAAGTTGAAGCGCATCGAAGGAGAATCAAACTAAAACTTCAAAGCGCGATGAAAAAGCACTGATCGAGTGCATGCACCCATCCGTGAAAATCAATGTTGCACGACGATGCGTGGGCCGATTTTTGATCTGTGAAAAGTACATGACAGCTGAGTGTGATGGCTATCTCGAAAGCTAAACGAAATCACACGGAATCGCCAGCTTACTAGTGTAAGCCCGCTTGAAATCTGCGTAAGTTGATCGAAATCGTGAAAATTTGAAGTGCAACTTCAAACGCGTTTTTCTCAGTTCAGTGTGCAGTGAGCTAAGCACCCTTTTCGCGTGCGCTGGCTCATATAGTATCCAGTTACAGTGATGGAGAGTTACTCTTAACTTGTATCCATATGTCCTCTTCTTTTCCACATTTATTTATGGCTCAACATCCGAGTTTCAATTAACATTTGTGAAAAGAAGAAGGACAAAATGTTACGAGATATGACTAACTGTCCACCAACGTAACCAGATCTTCTACAGTCAGCGAGTGCGACAAAATGGCACAAAACTGACAAGGAGTACTGAGACATTCGGCGACCTGATTGATTAATTGGCTCACCATCCGAGTTAATAACATTTGTATTGACAATTAGGGGTGTCAAAGAGTAGTAGGGTAGCCGTGCTACCCGTAATTTGATCGGGTAGCAGGGTGGCAATTTGCTCCTGAGAACCAGATCGGGTAGTCGGAGTACGGTGTTTTGCAACGGTGCATGTAAACAGAATGGATACCTGCTTACTGTCCACTTTCTATGCAGCGCAAGTGCACACTCACAGTACATGCTGTGTCAAAGATGCCCGATAGGGTACCCGTGCTACCCGGATAAAAATACCCGAACCCATTGCCCGACCAAACCTCTACCCGTTGCAGCCCTATCAATGACAATATCTTTGGCGTACCTGATTTTCTTTCTGTGTTAATTAACTTAACGGATTATTTGTCATCACTTCTCGATATCGAATTTTGCGATTGACCAGAATGACGTCATCAGAGCTCCCTATTATGTTCAGATTTCAGCCGAAAAAGGGGAAAAAAATAGTTAGGCCACAAATCCTGAGGAATAAGAGTCTTGGGAAATTAGGTAGTAAAGGGATTTTGCAACATGGAAAAATGTGGGCACAAGTTATGTGATCGAGTCCACTATCGAGTCGATCGAGTCCACTATCGAGTCGATCGAGTCCACTATCGAGTCGATCGAGTCCACTATCGAGTCGATCGAGTGTGATACTATGTCATGCTCATGTATTTAGTAGTCCATCATTGTCATCAACTAAGTACAGCACAGTAGGATATCGGTGTTCGGTTTGTTACAATCCGCCCCCGCGAAGCTTCCCCTTCCTATATTCATTTCTGATAATATTGAGCCACCCAAGTTGGGTGGTTGTGGCTTTGCTTTGTCGAATTGTCATTGGACCGTTCTGTCTGGTCTTGTCGTCCCGTTATTGTACCAGGCCAGCATTTCATGAAGCCTTGGAATGTAGCTTGTGCTCGGCTCGATGGCGCTTGCCTTCACCACTTTGGAATTAGCACTATTATCCATGAACCTTCCAAGTTGGAAGGGTGTTAGCTAGCGCTATCGAGCAGTGCTCAAGCTGACTTTCATGCCATGGAATGTCTCAGCACTCCTTGTCAGTTTTGTGCTAGATTGTGCACGTCTGACTATTCAAAATCTGGTATACTAATAGTTGGTGGACTCGATCGCATAATTTGTGCCCACAATTTCCATGTTACAATTGTTTTCCTTGGCTCACCATATCTTGAGTTCGTCGGATTATTACAAATGAGGGCTCTACGTCTTCAGAAAGACCTTGACTATCGACTGCATCTATCGCTTTCACTCCTTGGTGCATAATTGGCGCACGACAAAGCTCGAAGCCAGGGCGCGATCAAAAATGCGCATTCAAACATTTTGAGTCGCAGTCACGCTGAGAATAACTCTGATATCTTCTCGCTTACCTACATTTTGGGGCTGGAAATCCTTCGGGTTTTAGGTATTTTCACAGGAACTTCGTCTGGTTTCTATGAGCCACGATTTTACAAATCAGTGAGCCACTCGCGACAGATCGCGCTTCTCTTATTTGTTTGAGTTTTTAAATGTCTTCTTCATCACGGTGCGGTACTCACAAATGGCGCTTGGTGTTGTAGTTTCTACGAGTGTGTAGCTGCCATCATTAGCTTTGCAGAGAGTGGTTGTTTGTGAGAAATGGCCAAAAAGTCGTATTTTTGTAGACTGTGAATTGACTCAATTGCGAAAATAATGGGTAGTGAAAGAGTTATAGGCATTTTTTGGATTTTAGTATGAGGACATTTCATTTGAAAAAAACGGTCAGGGTGTTTCTTGTTATGCTTTGTATCAAGAGTTCATAAATATAAGTTTCCGTGCGTGGCACGGTAAGTGAAGTTAGCAACCCACCAACAATTACATTCTTAACATAACTTGCATGTACTTGCCATAGGGCATGAATCACGTGCCTGTGCAGAACACGCACTCCGAACTCCAGCGCTCCGGCACGGGACCGAGCGGAGCATGCACATTACTCCGGCTCTCGATGCTGTTTCTTCTTCATCCTTGCTGCGCCAACAGTCAGACCGCTTGACAACCTTGGCCAGTTCTTGAGCTTTGAGCACTTTCATTTCCGAGCAACCATGTCTGAATCTCTGTCAGTGAACGATGCCAAGAAAATGCGCTCTGTAGAGCTGCGAAAAGAACTGGCGGCCCGCAAATTAGACACGACGGGGACCAAACCCAAGCTGTTGACTCGCCTGCTCGATTCATTGGAGTTCACTGCAGTACGCGAGGACTTGGCCACCCGGGCAGCCGAGCAGAACCTACCCAAGGCAACTGCTGCTTAGTGGGACATTATCCGGGAGGAGGTCGGTGCTGCCTTTGGAAATCATGCCGCAGCTCCCGTCCCGCCGGCAGCTCACGCAGCGGCATCACCACCGGCAGCTCACGCAGCGGCACCCCCACGGCAAGCACCAGCAACTTCGCATGACGCTCTGCCTGCACCGCATTTGATGGCCGCCATCTCACCGCCAATGAACCCCGCAGGTAAGAGAACGTTTTATGCAGCCATGCCGAAAGCCATTCACGATAAAGTAGTAACTGGCCAATTTGTTGAATTGGGCTCATTGTTGCCGGGACACCAGCAGCATTCTCCAGATCGACCACGACAGTTCGTACGGCGCAGTGGTCCTGGCACCTTCCAACAGGCCCTCCAGGAAGGTCGAGGACATCGACTCCTGGCTTGACGCCTGGACTGCATACTACGCGATTTACGCCACAGCACACCCCTCCAGGGCCCCAGAGCTGTTTGCAAACCAGCAGATTATCCTAAAAGTAGCCCGGAAATTCCGATTTGAGGCCGTGCAGGAGTATGACCAATCATTCCGCTCACTCCTGGCCGCAAATCCAACCATGCAGTGGGACGCTGTAGTCCAGGACATATACACAACTATATTTGACGCGCGGGCATTTCGTCCCTTTCGGCCCACCTGCAGCAATGACGCTCGTTCCTTTCGGCTCAACAGCGGCAACGACACGGTCGACAAAGAAGTATGCCGCCTCTTTAATCAAGGAAAGTGCGTCCGCTCCAACTGTCGCTTCGCCCACAGCTGCCTCTCTTGCGGCCGCCTCGGTCATGGCCAATCCACATGCTCTGCTGGCCAACCCCGCAGCTCCAATTAGCTCACACGCGCCTTGGTCCCTAATAAACATTCCCCTGCTGTTTGAAGAGCTATCCCAGCACCCCGATAACGATTTTGTGCATTCTCTCTGTCACAACACTGGCTATCATGGTAATAGATCCCGCCTCATCGCCCCTAATCATCCTTCCGCACTGCTCAACCCTGTCGCTGTCTCTGCTTACCGTCAGTCTGAATGCATGCGTGGCCACATGGCCGGGCCTTATTCCCAACCCCCGTTTCCTAATATCCGATGTTCTGGCGTTGACATCGTGCCCAAGAAGTATGGCGGCGTACGCCTCATCATGTATTTATCTGCCCCTGGTGGCTCTAGCATTAACAATGGCATTTACCCTGACAAATGTATGCAACGTATGGCAACAGTAGGGCAGGCATATATGTACCAACAGCAACAGCAACCGCAGTGGAGTGCGAGCAACAGTGCAGTCGTGTAGAAATCGCCTGTGTCTACTGGACCGTCGCACACCATCTCTGCCGGAGCGTCATAGTATGGTGCGAGACCCAGAGCCAGCATGCAAGCACCCTGTATCACAGTATTCACCCCAGTTCCGACATATGTCGGAGGCACCGCAGCTTGACCTACGCCACGGACTGCGCCAGAGGCAGCTGCACAGTTCAACATCGCCAGCAAGTTGAAGTGAATCGAAATTGCCGTGTTCACCGGAGAGAAGCGAAAATACGAGCGCTGGAAAATCGCTTTCAGCGTTTGTGTGGACCAGCAGCCTCTCTCCACTGAATTCAAGCTGCTGCAGCTCCGACAGTACGTGGTGGTTGAGGCACTGGATGCCATCGAGAGTCTTGGCTGCTCGGCAGCAGCATTCAAGGCTGCTCTGCGGCGGCTGGAGCGACGCTTCGGTGGGAGTAGCCGGCGCCTTGCGGTTAGGATGGAAGAGCTGGAGCAATCTCCACCTATTCGATCCGGTAGAGTCCAGGACCTGGAGCGCTTTACCGATTTGCTCGACATGGCGTTGGTAACATTGAAGGATGCTGGTACGCACACAGAGCTTGGCACCGGCATTGTTTACCAGCGGATCCAGCAGAAGCCGCCGGTGAACTTGTTGGCGCTGTATCGCCGTTGGATCGTCCACCGCCAGAAAGATGAATCGGTCGAGGTGCTGCTGGAGTGGCTGAATACTGAGGCAGAAGTTCTTGCTGTCGCCACGGAAACTATCGAAGGCATCAGCCAGCTGCATCACGCCAGGAGCCAACCATCAACCAGCGAACAAGTCGAAATCAGCCGACCCGGACGGCAACGGCTCGTGACGCTGTGCAACCGCGCACGACCACGTTCGTGACAGTGACAAACACCGCCGGAAACATGCCGACAGCAAGGTCGACGTGCCAATGTTGCAATGACGGCGAGCACCCGATCTGGCGCTGGTCAGAGTTTCAGAAACAAACTCTAAGCCAGCGCTGGGCAGCAGCAAAGAGAAGCCAGTCGTGTTATAGATGCCTTGCGACTGGGCACAGCGGCAAGGATTACCCATGGGACCAGGAATGTGGTATTGACGGATACCGCAGCGTCACCATCGCCTGCTGCACAGTGAGCCCCGTCAACCGCCTTCAGTGCAAACCATGCAACCGGAGAGGTTCAGTGCTGTCTCCCTCGGAAACAGCACGGAGGGAGAGGAGAAAAGAGTACGGACGGTGACATCGATTCGGACAGTCCCCGTACCGCTATGAAACGGCAAGCGGTCGCTAACAGTCAACGCGCTGCTGGACGACGCCAGCATGCACTCCTACATAGCGAGCAATGTTACAGCAGAACTCGGCCTGGTGGTATCAAGCATGTCGCTAACGATCAGCAAGCTGAATGGACAACAAGAGATCATTCACACTGTACCAGTAGTGTGCACTCTGCGAATCGTTGACGGAGCCACATCGACGACATGCGTGCACAATTGAGCAGCCAACAGGCAACATGGAGGTTGTAGACTGGCACCACCTGGAAAAGCAGTACGCACATCTAGCCAACGTCGAGTTTCCGCCGCTACCGTCGAAACGCCACATTGACGTTCTTATTGGTGCAGACTATGGAGCTTCACATGGCGCATGAAGAGCCCTCGGGTAAAAGTCATGAGCCCGTGGCGCGTCGGACGGCATTAGGTTGGACCTGCATTGGCCAAGAAAAATCAGCACCCCCAACAGCGAGCTGCTGCTTCACAATGTTCAGCGACGGCGACCTACAGAGCAGCTTGAAGCGCCTGTGGGAAATCGAAGAAGTGAACAGCAGCACTACGAAATTCATGTCTCGCGACAAGGCGGCAGAGCAGAAATTTGCAGTGTCGTTGAAGGTGACAGACGGCCGCTACTGCATTGGCATACCCTGGACATCCAAACGTCCAGTCATGCCTGAAAGCCGAGCGAAGGCACTTGGCCGTCTGCACAGCTTGGAAAAGAGGCTGCGACAGGACTCAGCAGCAGCAACAGCGTACAGCGATGTAATCCGCAAGTACCTAGCCAATGGGTACATTCAACGAGTGCCTGACAAAGAGTGTGGAGGTTCTGTAAACGAATGGTACCTTCCACACTTCGCCATCATCCGTGAAGATAAGGCCACCACGGAGACGCAGCTGGCATCAGCTATGGTGTAGCGCTGAACGATGTTATCAGCGCTGATCACAAGCTGCAGCAATCGTTACCGAAGGTACTCCTGCCCTTCCGGCAGAACAAGGTCGCCATCATCTGCGACATCCAGGAGATGTATCTCCAGATATCCCTGGCTCCGGAGGGCAGGCCATTCAATCTCTTTCTGTGGCGGGATAATGAGCAGGAACCGGCCACATACGAGTTCACTCGAGTGGTCTTCGGCGTTTCCTGGGGCAGAACGTGGCAAGGCACAATGCCCATCAGCATGCCGACACCTCCTCGTGCAGCGGAAACAGTCCTTGAGTCAACGTACATGGATGACTCCATGATCTCTGTTCGAAGGGATGAGGAAGGCAATGAGCTCGTAACGCAGTTGTCGGCATTGTAGCACAAAGCCAGTGTGCACCCGCCCAAACGGCTGAGCAACTCCACGGCAGCACTGCAGACCATCCCTGAGGAGGATCACGCTAAGGAGATCAACCTCACGAAGGGAGAGCTGCCGAATGTGAAGACACTGTGAATCCTCTGGCTTGCAGAAGAGGACCAGTTCACATTCCAACTGCAGGTATCGGAGATTGGCTCTAACCCAACGAAGCGTGCGTTTCTCAGCGCAACTGCAAGTCTATTTGACCCACTTGGATTCCTCACACCGTACCTCATTCAAGCAAAGATCCTGCTGCAAGAGGTGTGGCTTTGTGAAGCAGCATGGGACGAGCAACTGCCCCCAGCAATTGTCAAGAAGGCTCTCGGCTGGCTCGAGCAGGTGACGGAGCTATCAACAGTATGTGTACCACGCTGCCTGACGGCCACGGTGTGTACAGCAATCAGCAGCCAGCTTCACGTGCTCTCAGATGCTTCCGAGATCGCATACGGAGCAGTCGCGCATCTTGTCAGTCACTATGACACTGGAGAAGTAAAGTCCGTGTGGCACCAGTGACTACTGTCAGCGTTCCGCGGCTTGAACTATTGGCGGCAACAACCCGAGCAAAGCTTGCCACATCATCCGCCGAGTCACTGAACCTCGACCCCCAGGCAACGACGCTATGGTCGGACAGCAGCAACGTTCTGCACTGGATCACCAACTACAGCCACACATTCGAGCAGTTTGTGGCTAGATGAGTGGGAGAGATTCAACGGCAAACCAATCCTACCCAGTGGCGGTATGTGCCCGCCTCGCTCATTCCAGCCAACCTGGTCTCTCGAGGAATGTCAGTGCAAGAGTTTGCGGGAAGCAGTTTAAGGTGGAATGGTCCCAGCTTCTTGGGTTGTTGTTGTTGATTTTTATTTTACTTCGCAAGGCCAAACGGGCAATGGTGCCCAATTCTATGGAAGCAAATTTCAAAAGGGAGAGAGCTACGGGGAGAGAGAGAGAGAGAGAGAGAGAGAGAGAGTGAGAGGGGGGGGGGGGGGAGGGAGGGAGATGATAAGCAATTTTGCAGCGTCAAGTTCACCTGAAAGTGAATGGCCAGTTCAGCCGGAATTGAAGCCCTGTCCATCAAGTCCGAAGTTGAAGAAAGTCAACCAACCAACGGACAAGTCCATCGAACTGACTGTGGTGACCGTTGACCAATGCCACAGCGAGCTGAATCGTCTAGAGGCAAGCCGCTACTCCGACTGGGCACGATTGTGCCGTATTCATGCTTGGTGTATGCGATTCGCTACGAATTGCTCAGTACCACCCACACAGCGAGAGTTTGACGAATTAGCGCCACAAGCGATCCGAGACTCTGAGGAGCTCAACATCAAGGGAGCGCAGCAACAGTCACTACCAGAGTATGCTGCAGTTAATGCAGGCAAGCCGACCCCTGCAACCAGCAAGCTGGTCTCGCTCATTGACGACACTGGCCTGCTACGCGTCGTAGGTCGACTATACCACATGCAGACGTCTTGATTGCAGAACATCGCAATCCGATCGTCCTACTACGGGGGGAGATCATGTGAGTCAGCTGATCGTCAAGGCATGTCATGAACGAGGATATCATGCGTTTGGTGTCAGCCACACGCTAGCCGAACTCTCATCGCGCTACTGGATCGTCGCTGGAAGCGAAGAGGTGTGAGCTTGGGTACCCAAGTGTGCGAGATGCGCCCGGAACCTCACGAAGCCGGCAATGCAGGTGATGGCGCCACTACCTAAGGTCAGAGTCAGCCTGCATTCAGCCGAGTCTCCGTAGACTACGCCGGACAGTTTATGACGAAGCAGGGTTGCGGCAAGCCACAACACAAGCGGTATCTGTGCTTGTTGACCTGCTTGCAGATGAGAGCGGTACATCTCGAGCTGTCATATGTGTTGACAACGAACTCGTTCCTGCAGGCGTACGTTCGCTTCACCAATCGACGGGGAGCACCGATCGAAGTCATCTCCGACAATGGCACCAATTTCGTTGGCGCCACGAACGAGCCTGCTCAGCTAGTCAAGCAGCTTGATGCAGAGGCAATTCAGCGGCAGACAGCGGATCAGCAGACTAGCTGGCGTTTCAACCCTCCAGCCACAGCACATTTCGGTGGAGTGCATGAGGCATCAGTAAAATCGGCAAAGCGTGCTATCTCGGCGATTCTGAAGAACATGGAGGTCACAGACGAGGAGCTATTGTCTGTTATCGTTGGCGCGGAGGCGCTCATGAACTCACGGCCACTGTCCTATGTGTCGGCAGATGGTCGTGACCCGACTCCGCTAACACCCAACCATTTCCTGTATGGCCAGATCGGTAATCGGTTTGCGCTTGCAGGAGTGGACGAGAGCAAGTTCAACCCTCGGCAACGCTGGCGCATAGTGCAAGAACGGGTGCTGCACTTTTGGCGGAGATGGATGCAGGAAGTCATGCTAGAGCTGAACCGGCGACTCAAGTGGAGGACGGCTGAGCAGACCTCAAGGTCGACGACATCGTTCTAGTGATGTCCCAAGACAACCAACGAGGCACTTAGCCAATGGGTCGTGTCACCGAAGTGCGCCCTGGTTGAAACGGACACGTGCGAGTTGTGAAGGTCAAGGTGGGCGACAAGACTTACACCCGCCCAATCGTACGTCTTTGTAAGCTGTTCTGTGAGTAGCTCCTTGTTTGCCTCTTTCAGAACAACAATCAGTTTTCGTATTTCTTGATCACGTGAATTTCGGCACAATGAGAAGGGCGAGAAATGTTAAGAAGACTATCTCTTTATAGTTGTTACTATAATCGAGTGGCACATTCGAACTACAATTCTACGAGGGTTGGTTTGAAATTACGTTATGAATTTGAGCAATTGTTACGTTGTAGAGCTGGTACGAACAATTAATATTTACATACTCACCGGTTTTTCATTTCAGAGTCCCGCGTTGTGACTCCGACAGCTAATTTCTATTTTGTTTGCCTTGTATTGCCTGACTAGGGGCGCTGTCACCCCATCGGGTGCGAGTACCCTTGGACAGAAGCACTTCCACTGAACGACAAGTGTTCATTTTGTTTTCCTCTTTTGCTTCTGTTGCACAGTTTGAATGTGTGCTTTTTTGTACTCTGCTCACGATCGAACCATGGGCGGGTCGATCTCCATAATTCATCTTCCGTTGCCATGGGTTTTCGGGTTTTTCCTCGTTTTTTTGTTATCAGAACTAAATATTGCGACAGAGCTTTCGGCCATAAGCTCTAGCTCTCGAGATCTCTCTCACGATCACGTTCGAAAACGTAAAGCGTAAAAAGAACTTACTTGTTGCCATGACTAGCATTAGTACGCGTTGCGTACTCACTCATTGCTTGGCACGTTTATATATATATAATGGAAGCGGTCCTCACCAAGAAAACACAATCCGTTGCTACTCCGAGTTTCTTGAGTTTTTCAATCGTCAGGCAACTTTTCTAACTAAAGCAGGGCTGTCAGGTCCACTAAAGAAATACACAACCACACAGTAAGGCGCACAAAAAAAAAGCGTGAAGTGTGAAGAGTGAAGAGTTACTGCTAGGTACAGGCAGTGTAAAATATTGATATCAATTGTCCCTTACTGTAACAAGCGCTGAATGGAGCACGTAAATCTGGAGTTAACTAGCGCATGCCTGGCGTCAGGAGGTGTAAGGCCATTACGGTGCTATATTTGGCGTTAATAGTAACAATAATGGTGCAGTGTGTCTGGTTCCATTGGGCATCAGGTTGCTCTGTCCATGTCCGGTTTTTCGTGATTCAGTTATACTTAGCGAGCCGGTATTGATTTGCATGACGACATTTGGCGATGATTTCACTTCGCTTGTTGAGGATTTTGGTCTTGTCAGCAGTGAGTATACGCACCTTCTCCGTGGTTTAAAGGCAACATCTCTTCGTTGCGGGGTTGTAGGAGCTGGCCTTGTCCTTGATCCTCCAGGTCAGGTGATACTCTTTGTTGTCGTTTTTCTTTTTCCAGAGGTGTTTGGAGAGCTCCGTGTTAGTGCGGTATTTTTCGTGGCGGAAGGACATCGTGTGGTTGTTGTATCTTGTTTTGAACGTTGTCTCTGCTGAGCCGATGTATGTCCTGAGCTCATCCTGGCTGGTGAAGTGTGCTTCATAGACGACGTGAGAGGCCTGGCAACGTCCTTTCATGGAGCATTCCTGCTTTTTCCTACAATTGCAAGGCTTTTCAGGAGGTTCTTGTATCAGTTGCCGCTTGTTGTGCCCACTAATAATCGCTGCGATGTTGGGCATACATGAATAGCTAACCTTCATGTTATGTCGGTTGAAGATCTTTTTCAGGGGGGTGTTTTTGAAATGCCGGTCGATCATTGTGAGGAAGGCAGCAGCGACGTTTGTTCTCACGCTACGGCTGAAAGGAGGGTTGAACCATGTTATTTTTCTTTTTCGGTTTCGCTTTCTGTTTTTCTGTGCTGGTTGCCCCATGTACTCAATACCTTCCGCGTATCCACTGGCCAATAATGCGTTGTTGTACATAGGCGCAGCTTCGTTAAATGCTTCCTCACTTGATGAGTTGGTTGACACGCGTCGGCTTATTCCTGCTGGTAGTTGCTTTATTATGGACGGTGGGTGGTTTGAGTGAGTGTTGATGTACTGCGGTGTGTCGCCTGGCTTTCGGTGTGGCATGTATCCTCCGGTTGACAGGTTGAACGTCACGTCGAGGAAATTTACTACCTTAAGTTGGTGTCAATCGTTACCTTTAGTCCATGCCCTGCAAACACCGCCGTCAAACTCTTCCGTCTGCGCTCTGCCGTGCTGCCGGTGGTGTTTCTCAGCACAGCCAAGCCGTCGTCCCTGTACAGGCCGATACGAACTAACAGCCCACGTCGGCAGAGCGCAGATCGGCCTTTACAGGGACGACGGCTTGGCTGTGCTGAGAAACACCACCGGCAGCGCGGCAGAGCGCATACGAGTTGCACGCTGTCATTTGTTGGCAGCACTGTATTTGAATGTGAGCAGACCATGTGCAACTTGTCGTATCATGGAAACACGCGAAAGTGTGCAGAATTTTGCTCCAAGTCCAAAAAATCACGTTTTCGAGCCACGTGCAGCAGGACTTTTGCCAGCACCCTCGTGACGTTGCAGATATGTGGCTTGATTATTGTAGTTGACGTTGATTTAGTGACTTTGGCAAGTTTGAGTCGTGTCAAGAAGTCAGGTAGGATTCAGTACTAGGCAGTGGTGGAACGTGAGTGGTAGTCTTTGCAGGTTTCTGAGGGTATCCTGGATTTGGTGTGCAGCGCTGTGGAAATGGCTTGCTGTGGAGGTCCCAGCACTGGATGTTGTATCAAAGGTACGACCTCGTAGCACGTGCTAAACCTAAAAAATTCAAAATTGACTTCGGTCTGTGCGAGTCTGTGAGAGAACGCCCACTCGTTCCGTTGTGACAGATTGCAGGGCCACGTTGAGGGGCCCTACCCCACCACCCATGGCTGCTTCTGGACTTGTTTTAGGTTTAGGTCCCGCTCACGGACAGAATGGGCACGAAAATGTGAAAAATTGTAAATGCATTTGTTTGGCTCCTGGGTGGCTCGCACACCGTGGCACTATGCCGGAAATTTGAGTTTTTCCGGCCTGGAAAGCCTGTCAGTGAGGTGCAAGAACTTGTAAATCATGTCCGGAGGGCCAGCATAGGGGCAGGAGTGTGTGGTCAAAATTTCACTCAACTCCATTGAGAAACGCCAAAGTTACGGTCAATTGTATGCCATATGAAATTTATGGGTAGGCTGCCCCCTTAACATGCTTTTCGATTTCGACACAGGAGCACTACGCGTCCTCGCCTTGTAACATGCTGTCAAAATCGAAAAACAAATACTCATTCTTCTAAGTTGCTTCACGTTATGATCTTGCATTTGACAATCCTATTTGAATACATGTATTGTGGCCAGCTGTCTTTGATGGTGCGGTACGGGACAGGTATGGGATAGCGCCAGGCATGCCGATGGCACAAACAAACAAACAAACACGGAATTAAAGCTGTGTGGACCGTCGTTTGCATAGCAACAGGAATAATGCTATGAATAATATTAACTGTGCACTCATTACTCCCGACACACACATGGCAAGGTGGGTCTAGAGGTTTCCAAGAAAGCTACCTTGCCCTGTCTTGTGTGTCAGAGTAAGAAGTGTGAAGTTGGTATTAAAATCTATTAGTGCTGACACCTTTTCTTTCAAAATTGGATACGCCTCCAATTTTTTCCTTAGTATTAATCATACCCTTTTTTAATTGTTATATCCATGTTGATTATTTATTTATTTATTTATTTCACCGTCCAATAGCAGAAGCCAATGCAAAGGAGGGGTCGTTAGCCAGCCATGGCAAGAGAAGAAAAAAATGAAGGAAAGAAGATGATAATCGGAAGAAAATAATGCATCAGCGGGGTGAAATGTATCACTATGTTGACCATGGTGGATAAGAAGAGAGAATATTATAATATCTCTCACAATATGTTAACGGCCATCCCTGGTTAGTTAATGAAGTACGCCATGTGCGTTTGTGCTTGCACTGTGTTTAGCATCTCCTCTTGTCTCACCTTCTATCTCCTCTGTCTTTCTTAGCTTTTTGATTCTCTCCCCTTGCTCATGCTTTTCCCACTTTTTGAGAAAGCAAAACACCCTTGCAATCGAGCACGATGATGGAGGTAAAATTGATCGAAATTTGTAGTTTCAGATTGCTAAAGAAGTGTCTGAGTAAGAAAGTTGGCAAATTCAGTCTTTGAAATGATTAGAACTTTCACCCCAGAAGTGAACAATTGATCTATGAGCTGCTGGGAGTGCTTGATGTTGTTGTTGTTGTTGACTTTTATTTTACTTCACCAAGTCCACAGGCATGATTGCCTTCTTACCTGCCCATAGGTCCAGTTGCCACAGAAAGATGAAGGAAATTATATGAAGAAAGGAAAAAGACACTATGGATACGAGTTAAGAGTAACTTTCCACCACTGTAACATGATACTTTATACAGTCAGAAAGTGCAATAACTGGGCACAAAACTGACAGAGGACTGAGACATTCGACGTCCTGACACCTAGCTTCAACACATCTCCGTAGCGTTAACCGACAGCCTTCCAACTTGGAAGGTTCAAGGTTATGGAAAGACCAAAGAGGGGAAGGCAAGCGCAACGAAAACGAGCAAAAGCTACAGTCCCAACGGAACAAAGAATGTCGATTGTTACTGGACGATGACAAGACCAGTACAATATTTGACATAACCATTTCCATAACCTTGAACCTTCCAAGTTGGAAGGCTGTCGGTTAGCGCTACGGAGATGTGTTGAAGCTAGGTGTCAGGACGTCGAATGTCTCAGTACTCTTGTCAGTTTTGTGCCTAGTTATTGCACTTTCTGACTGTATAAAGTATCATGTTACAGGTGTGGAGAGTTACTCTTAACTCGTATCCATAGTGACTTTTCCTTTCTACATTTATTTATGGCTCAACATCCGAGTTTGAAATTATATGAGGAAATGTATAGAGATAAAGACATGCAAGCGGTATAATTATTATTATAGAAATGTTTGTTATGACATTGTTTGTATGCTGACACTCAATTTGTACACATTTTTTAAATTGTGATAAAAAATATAATGTAGCGGAAGCATTTCATGAAAATATATGTGTGAACATTGGCAGACTGATGTCATAGATAGAGCTTAGAACATACCAGCAGACGTAGCAGAGGATGATGTCGTAGATAGAGCTTAGAACATAGCAGCAGACGTAGCAGAGGATGATGTCATAGATAGAGCTTAGAACATAGCAGACACAGCAGAGGATGATGTCATAGATAGAGCTTAGAACATAGCAGACACAGCAGAGGATGATGTCATAGATAGAGCTTAGAACACAGCAGCAGACACAGCAAAGGATGATGTCATCGATAGAGCTTAGAACATAGCAGACACAGCAAAGGATGATGTCATAGATAGAGCTTAGAACATAGCAGACACAGCAGAGGATGTTCAGGTTGAGGTTTGTTGTAAACCCGAGCTTCGCGCACATTTGTAAACGACTTGCAGTCTGTTTCCTTGGTAACTCGATGCAAACAAAGAAAACAATACTATCCCTTCATATCATCTGATGAGAGTATCACGATGAAAATTACTGATGTCAACAAAGTGACAATCAGCCCACTGCCTGTTGAGCAAGCTATTTCCAATCAACATTAGATAGCTAACAGTCAAACTATTGCCTTCCGATTTTTTTTCTTCAGGACTGTTCTAGGTTACTTTGTATCTTGGCAATTTTGGTGCTGGCAAATGAAGTTTTTTCAATGACAAAACAGTTGCACCAAGTGAAAGTCCCAACAATTACAGATAAATGTTTGTGTGCACTCAACGGTAAGTACCTAAAGAGCAAGACAACAAACTATACAACCTACAGCCCCACCCACAGCATCTCACCTTCTCATAAACTTATCTCTTATTGGTGATGGTGCCATCGTGAGAATAAATAATTTTAAAAACAAACAAAGTGTTATTCAATCATGCTATGAGATGACTTACACAGCAAAAGCAACCATTTTCAAGCAAGGGCAAGAAGAAGGACAATTGCAAATAACTATTGGTTTGAATGAAATTGGTTCGAATGGAAGTCATGGCAAAGTCCGAAGCATTCATCACCCTAAAAGATCATAAGGAAAGACTCGCAAAGACCTTCCATGCCGCTTGATCATCCCGGCCAAGCCCGAGATGAGAAGAATCAGCAAGGCAATTCTGGAGCGCATGATGAAGGATGTGCAGTCTGCAACACGTGTCAACCTATGGAATATAAACTGTCTCAGTTCTAGACTGGTCGTCTGCTCTGGAGTCAAGGGACCAAAGAGCCTTCGTGGTATTTGACATAGTAGAATACTACCCATCAATCACGGAGCAGCTCTTGACAAGTGCCATCGAATTCGCAAAGCAGTATTCCAACATCAGCCGGCAAGAAGTCGATATGATACTGCAAAGGCAAGGGTCGCTACTGTTCGACGGATAGAACACGTGGGTGAAGAGAAACAGCGGGAGCGCTTTTAATGTAACGATGGGATCATTTGATGGAGCTGAGGTCTGCCAGCTCATGGGTGCTTTCCTCCTCATGAAGCTTGCTGCTTTTGTGGATCCAGCGTCTATTGGCCTGTACAGAGACGATGGTCTTGCCACACTGAAGGTGAATCCGGCAGCGTCGCAGACCGCAGAAGGAAGAACATCGCCAGCGTGTTCAAGTTCTTCGGCTTGAGAATCACAATTGACACCCACATCAAGACAACACACGTTCTCGATGTAACGCTAGACCTAACGTCCGAAACATACAAGCCATACAGGAAAACCGGCGAAACTCCCCTGTATCTCAACATGGCCTCCAACCACCCGCCGACAATCATCAAAAACCTACCAAAGTCCATCAACAAGCGCCTGGCATTAATCTCAGCAAGTGGGGAAATATTTGAAGAGGCAAAACCAATATACGCGGCCGCACTTTCCGAGAGTGGATTCCTGCCGGCCATACAGTACCACGCCGATGATGGTGAAGACATGGCACAGGCCGAGAAGAAGAAAAGAAAGAAGAGAACGAGAAACATCTTGTATTTTTTTGTACTTTATTATATAACCGCAATCAATAATACAAGCTGAATCGACATTTGTGTACACTTTATTCATGCAATGTAAAACTGTGGAGACAATGTGCAATAAAACGATGAAAATGTGAAGAAATGATGTAGAGAAAAAAAGGATTCAAACAATGTTTCGTACAACACTCATCAGGAATCGTCTTTGTACCAAAGGACACTGAAAACAAAATTGAACTATTATAGAGAATCTAAGTAAGAGAACTAATACTAAGAACAAAAGCAGTGAAATTCACAAGTTTGCATTTTAACAATGAAAGCGAGAGCAATAACGAATGCGTGTACTAACATTAAACTTGCAACTGAAAAATGAACAAAGAAGAGAAAGAAAGAAGGAAGGACAAAGTGATAACAAAGAACAGCAGTACATTACACCTAGAACATTAACGGCCGAGCTTGGCCACACCAAACACGACACGGTACTTGAACAATTTCAACCCAATGATACTATCTTTCTGTACACACAAATTAGGCTTGTACAGACGCTGATAGATCGCTTCCAAAACTTTTAACCAGGCGCGTGCCTCGTATGGGTTCCTGGGTGCCCGGAACCACTTTTTTTGCTCAAAATGCAGGAGTTTGCTTCATTTTTGAAACTTTTCCCGGGGGAGGCCCCCCGGAACACCCCTTGAAGGGCACCGGCGCACGCGCCTGTTAACTGTGGTCCATAACCATGACGACCACGTTACAATACAGTGAAAGAAGAGTCAGAATACGAATTGCAACAATCAGGACTAACCAGAAGATGATTGTACACTGAAGACTTGCCACCACGAAACCTATGTGCAACACTAACATTTTCACCGGCACTCTCACGATGACAACTAATTTCATAATTTCATTGCCAGTTAATTTCATTGTAAGGTAAAGTTGCATTTTAGTTCAGTTCAATGTTTAATAAATAGTTATACCAGTGTGTTCACTGAGACCCTTGTGTATTGTTGCCTCAGAGAGACTGCGGCCCGCTACAAAATTGGTGGCAGCCGTGGTTAAAGTTGACTTTGTCAGATTCGACCACACCTGCTTTACATTGGTAGCAATGGTGCTACAAACTTGGTGTACAAAAACAAAAGCAGTAAATTGTTTTCTCGTTCCGTACGACCAGCGTGGCCGGCGTCCCGACATATCCACATCTCCCGTACTGGCTGATTTTCTTTTCATGCTGTGAGGTGTTGTCTATAATAATAATAATAATAATACTATCACCGAACGACGGTTCACCGAACGACAGTTCGCCGACCGATAGATCACGGAACGACAACTCACCAAACACCCAGTTCACAGAATGGCTGTGGGCAGCGTACTGCTGCAGATTTGCAGGGAGTGTGGGAACCTTGGTCCTCGTTGGCCTTCCAAACAGCAGCTGGGCCGGGCTTCACTCCAGCAACCCTTCTCTGAAGGCACTGCTGTTATAGGCGTCTCCTTTACCGATTTCCAATAACAAGTGGTTCATGGCCTTGACCGCCTCCTCAGCCGCGCCATTCGACTGAGGGTTGTACGGGCTGCTGAGGTCGTGGCAAACGTTCCACTCTGAGCAGAACGAAGCAAACACTGAAGATCTGAATTGCAGCCCACCATACGTCGTGAGGCACGTAGGAACGCCAACGTCCGACATCCACTGAACGAGATGTTTGGTGACATCAGACGTGGTAGCCGACCTCCCACAACACCCAACAAATGGCCAGCCGGAAACTTGTCGGTGAGAACCAGGTACTCAAAGCCGCCTAGGGAGAAGAGATCCGCCGCTGCATCTTCGAACGGTTTGGACGGAGGACTGTCAGCGAGGAGTGGCTCAGAAGGTTGGGAAGGGAGCAGGGTGACACAGGATCTGCAGGTCTGGACCATGTTCTTAACGTCATTGGAGGTCTGGAGCCAGTACACTGCTTGCCTGGCCCTGCGGAGTGTGTGAGTCTGTCCCTGATGTGAAGCGTGAAGTTGCTCCAGGGTGGTCTGGCGTAACCTTCTGGGAACGACAATACAGTGACCCAACAGCACTATGCCATCCTCGACTGACAGATCATGTCGAACCGGCCAGTACGAGTGCAGATCGAGGTCTAGAGCAGCCTTGCCCACCGGAAAGCCATTCTTTGCGGCGTTCAGAAGCTTGAGGTATTCCGGGTCCGTCGAGCCCTCCGCTCGCACCTTCGTAAGTCCAAGGTCGGGGAGTACTGTATGGCCTGTTTCCTTGTCCTCTTGCAACAGCTGACAGAGAACACAGTAGCAGTGCTCGATGTTTTCCTCGCCAGCTTCATCGTCAGGGTCTGGTGCACTTACTGGGTGTCTCAACAGGCAATCTGCGACCTTGTGATCGACACCAGGTCTCCATGTGGTGATATTATAGCACCTTTCCCTGCATGGGTCTTAGCACTTAGGCTGCTAGTGCTACTGTTCGCACCTGCTTCCCTGTACTGCTGGACCGCTGGCACCTGGCACATAACACAGTCACATGTGACCTTTCAAGCCGCCATTGCAGCCAGTTTCCCTCTGAAAGCCTTTGCGTTTCACTGATGATTCATTCTCATCTTTCGAAGAGTTGGTCTGCCTTGAGCAGGACACAACACCACCCAATGCCAAATTACCAACCAGAGGAACCGAAGTGTACAAGCAGAAGCTGGCATTCCTTGCATGGCGATGCCGTTACCGTCAAGCAAGTCCTGAGCTTCAGGTTCTCTTGCTGCCAGCTTGTGGTCGGTCCACTCGCCTGGACTCCAGCATGGGTCTCTGCCTGCCACCCGCCCGCAGCAACTCTGGAAAGGGGACATTCGCCTTCCAGGGTGCGCTTTGCTGGAACAGCCTGCCTAGCAGTATTCGCTCCATCTCTGTTCCGCGTCATCAGTTCCGTGCTGCAGCAGTCCCGTTTCTTATATGAACTGAGAACATTGCAAAGCAATTGTATGTGTGGCTGTCAATGTACATGTGTGTGTTTGTGTGTTTGTGTGTGTGTGTGTGTGTGTGTGCACGCGCATGTGCGCGTGTGTGTGTGTGTGGGGGGGGGGGGGTATGTGTCTGAGTATGTGTTTATTGGTGTGTAGGTGTGGGTATGCACATGTATGTGTGTGTGTGTGTGTTTGTGTGTGTGTGTGGGGGGGGGTGTGGATGTGTGGATGTGTGGGTGTGTAGAATTGTGGATGTGTGGGCGTAGATGTGCAATGCTTCGATTTCTCTCTCTCTTCTCTTCTCTTCTCTCTTCCTGTCGGTGTCTCCCACTTCTGGGCCAACATGGTCCATGCTTCATGCGTGCTTGTTCCTGTTGTTGTTATGTCTACTGTGTCCTGCCGCTATTCCGGCTTTGGCCGTGACCACAATGTGTCTCCCCATTTTCTCCTTTATCCTTTCCTTTCCCTTTTTGCTAAAAGCTTTCTTCTCCCCGTGACCACGATTTTTCTTTTCTTTTTTCTTTTTTTTCTCCTTTATTCTTTTCTTTCCTTCTTTTCTCTTCTTCCTTTGCTGAGAGCCTTCTGTTCCCATATTTTCTTTTCATCTGTGTCCCCATTCCCGGGTTACTTGGACTTCATTCGCTTCCTTGTCATTGGACATGTTCAGTCCGTTCGGTTTGCGAATTCAAATAAACACAACCAACCAACCAACCACCAGAGGAAAATCTGGAGGGCACTAAAAACTGTCACCGGCAGAAGGAAGCAATCGCAAATCCCTCAAGCGCCTTTGCCAGAGCTAAGTTGAGTGTTTGGCGGAGTAGTGAATGATCCAACACGTCCACCCCACCTCCAGCTGCCGTTGGGCCCAAGCCTCCAATGCAGCTTGGGGTTGGTTGGTTGTGTTTATTTGAATTCGCAAACCGAACATACTGAACATGTCCAATGACAAGGAAGCGAATGAAGTCCAAATAACGCAGGAATGGGGATCCAGATGAAAAGCAAATATGGGAACAGAAGGCTCTCAGCAAAGGAAGAGGAGAAAGGAAGGAAAGAAAAAGAATAATGGAGAAGAAGAAGAAAAATCGTGGTCAAGGCGAGAGGAAAGCTTTTAGCAAAAAGAGAAAGGAAAGGATGAAGGAGAAAATGGGGAGACACATCGTGGTCACGGCCAAAGCCGGAGTAGCGGCAGGACACAGTAGACATAACAACACCAGGAACAAGCACGCATGAAGCATGGGCCATGCTGGCCCAGAAGCGGGAGACACCGACAGGAAAAGAGAAGAGAAGAGAAGAGAGAGAAATCGAAGCATTGCACATCAACATGTACGCCCACACATCCACACATCCACACACCCACACATCCACACATCCACACACCCACACCCACACACACACACCCACACACACACACACACACACACACACACACACACACACACACACACACACACACACACACACACACACACAAACACACACACATACATGTACATACCCACACCTACACACCAATAAACACATACTCAGACACATACCCCCCCCCCCCCACACACACACATGTGCGTGCACACACACACACACACACACACACACACACACACACAAACACACACACACACACATGTGCATTGACAGCCACACATACACTTGCTTTGCAATGTTCTCAATTCATAGAAGAAACGGGACTGCGGCAGCACGGAACTAACGAGGAACAGAGATGGAGCGAATACTGCTAGGCAGGCTGTTCCAGCAAAGCGCACCCTGGAAGGCGAATGTCCCCTTTCCAGAGTTGCTGCGGGCGGGTGGCAGGCAGAGACCCATGCTGGAGTCCAGGCGCGTGGACCGGCCAAAAGCTGGCAGCAAGAGAACCTGAAGTTCAGGACTTGCTTGGCCGTAACGGCAGCGCCATGCAAGGAATGCCAGCTTCTGCTTGTACACTTCGGTTACCCGATACAGTGAGAGGCGCTCCAGTAGGTCATGTGCGGATGTCCATGGCGGGCGTCCGAACACTATACGGGCACCACGGTTTTGCAGAACCTGTAGTCGATGACAGTGCCTGGCTGCCAGAGATGTCGAAAATGCATTTGACCCATATAGAAGATCGGGCATTATGATGGACTGGAAATAAGTTATCCGACCCTGTGTGCTGAGGCAACGCCGCATCCTCCACAGGACTACGATCTTTCGTGATACACGGTTTGCACAGCGGGTTACGTGGTCATCCCAAGACATGTTGCTATCAAATGTTACGCCAAGGTACCTGGCAGACTCCACAAGAGGCAGCAGGGTCCCGTTACAGTTCACCGAGAGTGGAGTATGCTTCTCAGGTAGGTTCCCAAAAATGGAGATCACCTGGCTTTTGGAAGCATTCAGGATCAAGCCACGGTCGTTTAGCCAGTTAGCAATAGCTGAAGCTGACGCAGACAGAATTGCAGAAACTTCAGACTTAGTCGGTTTGATGCAAGTGAGACCAATGTCATCTGCAAACTGCAAAGACAAAGCTTGTCCAGCAACATAGGGTATTTCCCGAGTGTATACGTTGAACAAAATGGGGCCGAGCACAGATCCCTGTGCCACTCCGCAGGTGCAGAGAGTGATAGTGCTGCGTGATGGTCCGATACACACACACTGGGTCCGTTCGGAGAGGTAAGAAATGAACCATCGCAGGGCTGTGGCCGTGACACCAACATTGAAGAGGTCGAGAATTAGTTGGTGATGTCTAACTTTATCGAATGCTTTGGACATGTCCAGTAAGCAGACACCTGTGTACATTCGTTTGTCCCGGGCAGTAAGGATTCGGTTGGTGATGAGAGCTTGTGCATCCTCAGTGGAATGGCCGCTGCGAAATGCAAACTGAGTAGAGGGAAGTGACTCTGTGATGTTCATGACTGATACAAGTTCCTTCTGCACCAGCTTCTCTAATAGCTTGGACAGGATTGGGAGAAGGGAAATGGGACGGAAGTGAGTGGGAACTGCTGGGTCACCAGCTTTATATAGCGGTGATACGTGTGCAAGCTTGAAGGCAGAGGGTACTGTACCACGGGATAGTGAGGCATTGAAGAGAGCAGCAACAGACGGAGCAATGATATCAGCACAGCACTTCAGAAGTACTCCTGGGATGCTGTCACTGCCTGTGGCCTTGGCTGCATTGATGCCTCTCAGGAGACGATAAACAGAGTTGGTTCGGACATACTGGAAAGCTGATAACGTTGTGGGGCGTGATGGACCCTGTGGTATGGTGAGCACAGGGGGTCTATCATTATCAGTCACAACTTTACTGAAGGCTGTGGCGACATCCTCCACATCACACGTTGGCTCAATACGTTGTCGAGTTCGAGATGTTACAGTGTTGATGATATGCCACCGTTTGCGTGGATTGCGACTATGTTCAGCACATTGGATTTGGAAATACTCATTGCGTTTCCTACGATAGGCATTTCTGGCAGCCGCACGGGCACGCCTGAATGCCGAGTAGAGATGTGTGCTGTCCTTGTTCTGAAGCCACTGGCGATGTAGCATTTTCTTGCGACACTGGAGTTGGTACAATTCCCTGTCAGACCACGGGGGATATGAGCTCGCCTTCCTGCTGGTGAATTTGAGAGGGGCATGTCTGTCAAGAGCACGCATGAGTTTAGTGTGCCAAGTGCTCCACATCTCATCAGTGGAGGAAGTCGATTGGAACACGCTCAGGTTGGCATTGGCAAGCGCATCCCGAAATTCTGGAAGGTTTATGGTGCGCATGTTGCGGGTTAAACTGGTTCCCCGGACGGTAGCGCGAGGTCCAGTCTAGCATGTACGGCCGAGTGATCACTCAGAGTACAGGGTACGACATTGCAGGAGACTGTAGCAGGGCTACTGGTGAGGATCAGGTCCAGTGTTGTACCAACGGGACATCTTGGGGTTATTCGGGTTGGGACAGAAACTAAATTTCTCAAACCGAAAGAGTGAATTGCATCATTGAAACGGTGGAGCTGAGGTGTTACAGCTGAGCTAACATTAATGTTGAAGTCACCAAGCAGGGTGACTGATGGTGATACCACTGCAGCCTGGTGAAGAGCCTGCTCAAATCTGTCCCAATAATGAATTAATTCAGCAGGGGGGGGGGGGGGCAATACATACACGCAAAAAGGTGCCGCTGTTTGGAGTGGTGCAGACTGATCCACACGGCTTCAATACCGTCCACCTTCAAATCTGGCTGTATGGTGACAGGAAGTGTAGCCCTGTAATACAGGCACACACCTCCACCAGGACGGCCGGCTCGATCCAGCCTGACAAGGCTGTATCCAGATATTTCTATCTCATTGTTAGCTACTGTGTTGGTGAGCCAAGTCTCGGCCACACCGACAATGTCCAAGTCCATCGAATGCACCAGGTCCGACAGTTCATGTACTTTGTAGCGCAGACTACAAATGTTGAGGAATGCAATGGTCAAATCTTGCTCCGACGGTGCAAGCACTGTTCTTGTAACAGTGGGTTGGAATGGTGTAGCGTTCGGATTGAGAGGAACTAGGGCTTGAGGAGCAGAGGTTGTCGAAATATGGTACTGTTTTCAAGTTAGCACTCAAATGTTATTCCGTTGATTGTGACCTGTGCGCCACTGTTATCCCTATCCTCAGCACCTGAAACTTCATCACTTTCAGCTGCAGTGGAGAAAGCATTGCCGAGTTTGTCAGCCCGAGGAGTTGCTGGGAATGTATGCTTCCCTGACGCCATGGTGAATCCATCTTTGTCAGTGTCAGGTGACTGATGAGGTGCCTTCCCTCTGCCGCTGAAAAATCTGTTGCCCTCCTGCATTGGCGTCCTGGTCTCACTGCGTTCCTGATGCAGTGTGTGTGAAAGCATGTCAGTGGTTTGACATGTTTGCACTCCGCCCTGAACTGCAGATTGTCCAGCAGCTCCATCTGTACATCTCTGAGGCAGCAGTTGAACTATCATGAACTTCACGCTCAGGGTCCATGGCCTGACCTGTATTCGACCTTGAACCAGCCTTGTGGATCCGAGAGTACAGCGTGGAGTTGCCGGCAGATGCAGAGTTGTTGTTGTGCTGGCCACAGTCCTTCGCGAGGTGCGTACGGGAGCCACACTTGAAGCACGTGGGAACTTGACCCCTGTGCCAAACGCGAAGTTTTTGACCGGAGCCAGGCAGCACGATTGTAGACGGTACGGTGGACTTGGGTACACCATTTACAAATACAGTGCCAGTCGTGAACGTACAGCCATCCACAGACTTTTCTTCCCGCTTTGGGAGACCAACGGTGGTTCCAAACTTCTCCATCGCCGATGTAATGGCCGACAGCGGAGTATCATCCGCCACGCCAAAGATATGCACAGAGACTACAGCTCCATCACCAACTAACAGTACTAATTGAGCTTCGTCGACAGTGAGCCCTCTTGATAATACCTTGTCTCTGACAGATGTGGAGGAGAACGAAACTTTACAAACTCCGCGCCTTCCGCTCAGGTCAATTTGTTTTATTTCATCTGGTTTGACACCAGAGGAAAGCAACAGTCTAATAAACAAGGCATGGTCCTTCGTGGGAAGGTTGCCACTCAGCTGTATGGAACATACTGGAGACATTTCTAACAGGTATACATACACACAGGATTGAATGATTCCGGAGCGCCAAAAACTGCATCCACTCGCACATGCACAGATCAAAGAGCTTAAATGTATTCCAGCCTGTCACAGTGACAGATGTCGAGTCATGCCTGAAATCAGTGGATGCAAGCAAAGCCACGGGCAGTGATGGGATTCCCGGTGTCCTGCTCAAGCAACATGCCTCTATTCTTGCACCGAATCCCACCAGCATTATTAATTTGTCTCTTAGAATTGGCTGGGGAAAGTTATGTTTCTCCTCTCTTCCTTCTTGTGAGGAAGAGCTTAGTATTTATTGAATGGACTCGGGATAATGAGCGACGATAAATGGCAAGACGTCCGACGGACCGGGAGCGGCACACGCCGGCCCAGTCGTCGGAGCGAGGAACAGCTAAGACAGTCGGCTCAGGAAAATTCAAAAAATATTCTTCAAACCTCAACATTGCCACGTTCAACGTCCTCGGCCTGAAGTCGTCACTGAAGAGAACTACTCTGACCAGAGACTTGGCGAGGTGCGCAGTGGACGTGTGCTCTCTACAGGAAACAAAACTTACAGACGGACTAGACGAATCCATCCTTGGACACCGTCTCATCTGTTTTCCAACGAAAAACTATCACTATGGCCTCGGATTCGCTGTCTCGACTTGCCTTGAAATTCATCGGTACTGGGCAGTATCGGACCGTGTCGCAGTCCTCACGCTCTCCAGTAGCCCCTCAGCTCTAGTGTCTGTACACCAGGGACAGAACGTCGCCTCGGGAAGGCCATTCCTGGCTATTATCAACGCATACGCACCGACATCGACGAGATGTGCGTCAAATGTCGCTGAGCTGGATAGATTCTACGACGACTTGGCTACGGCGTACTCAGAGGTCAGCAGCAGTGCCCTACTGTACATTTGTGGCGATTTCAACGCGAAAGTTGGCAGTGGCCGCAGAAATGCGAACTGTTTGGGATCCCATGGTAGAGGCAGACGAAATTTCACTGGGGACACATTGGTCAACTTCTGTGAAACTAGTCACCTCTACCTGGCCAATACTACGTTCAAGCATCCTGCCAGGAATATTACGACCTGGACTGGCTGGAGGAGAGACAAAGCAGCAGACCAAAAAGTCCCTGTGTACAATCAGATTGTTTATATTATTTGCCGTGAGTCACAGAAACGTCTCTTGAAGAACTGCAGGAGCTACGGCGGGATGGAGACTTACTCAGATCATAGAATTGTAATCGCAAACCTAGAGATACCGAGAGTGTATGGTGTCTTGGGCAGCCAGACACGCAAACGGAGCATAAGCAGACAGCCCAGTGTCAATACACTACGACTGGCATCAGAGAAAGAAGTACAGCTCGCCTATGCAAAGAAGCTATCAGATTCACTTGCAGAGCCTACTGGGGAGGCAGGAGACGACGTGCAGGAGAACTGGAACGCTATTCAAAAACACATTCACAGTGCAGCAGCAACAACTGTGGGATACGCCAAGAGAAAAAAACACCAAAAATACGATGATGCAGAACTGGAAGCCCTATCGAAGGGGCAGAGGCAGCTGCGCATACAGCTGACATTTGTCACTGACGACAAGAAGAGAAAATCCCTCAAAACCAAACGTAACCGAATTCAACACAAGGTGCGGAAGCTGTGCCTAGACCGTGCCGAGGCAGAACTGGACCTGAAGGCTAAGGAAGTAGAGAAACTGAAGAACGGCGCACAAATGTTCAAGGCAGTTGCCACAATGCGGAGGCGGCCGGCAGTGACCCCGGTAGTGCAGGATCAACACGACAAACTGGTCGGCAGAGCCCAGGAAGCAGTAGCTATCGTTAAAGAACATTTCCAACGCCAGTTTACAGATGAACATGCTTCAGCCATAGAGCCCTTAATCGGTGAGCCTAGACCACTCGACCGGCCTATCACAACTTCCGAGCTCCGAGATAGCTTCAAGAAACTAAACAATGGTAGAGCATGTGGCCCGGATGGCATTGCGGCTGAACTCCTGAAATATGGTGGTGAGAAACTCCTGGAGGCTATGATCCGCCTGTTGAACAGGGTCTTCGAAACCTATCAGCCATTAGACCTCGGCCTAGGCACACTGATTGCTCTTCAAAAACCTAACAAAAAGAAGGGACCACCTGAAAA
Organism: Sycon ciliatum; assembly: GCF_964019385.1. Taxonomy (NCBI): domain Eukaryota; kingdom Metazoa; phylum Porifera; class Calcarea; order Leucosolenida; family Sycettidae; genus Sycon; species Sycon ciliatum. The sequence goes on along the minus strand of NC_088648.1, from coordinate 5,654,672 downwards.
TCTTCGTCCCATAGTGCTTCTAACTGCCCTCAGGAAGGCGGTGTCACTTCTCACCCTGAAACGCATCTCACATAGAGTTAATACCTTTCTCAGTGACAATCAGAGTGGATTCCGGGCAGGACGATCAACGGGAGATGCAGTTTGGTGTCACAAATGGCTTGCAGCAACAGTCCAGAAATATAAGTATGTCATTGAAATTCTCGGTATAGACATGTCAAAAGCATTTGACACCATTCAGCGACACCGACTTCTGGCCGTTTTGGAGACCTTCCTACTTCCGGATGACCTACGTTTGGTAAGGTTGCTCATCGCTAACACGACGCTGAGTGTTCGACTTGGAGGTTTTGAGTCTACCCCTTTCCACACAACAATTGGCACTCCACAGGGAGACTCACTTTCCCCTGTACTATTTGTAGTCTATCTAGACGCAGCACTGCGCGATGTCCTCGCCACAGCCCCACCTTGCTGTCCTGCAGATAGCACTCTACCAATCGATATCATCTACGCGGACGACACCGATTTTGTCAGTACCTCATCTGCTTGGCTAGCTCAGCTTGAACCTCTTGCCGCAACAGTTCTCAGGCAATGGAATCTCCATGTCAACGCAGAGAAGACCGAACACACAAAACTCACCCGGCAGCAGGATCGAGTCTCGGAAGAATGGAGAATGACGAAAAAGTTTGGTTCTCTGATTGGTGACGACGAAGACATCACCAGGCGAAAACAGCTCGCCACAGCATCCTACAGAGCAATGTACAGTCTTTGGAAGCGGGGAACATTAGTGCGTGAGGAATTGAGACTGAGGCTGTACAACGCATTCGTGATGCCAGTCTTACTGTACAACAGCGGCACCTGGGCACCCACTTCAGTGGCCGAGGCCCAACTGGATTCGTTTCACCGCAGGCAGTTGCGTAGTCTCATCGGTATTAGGTGGCCACAAACAATAAGCAATGCTGCTCTCTACAAGAGGTGCAAAGCACAACCGATATCTAACTTTGTTCGCCTAGCCAGATGGAGACTCTTTGGCCATATACTGCGCATGCCTGACGGATGTCCTGCTGTGGCGGCTATGATTAACTATTACCAGGTGAAGGAAACAGTGTGGAGGGGACGGCCAAGAACGACTCTGCCTATCGTGCTATCCCGTGACCTGCAGAGAGTGGGGCGGAGGGGACTCAAGACGTTGTCTGATCTCCTCTCCCTCCGGGAGATTGCACAGGGCAGAGGGGAGTGGAAGGACCTTTGCAAGGACGTCTGCAAGTCCAATAGTGGCGTCTACGACTAAAACCAAATAATATTGCTCCGAAATATCACAGTACTGCTTTTCATAACTGCTGCGGTAATAATAATTAACATCTTTTTTAAATACCAACAAAATTCCTCTCTTAACGTAGTGCGTGGATCTGCATCCACCTGCCACCATTTTACTGGATTTTTCTCAAAACGGAGTCGACAATGCCCTTTATCCTGTGTCTGCGTCCTCTGTTCAATCTGAGCAATGCTGTCATGTGCCCCTTAGCAGGTACGTCTTGTATTGTATTTCTATTTCTGTTGTCGTTGCTCTTTTTATTTTTATTTTTTCATTTCCCAATTCCCAAGTCCATTCAGCACGTGCGAATTTGTGGGCGGTTTACCACCGCTGACATTGACGCGTAAGTGCACAATAATAATAATAATTAGAATTGGACCGGGTCCGCCACCCTTCAAAGTGTCACATGTCAGTCCCCTTTGTAAGAGTGGCGACCCAACCCTGCCCCAGAACTATCGTCCAGTGTCTCTCCTCCCCATTATCTCCCGTATTCAGGAGACAATTGTTAAGAGACAGCTCACTGGCTACCTGGAGACACCAGCTATTGCCTGACAGCCAGTTTTCTTATCGCAAGCTACATTCGACTGAGGATGCACTTGTGTTAGCTGTTAATCGATTGCCCACCGCTAGATGCAAACGAGAGTTCACTGGGACAGTGTTCGTTGATATGTCGAAAGCTTTCGACCATGTCAAGCATGAACGTCTTGTTACAGTTTTGTTTCCCTTGGTATAGCTGGAACTGCATTGGAATGGTTCACTGACTGCCTCTCAGGGCGTTTCCAGAGTGTCACAGTTCTGGACTCTGTTAGGGCGCGTTCAGACTACTGATAAAAAGTGACGGAATGGAAAAGTTGCCAAGGTGATTTGATCACGTTACGTTACTGGCACGTTACCGACGGAAAAGTTTTACTGCCGCGGCTGATGCGGCAGTAAAGTTTTCCCGGCAGTAAGAAAGTGCTCAGGCTGCATGCACGCTGTGAAAAAGGGAAAATCCCTTCTCAACGCCGCGGTGAGAGGTGCAAAACTTACGTACCGGTAACGTTAGTTTATCGGTAGTGTGAATGTCCTTCACGGTTTATCGGCATTCACGGTTTGACGGGGTTCACGGTAGTCTGAACTCGCCCTAAGTGAGGCCGTCAGTTGCTCCCGTGGTGTTCCACAAGTTAGAGTCCTTGGGCCACTGCTTTTTGTGCTCTACACTAGTGAACTCCACACCATACTGCTGCCGTCTTTACAGCGCCAAGAATTTGCAGATGACATTGTCATCGAGTGCTCTCATTCTGATCCTGCAGTAATGTGCACAACCCTCACGCAAGCCATGACAAACCTTGCTCCCTGGCTGGAGGACATTGGCCTGCTCCTCAACACTTCCAAGACACAGTTGCTCTTCATCCGGCCACGAGGGGCGGCTGCAATACAACCGGAGGTCTTCTGCAATGGCGAGAAATTGTGTGTGACCCCTACAGCCCAGTACCTTGGTTAAGTCCTGGATAAGGATTTATCCTGGGCTCCACATGTGGTGTATATTGGTCGCAAGACAGCGCGAACAATTGGTCAGCTCTGGAGGCATGGACGAGGACTGAGTTTGCTTGCCCGGCGAACGTGGTTCCTGAGCATGATTCTTTCCCAGCTGTGTTATGGTTCAAACAGTTTCTTTCCAGGACTTGGCGCACACCTACTTAGTCTGCTAGAAAGTATGTTAAAGGCTGGCATCCGTGCCACCTTGCAACAGCGGCTCTTGACTCCACCTGCCACGCTGCTCTCTCTGCTCAGCATTGTTAGTCTGCCACATGCATCTACACACAAAATTGTGGTATTTGTTCATCGATGCAATTGCGGAAATACCAAAAAAACGAAACAAATTACGAAAATAAATAAAAATTATGGAAGTCGCGAATTTCATCAGCTCGAACGTCAGGTGCCTGTTTAACAAGATGGACGAGCTTAGCCACGTGGCAGAGTTGCAACAACAACAACCGTCAATAATCGCCATCCAGGAAACCTGGGCTGATCCATCGTACAGCGACGGGATGTACTCCATCAACGGCTAAATCACCTGGTCACCCAACACCTGGTCACCCCACCTGGTCACCACGCCAGCAGGCGACAACTTTCACACCAAGGTTCAACTCGAGTTCAACTCGAGTGACAGGACTGCACCCAAAAAAGTTCAAACAGGCAAGTATGTTGTACCCTGCAGGCACGGTGACCAGGTGACTGGTGTACGCAGGAGCACTTGACCGTTTGTTCAAGCATGTTCGATTGGGAATAAAGGAGGAACGCTGCATCGCAGCCTTTTCGGACCCAAACCAGTCGACTTAGCGTCCAAAACACTACAACATATGGGCCAATGGCGGTAATCCGTGCTTTTATACGAACGAAATGGCGCTTTTAGTGACATTTTGCATACAAATCCCCATCTAGTAGGGCGCAGTCACCCAGTTTCGGTGGAAGTGCGCGAGTTCGATTGGGATTCAAGTAGGAAGGGAGCGTCTCAGCTTCCTCAAACCAAGACCATTCGACTCAGCACCCCGAAGACTACAAATGGTGAAAATTTGATATCAGGGTCTACTTCCTCTTTAAGTACACAACTCTGTATGCTCGTGTAGCGACCACCCCTGCCCGTACACTTAAAAGTAGTCATTAACCCCTAGGCCCTGCCCACCCAATTCTTTCTCACTCTTTCTCCTTTCTTACACTATTCTCTTATTGGCCACTGCCTATCGTTAGAATAAAGATTTGAAATAACAACAACAACAACAACAACAACAACAGCTCAGCACGCACGCGCACAGAGCCCAAGGGTTCACACTCGTACGCCAGCGTAGCTCAACAGGGAGCCCGCACACAGTTCAACTGTACGCACGGGGCGGCCGAACAGGTGAGCACTGCACCCGACGGATCCCCTGCTAGTACTAGTACTAGTAGCAAGGATGCAACACAGAAAACCGCTGAAATGAACAGCGCCAGTGCGTCTGAGAACACAACCAGCGACGGGGAATCCAAGGAAATACAGAGCAATACTTCATCCTCTGTCGACCAAACTGAGGTAGCTGAGAGTTCCAGCTTGCAGGTAATCGCTCCCAGTACACCCCCAATGTCCGGCACCCCTCCGCCTACAGGCACTCGGGCAGGCCACGACGACGGGGCCACCACGGTTGCCTCTGACGATGCGGATTGGATACCCAGCGGTCCTCGTCGTCGCCGACACAGCCACGGCCATTCGACCATGGAGGAGAAAGCAAAGGCCGATGGGACATGGCCCTCCCCTCAGAGGAAACACCCAAAATACTGAGTCCAGATAAGTTTCAACAACTAGCCAAAAGACAAAAACAAAAACAAAATAAAAAATTAAATTCCCCCAACAAAAACAATACCAATGTCCGTGAATTTGAACTTTCTCAGCACCAATGTGCGTTGCATATTCAACAAAATGGACGAGTTACTTACCTTTACCCGTTCGTGCTCTGAATCTCAGAACGAACTATCAGTCATTGCAGTCCAGGAAACCTGGGCTGACACATCAGACCCTGACAGTCTCTATGCAATCCCAGGCTACAAGCTGATCAGAGCTGACAGACAGGACTATCGTGGTGGTGTTGCCTTGTACATAGCGGAACGTTTCAACACAAGGGTACTGACAATACCAATGACAGCAGCAGAATGCATATGGACGAGAATATCCACCGGTAACCTTTCCCTCGTTGTTGCAAACATTTACCGACCACCCCGTAGCGATTGCACCCTCTTCTGTGCGGAACTGGAAAGAAGCATCAAAACCGCTAGAGCCGAAGGTGACGACCTCCTACTACTTGGAGACTTCAATGCCAAGAACAGTGCGTGGCTCACCACAGACAGAACAGATCGCCTTGGGGACGACATACAAACTCTGCTACACACATACGGCCTCACACAACACGTCAGATTCCCTACTTACATCCACCGACAAACACCTCTCTCATGTCTAGACCTTGTTATCTCCTCACTCCACACCAATGATATTCATATCCAATCACTTCCACCGTTTGGCGCATCAGATCACACTACTATCAGTGGCCACATCAATAATCAACTGCCCCCCCCCCCCCCCAACTCCCCTCCACGATCGAGAAGCACCACATTCTGGTCATGGACAGACAGCACTATCCACCTTCTTCGAGAAGCCCTTTCACGCACAAATCTCAACCACCATCCAAACCAACACGACCCCTGCCCAGTTGACACCTTCTGGCGATCCTCGCGCGACAATGTCATGAGCATCGCCCAAGAACACTGCCAAGTTACTCGCACTCACCCCCCTTGGGACAGGAAGAACGTGCCAGCACGACCATGGATATCAAAGGGCCTCTTGAAAGAGATCAAGGATAAGCACAGAAAACACAGAATATACCTTCACTCACGCTCGCCTGACGACTGGAACACGTTCACTGCCCAAAGAAACCGTGTCACCACCCTCCTGCATCGTGCTAAATCGGATTTCGTAAACAACTCAACAGCCTCCTCTACTTCCCTACACCGCCTCATGAAGCACCTAACTACAGCTACAAAACAACGCATACCCGAACTCGTCAGCCAAGCAACTCCTGCAACGACACCAGCACAAAAAGCCGCTGCCCTCAACGAATTCTTCATTTCACAGAGCAAGCTGTCCGTGGACAATGCGGATGAGCAAACTCCAGCCATCAACACCACCCCTGACATCCTCAGTCTCCTTCAAGAAATCTCGACTTCCCAAGCTGAGGTCGAAAAACTCCTCCGCAGAGTTGATACCAACAAAAGCCCCGGGTTTGACTCTATTCCAAACCGCCTACTCAAAGAAGCGGCGAAGGAACTTGCACCGTCGTTATCGTCCCCCTTTAATCTATCGTTCCAAACCGGAGAAATACCACAGGAGTGGAAAGATGGCACCATTACTCCAGTACCCAAGCCGGGTGACCCAACCCAACCAACAAATTATAGACCCATCTCTCCCTTGAGCACTACATCAAAAATCCAAGAAAAAATTGCAAATCAACTCCTCTACAAGCACATCACACCCCACCTGCCCAACCAGCAGTCCGGATTCCGCGAGAAAGACGGCACTGAGCAGCAGCTCGCCCGTCTCGTCCATACCCTCTCCACTGCGAAAGACGACGGGAAACACGTCAATGCCTGCTTTTTTTTATCTAAGCAAGGCCTTCGATCGTGTGTGGCATGCAGGCCTTCTAGCAAAACTCTCCCACTATGGTGTCCAGGGCACCGCCCTGGAGTGGTTCCGACGGTACCTGTTGGGGCGTCGGCAAAGGGTCCAGGTGGATGGCGACCTATCGCCTTTCCTCGAGATCCCTGCCGGCGTCCCTCAGGGATCTGTTCTTGGGCCGCTTCTATTCCTCGTCTACACCATAGACCTTCCACACGCATGTGAGAATCCCAGCACCACCTGTAGCCAGTTTGCAGATGACACCGCTCTGATTTCCATAGCGAGAACTCTTCAAGACTGCACCCGAAACCTACAACAGAGTGTCACAGCAGCTGGAGACTGGCTTCAAAGATGGCACCTGCTGGTTAACACAAAGAAAACAGTCATCCTCCCGTTCTACCACAATAACTGCCCCCCTGAACAGCTACCCCAGATCACCCTCAGGAATAGTCCGCTTACCGTAGCACAAAAACACAAACACCTCGGAATAATCTTTCAGCATCACCTCCGTTGGACGGAGCATGTTGAATACATAGTCAAAAAATCACTCAAGTCTTTCAATATTCTTTTTAGACTAAGGTCTACACTCACAAGTGATTCTTTATCACACATCTATCAAACATAAATACTACCTATATTCTCATATGCGAGCAATGCTCTCAGACCGTTGTCGCACACTTCCCTTGACAGGCTAGAACGACTCCAGCGGAAAGCCGCCAGAATATGTCTCCACCTTCCCCTTTACACACACTTAGAACACTCCCACCTTTTGCATCGCATCAAATGGCCAACATTATTTTCACGCTTTAAAGTTAAACATATACTCTTCGCGCATTCTCTGCGCCACAATTGTGCCGCACCACATATACTCTCGCTGCATACTGCTAGCAACGTGCAGCCTTCGTATAATTTACGTCGCTCTCGTATTTGGCACTTGCCACCTCCGCAGACTGACCGCTGTCTCCATTCTCCCCTGCAGAAGGCCCTTCATTACTTTAATTGCTTGCCCGCCCAGCTTCGCGAAATCCCTTCTCGTACTCCCTTCAAATCCGAGATATCCCTGCTGTTGCACAACTCTGTATGCTCGTGTAGCGACCACACCTGCCCGTACACTTAAGTACACAACTCTGTATGCTCGTGTGGCGACCACCCCTGCCCGTACACGTAAGTAGTCATTAACCCCTACGCCCTGCCCACCCAATTCTTCCTCACTCTTTCTCCTTTTATACACTATTATCTCTTATTGGCCACTGGCTATCGTGAGAATAAAGATTTGAAACAAAGGGTACAAGTGCGCCCGATGCAGGACATAGTGAGGCTGTTGTGAGTGCTAGTTCAGGTAGTAGCTGTACAAACACGGACCCCAGCGCGGAGCCCGAGAGCTCAAATCAATCCAACAGCTCAGCACGCACGCGCACAGAGCCCAAGGGTTCACACTCATACGCCAGTGCAGCTCAACAGGGAGCCCGCGCACAGTTGAACTGTACGCACGGGGCGGCCGAACAGGTGAGCACTGCACCCGACGGATCCCCTACTAGTACTAGTACTAGGAGCAAGGACGCAACACAGAAAACTGCTGAAATGAACAGCGCCAGTGCGTCCGAGAACACAACCAGCGACGGGGAGTCCAAGGAAATACGTATGATTTACTGCACGAGTACAAGGGCAATACCGGCTGATACATGACCGAACGTCGCCAGCCGTGAGGTCATGTATCAAGCCGGTATTGCCCGCGTACGAGCGATTACGAGGAGCAGTAAATCATTTATGGCATGCTTGACTCAAACATTCCAGAAAATGGAGAGAAACCGCTCCGACTTCCTCAGTCTCCCGACACTTGTTCAGTGGTAAACATCATTTGTGGTTTTGAAATCCTCTATTTCTTTACGATATCGATGGTGTTGTTGTTCATGATTGAGCACTGCGTGTAGGAACAGGAACTGAAACTGGGATGGGCTCCACGACTTCGTCTCGAACGCATTCAGTTCGTTAAGTAGTTTGTCGGCTGCTCATCAACACATCAATATCGATGTCAAGGTTGCATTCACCTCCTGAGGCTGCTGGTTCAGGTGGCTGGAACAAGTAAGTTATTGTCGGTTATTGTGGTAGAACGGGAGGATAACTATTTTCTTTGTGTTAACCAGCAGGTGCCATCTTTGAAGCCAGTCTCCAGCTGCTGTGACACTCTGTTGTAGGTTTCGGGTGCAGTCTTGAAGAGTTCTCGCTATGGAAATCAGAGTGGTGTCATCTGCAAACTGGCTACAGGTGGTGCCGGGATTCTCACATGCGTGTGGAAGGTCTATGGTGTAGACGAGGAATAGAAGCGGCCCAAGAACAGATCCCTGAGGGACACCGGCAGGGATCTCGAGGAAAGGCGATAGGTCGCCATCCCCATGGACCCTCTGCCGACGCCCTAACAGGTACCGTCGGAACCACTCCAGGGCGTTGCCCTGGACCCCATAGTGGGAGAGGTTTGCTAGAAGGCCTGCATGCCACACACGATCGAAGGCCTTGCTTAGATCAAAAAAAGCAGGCATTGACGTGTTTCCCGTCGTCTCTCGCAGTGGAGAGGGTATGGACGAGACGGGCAAGCTGCTGCTCTGTGCCGTCTTTGTCACGGATTCCGGACTGCTGGTTGGGCAGGTGGGGTGTGATGTGCTTGTAGAGAAGTTGATGTGCAATTTTTTCTTGGATTTTTGATGTAGTGCTCAAGAGAGAGATGGGTCTATAGTTTGTGGGTTGGGTTGGGTCACCAGGCTTGGGTACTGGAGTAATGGTGGCTAAGGAAGACCATGAAGACGGAGACCGGCTGGGGACTTGCGTTTCACTTTGGTTGCCGTTCACTGTCGTTGTTATTGCTTTTTTCCGAGCGAGTATGTTGCGTGCAGTACTGGCCTCGTAAGCCGAAGGCTTCAGACAGTTCGTTCGCATGCTGAGTCCTGCGATGAGAAGTCGCGAGTTCTTCCGCCGAGTCTTTGCTGAGAAAGGGATCGACATCTATGTTGTCCGCTGATGCACTGGCGCAGGTGGGGAGAGGTAGAGGACAGGAGCTCCTTGATGGAATGAAGCAAAGGCTCACACCGTGTTCTAGTTCGTTATTTCTGTTCTCAGAGCGTTTTGTAAATACACTTACATGAGTGAAAGAGCCGTGCCACGCTGCTGTGAGAAGTGACGATGGAGAGTTGTGAATTATTTAACTTGCCACTCTGTTTCGTTGCAAGAGGACGAATCAAATGGCTTCGCTGTTGTACTGGTCATGTATTTTCGGTTCGCCATAGCTGCTGAAGCACACAGCAGTAGAGCACCGATGAGCGAGACAGCAAACGGTGAATAATATTTCAAGAGTTTGTCAGTCACGGAGGAAACATTGCAAAAAACGCCTTGCTGCTGCCTCGCTGGTGTAGTTTCCGCATCGTACAACGCATATGCACAGGCTTCCTTCCTTGTTGTCGCGCACGGGAGTTCGCGTGCGCCCCTGCCGACTTAGCGCACTTCAAAACAGAATAAGGTAGCACAATATTGGCCGATTTTGACAATCGATGGCTCAAAATCTTCAGTAGATACTAAGCTACAGTTTAACCGAAGCGATTTTTTTCTAGATGAAGGGATCGCTGTAGAGCATTCACGGACTTTGTGACCATATCTTTAGTTTCCCAAGGCCAAAATCAAAAATTCCTTCGGTTGAACCCCTAATTCACATCTTGCCTGGTTCCACCCAAATTTTCAGTGTCATACTGTCTACCCCTGCTACCTTACTCTATTTTGAAGAGGTATGTGTCGCACTGAAAATGCGCTGCGAGATGGCTAGAGTTTGTGTACAAGGGGTGGTCGAGCTGTGGTCGCGTGACAGTCGACCTGTCGTCGCGTGAGCTGGCCAGAAACAAAATGGCGCCCACGTATTTGTACACAACAAAATATTGCACATCAACTCCTCTACAAGCACATCACACCGCACCTACCAAACCAGCAGTCCGGATTCCGTGACAAAGACGGCACTGAGCAGCAGCTTGCCCGTCTCGTTCATACCCTCTCCACTGCGAGAGACGACGGGAAACACGTCAATGCCTGCTTTTTTGATCTGAGCAAGGCCTTCGATCGTATGTGGCATGCAGGCCCACTAGCAAAACTCTCCCACTATGGTGTCCAGGGCAACGCCCCAGAGTGGTTCCGACGGTACCTGTTGGGGCGTCGGCAGAGGGGCCAGGTGGATGGCGACATATCGCCTTTCCTCCAGATCCCTGCCGGCGTCCCTCAGGGATCTGTTCTCGGGCCGCTTCTATTCCTCGTCTACACCATAGACCTTCCACACGCATGTGAGAATCCCGGCACCACCTGTAGCCAATTTGCAGATGACACCGCTCTGATTTCCATAGCGAGAACTCTTCAAGACTGCACCCGAAACCTACAACAGAGTGTCACAGCAGCTGGAGACTGGCTTCAAAGATGGCACCTGCTGGTTAACACAAAGAAAACGGTCATCCTTCCGTTCTACCACAATAACCGCCCCCCTGAAAAGCTTCCCCAGATCACCCTCAGGAATAGTCCGCTTACCGTAACACAAAAACACAAACACCTCGGAATAATCTTTCAGCATGACCTCCGTTGGATGGAGCATGTTGAATTCATAGTCAAAAAATCACTCAAGTCTTTTAATATTCTTTTTAGACTAAGGTCTACACTCACCAGTGATTCTTTATCTCACATCTACCAGACATACATACTACCTATATTCTCATATGCGAGCAATGCTCTCACACCGTTGTCACACACTTCCCTTGACAGGCTAGTACGACTCCAGCGGAAAGCCGCCATAATATGTCTCCACCTTCCCTTTACACACACTTAGAACACTCCCACCTTTTGCATCGCATCAAATGGCCAACATTATTTTCACGCTTTAAAGTTAAACATATACTCTTCGCGCATTCTCTGCGCCACAATTATGCCCCACCACATATTATACTCTCGATGCATACTGCTAGCAAAGTGCAACTTTCGTATAATTTACATCGCTCTGGTACTTGGCACTTGCCAACTCCGCGGACTGACCGTTGTCTCCATTCTCCCCTGTAGAAGGCCCTTCATTACTTTAATTGCTTGCCCACCCAGCTTCGCGAAATCCCTTTTCGTACTCCCTTCAAATCCCAGATATCCCTGCTGTTGCACAACTCTGTATGCTCGTGTAGCGCCCACCCCTGCCCGTACGCTTAAGTACACAACTCTGTATGCTCGTGTAGCGACCACCCCTGCCCGTACACTTAAAAGTAGTCATTAACCCCTAGGCCCTGCGCACCCAATTCTTTCTCACTCTTTTTCCTTTCTTACACTATTATCTCTTATTGGCCACTGGCTATCGTGGGAATAAAGATTTGAAACAACAACAACAACAACAACAACATTCCCCATTCCCCACTTTTGTGCAGAATGGGCACCCTAAATCCTGCCTAGATCTCGTCGTCATGGATGTAGGCAGCGACTATGTCCTTATCTCTAATCTCCCGCAGATCGGCTTGGATGCAGGGGTGGTTAGGATAGCTAAGTAACAATTCAGTAACAAGATGCTACCAGCAATGAGCGTACAGTGGTGGTAAATGCCGCACGAGTAAGCTTCTGTCCATCTGAGAGCACAGTGGCCTAGTGGATGGATGATGGCGGGTACTGAGCAGGTATGTATGTATGTATGTTTTTATTTGAATTCGCAAGTACACACGGGCTACAAGCCCAATTACAGGGAAGCGAATGTGATAATGAGGTTAATTAAGAAAAGTACACACGGGCTACAAGCCCAATTACATGGAAGCGATTGTGATAATGAGGTTATTTAAGAAAAAAGGTGGAGGAAGGAGGAGAACGGTAGCAAAGCAAAAGGGAGGACAATTCAGGAGCAAAATTAACAATTGCACAAATAGGAGAGTACCTGAGACCGAGGGTACCTGTGGAGCGATAAAATGCTAAAGCAAACAGAAGAAAAGAAATCACAAGCCAATACACGCTAAACTGCGCTTGGGTTTTAATAAAGGTGGAAAATTGGAGCTCAAGAAAATTATAACACACAAAGTCACAATAAGGATTTAACTGGATGAAGAGTATCATAAGCAAACATTTCCAGGGACTGTAACTACAGGCACAGCAGTAGCTGCTGTAGTGGCAGCAGTAGCAGCAACAACAACAACGACAAAAACAAGTGAGAATAAAGAATTCAAACAACAACAACAACAACTTGCACCGTCGTTATCGTCCCTCTTTAATCTATCGTTCCAAACCGGAGAAATCCCACAGGAGTGGAAAGATGCCACCATTACTCCAGTACCCAAGCCGGGTGACCCAACTCAACCAACAAATTATAGACCCATCTCTCTCTTGAGCACTACATCAAAAATCCAAGAAAAAATTGCACATCAACTCCTCTACAAGCACATCACACCCCACCTGCCCAACCAGCAGTCCGGATTCCGCGAGAAAGACGGCACTGAGCAGCAGCTCGCCCGTCTCGTCCATACCCTTTCCACTGCGAGAGACGACGGGAAACACGTCAATGCCTGCTTTTTCGATCTAAGCAAGGCCTTCGATCGTGTGTGGCATGCAGGCCTTCTAGCAAAACTCTCCCACTATGGTGTCCAGGGCACCGCCCTGGAGTGGTTCCGACGGTACCTGTTGGGGCGTCGGCAAAGGGTCCAGGTGGATGGCGACCTATCGCCTTTCCTCGAGATCCCTGCCGGCGTCCCTCAGGGATCTGTTCTTGGGCCGCTTCTATTCCTCGTCTACACCATAGACCTTCCACACGCATGTGAGAATCCCAGCACCACCTGTAGCCAGTTTGCAGATGACACCGCTCTGATTTCCATAGCGAGAACTCTTCAAGACTGCACCCGAAACCTACAACAGAGTGTCACAGCAGCTGGAGACTGGCTTCAAAAATGGCACCTGCTGGTTAACACAAAGAAAACAGTCATCCTCCCGTTCTACCACAATAACCGCCCCCCTGAACAGCTACCCCAGATCACCCTCAGGAATAGTCCGCTTACTGTAGCACAAAAACACAAACACCTCGGAATAATCTTTCAGCATCACCTCCGTTGGACGGAGCATGTTGAATACATAGTCAAAAAATCACTCAAGTCTTTCAATATTCTTTTTAGACTAAGGTCTACACTCACCAGTGATTCTTTATCTCACATCTATCAAACATACATACTACCTATATTCTCATATGCGAGCAATGCTCTCACACCGTTGTCGCACACTTCCCTTGACAGGCTAGAACGACTCCAGCGGAAAGCCGCCAGAATATGTCTCCACCTTCCCCTTTACACACACTTAGAACACTCCCACCTTTTGCATCGCATCAAATGGCCAACATTATTTGCACGCTTTAAAGTTAAACATATACTCTTCGCGCATTCTCTGCGCCACAATTTTGCCCCACCACATAATTATACTCTCGCTACATACTGCTAGCAACGTGCAACCTTCGTATAATTTACGTCGCTCTCGTACTTGGCACTTGCCAACTCCGCGGACTGACCGCTGTCTCCATTCTCCCCTGTACAAGGCCCTTCATTACTTTAATTGCCTGCCCACCCAGCTTCGCGAAATCCCTTCTCGTACTCCCTTCAAATCCGAGATATCCCTGCTGTTGCACAACTCTGTATGCTCGTATAGCGACCACCCCTGCCCTTACACTTAAGTACGCAACTCTGTATGCTCGTGTGGCGACCACCCCTGCCCGTACACTTAAGTAGTCATTAACCCCTAGGCCCTGCCCACCCAATTCTTCCTCACTCTTTCTCCTTTCTTACACTATTATCTCTTATTGGCCACTGGCTATCGTGAGAATAAAGATTTGAAACAACAATTAATGACACCGCTCTGATTTCCATAGCGAGAACTCTTCAAGACTGCACCCGAAACCTACAACAGAGTGTCACAGCAGCTGGAGACTGGCTTCAAAGATGGCACCTGCTGGTTACCGCAAAGAAAACAGTCATCCTCCCGTTCTACCACAATAACCGCCTTTCTGAACAGCGACCCCGGATCACCCTCAGGAATAGTCCGCTTACCGTAGCACAAAAACACAAACACCTCGGAATAATCTTTCAGCATGACCTCCGTTGGACGGAGCATGTTGAATGCATTATTAAAAAATCTCTCAAGTCTTTCAATATTCTTTTTAGACTAAGGTCTTCACTCACCAGTGATTTTTTATCTCACATCTATTACTCGTGATTCTTTATCTCACATCTATCAGACATACATACTACCTGAATTCTCATATGCGAGCAATGCTCTCACACCGTTGTCACACACTTCCCTTGACAGGCTAGAACGACTCCAGCGGAAAGCCGCCAGAATATGTCTCCACCTTCCACTTTACACACACTTAGAACACTCCCACCTTTTGCATCGCATCAAATGGCCAACATTATTTTCACGCTTTAAAGTTAAACATATACTCTTCGCGCATTCTCTGCGCCACAATTGTGCCGCACCACATAATTATACTCTCGCTACATACTGCTAGCAACGTGCAACCTTCGTATCATTTAAATCACTCTCGTACTTGGCACTTGCCAACTCCGAGGACTGATCGCTGTCTCCATTCTCCCCTGTAGAAGGCCCTTCATTACTTTAATTGCTTGCCCACCCAGCTTTGCGAAAACCCTTCTTGTACTCTCTTCAAATCCCAGATATCCCTGCTGTTGCACAACTCTGTATGCTCGTGTGGCGACCACCCCTGCCCGTACGCTTAAGTACACAACTATGTATGCTCGTGTAGCGACACCCTTGCCCGTACACTTAAAAGTAGTCATTAACCCCTAGGCTCTGCCCACCCAATTCTTCCTCACTCTTTTTCCTTTTAATATCTTTCTCCTTTCTTACACTATCATCTCTTATTGGCCACTGGCTATCGTGAGAGTAAAGATTTGAAAATTACGGGCAGGGTAGTTTGGCATTTCCCTTGCAGGCGTTACCGTATTTCCCCGTAAGTTAGTACGTACTAACTTTCGACCTTAGCAGCCACATGAGTACTAACTTTTTTTTTTTTTTTTTTTTTTTTTTACAATTAACTTCAATACGAACTTAGAAGTTGCGACTTCTGCGGTAATGTCATGAAGTTGGTTGCTCCAACGAGGAGCACACGCTTCTTGCCGAACTTGACACTTGACTGACTCACGAAACGTTCGTGAGTCAGTCAAGTGTCAAGTTCGGCAAGAAGCGTGTGCTCCTCGTTGGAGCAACCAACTTAATTAACTTCAAGTACTTTTTTCTTTTCTTTTTTTTCTTAGTAGTAAAAGCCTCTTTTACGGGCGAACAAAACACAATTATTATTTGCCATGGCGGAGGATTGAAAACAAATCACATAATGATGACGTCGCATGTGATCAGACAGCAAGAGAAGCATAGCATAGTCCGCACAATCAAGGGACACCCTAGCCTCCACGACAGCCAGGGAGGCACAGCCATCCATTGGAGGCTGCCAAACTCGGCGAGCCCCACGCAGACACATGACACTCGAACGCAGCAGGGCGAAAGACAGCCTGCAGCGGAGGTGGGCAATTAGCACAGAATACGCCTCCCTCCCACGTAGCGACTGGAGATGTGCAATCCGGCTCACCAGTGCAGCGGCACCCTTTCCGCATCCTCCGGTGGAAGAGAGCACAAAGGGGAGAAAAGTGGATCGCTCCACTTCTCGGACTCTCCGATCATATCGACGCCGTTTCTCCTGCTCATGGTGCCGGTAGCAGCCAGAGAGAGAGGAGGTGCGGTTCGAAGACGCATAAGGGTTGAACACCCGTACATCAATAAAAGTGCGTTCGAACCGACCCCCCCAAACTCCACTGGCCACCACATCCAAACGAGCTTGATCCTCGGTTGATGCTGACCGGAGCTGAAACTGCTCCCCAGTCAGGGGTTGGAGATGTGGCTCCACTGCGACGTTGTGGGCGACACCCTTCAATGAGCTTGCCAGTATGTCGCGCACCTCGTTGTGGCGGATCGAGGGGAACCCACCGAAAGGACAGGACAAGGCGTGAGCAGTGGTGAATGCCTTCTCGCAAACACAGGTGGTGGGCAGGCGAGAAGGCGTCCAACCGTAACGGAGGCAGAGGCCATCCCGGAATTCCCCCTTCGACAAAGCGAAGCCATGGCGAGCGATGGGTCGGCAGGTAAGCCAGCTTGATGCTCCCTTCTCCTCTGCCAGACTGATAGCGAGATCGAGTTCGCTGTGTTCGGTGCGGAACGTATCGGCAGCTATCTTCATTGCCTTTCTGGCCTCAGAGCGAGCCTGACTCTTGGCCGTGCGGACACAGGCAAGAGCATCACCGAGGTGCTCTTCTTGCGCCATGATCTTGTCGTGCAGCGCAGTGGTGATTAGCCTGGAGGTGCCGTACTGTGAGCCAAAAGTGGCAGGGTTGGCCACGCCGAGGCCTCCATGCCGGCAGGGGAAAGTGAGCAAAATGCGTTCAGCTTCACTGGGCGCCGTCCGTCCACTAATGGCAGGGATTAGGCGGCGGTGGATGATGTCCTCCAGGGGTGCCAGCTGTTCTGCAGCACCATCGAGAACCCGACACAGGAAGGACCACCGGTGTTGGAGGCGAGTACTAACTTTCGGGGGTGGTACTATCTTTCGGGTAGTACTTTTTTAACGGGGGTAAATGACACGCAGTGGGAAGCCTGCGCAACTCTAGTGTCCGTGCATATGATGTATGCACTGTACGGTGTCTGTACATGTAGGACAGGTACGAACTTACTATCTTTCTGGGGAACTGTCTTTCGGGGTGATAACCTCGGCAGTGGAAAATGTATTTTTTATGGGGGGGGGGTGTTACGAAGGTAGCCTCAATTGAAGTATTATTCGTTCTCGTTCTGCTTCTTTGAATGTTACTGAACAGTTTCCCTCTCCATGCTCGGCTAAATCGTTGCCTGTACGCGCCACGTCTAGCACCTTGTTTCTATCTACAGGGGGTACTAAGTCATTGGGGAGAACTTACGGGGAAATACGGTAGTGCTACAGTTCTGTAGAAAAGGGTGGTAACTAACTGTGAATGGTTGGACGCACCAAGCTGGGCAGCATCATCGACAGAAAATACAGATTGGGGACGATTAGTAGTGAGCAAGTCTAGGCACGACAGAGTTCCGTTGGGAGAAGTGTGAGTGGGAAAATCTACCAGCTGGGAGAGACCAAAGCTGGAGAATATATGCGAAAGTTCCTTTCCAGTGTGTGATGTAGCATCACCACCCAACCAGTCAGAGTTGTGAGCATTGTAGTCACCAGTGAGGAATATATTAACAGATGAGAGGACTACAGCCCGTAGGGTATCGTCATCATGTCACAAAATGAGGTAAGTTCAGGTAGGGATTGCGAAGGAGGGCGATACTGACAGCCAATGAGTATAGGATTAGCACCCAGGTCTGCAGGAACTCCAAGGTCAACCCATATGGTCTCACATTGGGGAAAGTCATGTTCTGAGCGCTGGACTGCATGTCCCATCTGGTACAAGTATGGCAAGACCACCATAACCTCGGAACTGGGGCTCTTGGGTTCGCTGGTATTGGCTTATCTCGACGGAAGCACGTATAACCTGCTACACTGAGCATATTTATGGGGCAGAGCCAGGTTTCTGTCAGACATAGGATAGTGGGTGTGTTGGATCGACACAATGCATCGAGTTCGAGGAGTTTGTTCAACACTGAGAGACAAATAATCGTGACAATAGTGATATGCGCGTTTCCTGATGATCGTACTTGTAGTAATATGTGAAACTCAGAGTTGTGACAAAGCTTCCAATCTCTCTTGTGTCACAATAGTGACAATTATTATGTTGAGTTTTAGTAAAGTATGGGAAGGCCTGGGCACTCATCATAAGTTTAGGAATTATCCGTTTTGTCCAACACTAATAATAACAGGATAATGGCGAGTAGGAATGTGTAACAAATAGCACAAAAAACGACTGATGTGATCTTGTCATTCAACGACCTGATGATTCTCTCTTTTTTACTTGGTCCGCGTCAGCAATATTGTCGCTTGTCTTTCGACAATTTGAACTTAGACTTTGGACATCAACTTGTGCACTTGAAGTGATAAAACGTGGTACGATGGAAGGTAAGGTATAGAATGACAAATAGCTATGAGGAATTTATTGTCCAAGGAAGGGTTCATACTATTTTCGGTCCTCCTCGTCGCTGCTCTCGGCGCTGGTGACAAATAGTTTTGCTCGGGATCGACTCTTTTGCTTTTGAAAGCTCATCTCTCTTCCTCTCCGCTGCCTGGCTATTTTCTAAAGAGAAGTCGATCGCGACGGTTGCCTTCTCTATAGGACTTTGCGTTGGCAGAACGACAGCCTGTGTGGTTCTAATCAGACGTCGTTCTTTGCAAGATTTTATTTTGAACGACGACGACGCGTACAGTACTTGCAAATCTCCTTGTCGCGCTGGATACTCCAGGCGTTGAGCTGGAGGTAAGGGAGCTGCGATCTCAGCTTGACGAGCGATCCCTGAGGTGAGCGATCTCGGCCGTTCAGCAAAATGGAGCTGATTCCGAGTAGCCAATTATTTCTTTCTTGTGGCTTGCACTGCTCTTGCCTGCACAGAGTAACAAGATCATCTATTTTGATGCGGCGCTTTATCAATCAAAATCACCCACCCGTCGCTCTCGAAATCCACTCGAAATCTAGCTAGACCTTTCAGGTACTAGTAAACTAACTTACTAACCAAAATTGGGATGAAATGGGCTGCCAAGTGAGCATTGGTGACATATAAACAAAGCTGAAAGATAAGCGACAATATCGCTGATGCGGACCAAGTAATTAATTTGAATCCTTTGCTCTCCATCTGAGTTTACAAATTTTTACCAGTTATTGTTGGCCAGCATATGTTTGCGGATTTGCTTTGTGCTATCTTGTTCAGGTTCGGTGGGTGTGACGTGCGTTGACAATCCTATACTTCTTCATCATGTCAGCAAAATTTGCAGTTCGAGACAAGTTTTCCATTCTAAAGTAATTCACCATTCCTGGATATCAACAATATTCCTTCCAAAATGCGATGACGGGTACAAGATTGATAGCTATCCTTATCCTGCACATAGTTATTTCAATTGTAAGGTCATGAGACTGGATTACCTTCCCTCGGAACTCCCTGGAGACTTTCTAGTCTATATTGGGGAAATATTATGCAGCGGTATTAAATGTCAACGTAAGTGATAGTGGGAAATGTGACTTGCAGTCTCTAACATTTTTGCACACATTGCACCAACACACATGTACAGGTAGAGATCTATTATAGCGTTGATATTTGAAGACGTACGATTTGATCACAATCGCCGATTATCACTACATGTGATTGGACAGGATACGGACAGGGTAGTGATTTTAAAAGGTGTGTAAGTGATAACTTTACGACTTAGCCACGATGACATTTTGCAAACTAGATGTGTATCATACATGAACATGTAAATACCATACCATGATACCGAGTCTTGAACAGTACATAATAATGAGCCGGCCCGTGTATAGGAACAGGTACCGTAGGTCTGGCAGGTGCCACATCGATGATTCGCCAAAAAAGGTGTGTGGCTGCACTGATTGGACATCGACTGTAGCCGAATCTCGTTGATGAGACCAGTGCTGCCAACCTTCCGTACTTTTCCGTATTTGTACAGAAAATCACTCCTTCGTCCGCTGAATTTGAGCAAAATGGCACGGAAAATTGAAAAGGATCGATCAGCTGCAGATATATGTATGTAGAAACATGGCAAACGCAAGCTGAGCGATGGAAATCCCTCTGCCAAAGTGAGGGCATGAAAGACTTCGGCTACATGCAACAAAAAATATCATGTCGTGGTACAAGTCACGCATGTTTTGCACTAGCAACCACCGACTGGCATGTGAGTGTCAAAAAAGCACAACACAAGCCATGTACACGGCAGTACGAAAAAAAACTGCAAAATACGGAAAATCAGAAGTCACAGTACGGAAACACAGACCCAGTTAGTTGGCAGCACTGTGAGACGGTGCCAAAGAGTACCAATAGCGACTATGCAGGGGCTTCTACCGCAGAGAAGCTTAGGTGGTGGTTACTATAGCAGACTTAATAACACCAGTATTTTGGCCTCCGATGTCCGATGATGTTGATATGCTCCATAGCCGTGGCTGCCCGGGAGATGATCGACTTTGTAGGTGGGAGATTTTCGTGATGAGAATGCAGAGCAGCAATCAGCAGCAGGTCAGAGTGTGCTTGGAGATACCTAGACAGGCTGATGTACTTCCTCTCCAGCAGATGCTCACCCGACACAATCCCTCAGCCACCCTCAGATCTCGGCAGGCAGTGAAAACGGATGGTGGAAGATTGTGGATGGTGTCCTCTGACTGCGCAGAGTGCACATCTGACATTCCTGTCGAAGGTTGCAATAGCAGCCTTCGTCCATGGCACAATACACAAGCCATACGACAGCACTGGGATAACATAACAGTAACTGTTTAAAAGCCTTTGTGGTCTGCTCATCGATGGTCAGTTGCGGGACCATGTTAGTCTGCAACAGGTGGAGTGTCAGGAGCTTGTAACGCTCATTGTGATTCATGAGTTGACGATTGATAACGCTCTCCATGATCTTAGAGATTATGCTAAGCAGTGAAAACTAAATTCACGGTTCGCTTGAAACTGGGCGATAATTCCTCATGGCAGATAATGAAGATCGCTTGTGGATTGGAACCACGCTGGCAGTCTTCCCAATTTGTGGCTGGGCTCCGTGCTGGAAGCAAAGAGCAAAGAGCTGACATAGTGGCTTGGCAAGTTCTCTGCCGGATTCTTCAAGACACGAGCGGAAATATCGTCGGGTTCAGTCGCCTTTGAGGCATCCAGACGAGCTAAAAGCCGGTGGATTGCATCGGGACTAAAGTGTACTGTCGTTAGTGCAGGTGCGCCAGTGAATGCTGTGTCCGGTGAGTCCATCGTAGTAAGGTCGCGGCCTTGTACACTGCATTTGTTGGAAAAGAAACGCGCGAAAGCCTCCGATTTCTCATAACTTGTGGGCCTCTCGCAAACTTCGCTATCAACGAGCAGGAGAATGTCAGTGTTCCGACCCTCGCCACAAGCGCACTTTACCTTCGTCCACAAATCCTTCTCCTTCTGGAACCCATTTGACAAGCTATGTCTGAGGCTGTTCTCTCTTTGGAAACTCTGGATCTAATCAGGACAGCGATAGCATTGTTTACAAAACGGGTAAACTCATGTTTCAGTGCAAAGTTGTGAGGGTGTTTCCTCCAAGTACGCCAGCCTTGGTCCTTCTCCTTCAGGGGCGTAGGAGGGGTTTTGGAAGTGGTACGACCGAAGGTCGGCGCGGCTGAAGGCCGTGTTGGAGGGGGTCGGGGGACCTTCCGCGGGAAAATTTTGTAAAAAAGACACAAAATCCTGCGTTCTGGGAACTTCTGGCACAGATCTGGCGAAGTGTGCAGTCGAGTCAAGTACAGTACTGAGTACGACTGCAGATACATGACAGATCTACGACTGCAGATGCATGGCAGATCTACGAGTAGATCTACCAGCCTAGAAAAAGGTCAATGTCTGATGCGCATACAGTATATGCATCGATGGATCCTGATTTTTGTATTACGGTTTTGCACGTTCCAGACGGACCACACTTTTTTTTTTAGCCGAAAAGTGGAACGGAAATGGTCGTACCTGTCGTAGCGGGTGCTACGCCCCTGTCCTTCATTGCGGCTGCTCACTCAGGTGTCCACCATTTCGGATCCGTTGAGTTCACTGTCAGTGTCATGGACGGAACGAACTGGGACACTACAGTGTACGCGGAAAGTGCCTTTCCCGTCTCTGGATTTCACGTACTTCCACGAAGTACGAACTTCGAAGACACGGCTTTATTCGACCCCAATACGAAGGTTAAAAAACGGACTCCGGTTGCAATAACAACGTTGCTTTTAACTTCCTTTCGACTACTTTCGAATTTCACCGTTTGAAAAAATTTCAGATTTTTGATTTTCTGTTATTTTGTGCACTGCGTATGCGTGCCTGTGCAGCTTGTATCGGCATGGCAGAGTGACATCATGGCTTTTCTAGTGCTTGCTCGTGATCTACACATTCTATTATATTCGTCCTGCAAGTCACGCAGGAGGCCATTGCGGTCCCCATTCATTTTCGCCAGCACCTTTGAACGTTTGAGGTGAACCTTGACTGTGATGAGTACGATTACTGTCATAAGACAGATAAAAGTTGTATGTAACACATGTACAACGTATGCAGAGCTGCAGGGGCTGCACACTGCATGGTGCAGTTCCTTATGCCAAGTGTCGGATTTCACTAGCCATGACTGTGCGTAGAATGACCGAGCGTGTTGGCTGCTTTCTCGTCTGTCCCCAAGTTTAAGCATCTTGAAGAAACTGGGCGATGTGATTCATGTCGAAAAACATAGATTTTGAGGAATTTCTGGTTTTCTTCAAGCACCGACTATTGGTACCTTGTCCATCAACAACACCACCATTCCAAAGATATGAGAAATTAATGTATTCTGCCTTTACTGCTTTTTCTCTGTTGTCTTCTTTTGCCTGCTCTCATTCATTTTTCTCGGTGTCTTGATGGATGTCAATCCATTTCCAATACTTGTTAGCTTTCTCTGAGTATTGCCCAAGTAATTTCAGTATAACGAATGGACAATTCAATGCGATTAGCACTGAGATTAAAGGAACGGCATCGGTCAAATGTGATCCAGGGTATCGCCCATCGAAACCTACTCCAATGAATTGCCACAAACACAATGCTACGTACGGTGTGTGGATGAATCTAACAAGCTGCAATGGTGAGTGGGCAAGTTTCTTAAATTCGGATGGTGAGCCAATTTAAATATTGTAAAAAGAACATTCAGAGAGTGGTGGATATCATGCAACTGCATTGTCTGACGATGGTTGACTGGCCCGAAACATCAATAATTTTGTTGGCATCATTAATAAAAAGAATTTTCGTCTAAAGAGTGAAGAGCAACTAACTAGAGCGATTGTCAGTTGACAAACCCCCTTTATGTTTTAAAAAATGGAGAAGGGCAAATAGTTTTGACTAACTGTCCACCAACGTATCAAGATCATTATACATTCAGCAAGTGCAACAAAATGGCACAAAACTGACAAAAAGTAGTGAGAAATTCAACGACCTGACACCTAGCCCCAACACTTCTCCGAGGCGCAAACCAACAAACTTCCAACTTGGAAAGGTCCGGTTAGGAAGTGTTGTAGAGGAGAGGGAAAACGCAATGAAGGAGAGCATGAGCTACATGCACGGCAACAAGGATGCCAAGTTGTAGTGAGACCGGTATGTCCAATAATATTACTACCTCCGACAAAGCGAAATTTGGGGCGTTTTTTAAATTTCAAATTACGCACAATAATTTACACTGTAAAATCAAAACTAATGATTGTCTCAACAAAATACAACTTTGCATTGCTCAACAAGGACATTAGAGACATCAGTCAGGCCAAATCACTCCCCTCTGATTCAGAGATCATAGTTTTTTTCTGGAGAGGAATTGTCCCTGTTTTGCGACAAAATGCGACTAGAAAAGGTTCAGTTGCAGCAAGTACCTCTATTGTGATCGCTCTGGAAATCTCGATGTCGCTTCTGTGTGCTGTGCTTGAGCTGCGATGTCAAGGATAGTCATTTCTGCCGCCACTATCCAGGTTGACATCATGGTAGGAACTGTGCAACACCTCCACACACGCCCTGGACTCCAACGTTTCGGTCCAAAATTGCCTGCAGCAATCCCTGGCGATTTCCTTAGCCACCAGAGACGCATCGCTCTGGAGGCTTTCGAAAGACGCTAGGATTGTTTGGCATGGACTTTGGGACTCTGTGCTAGCTGAGTAACGAAGTGGAGAGAGAGAGAACGCCTTGGTTTTGCATTGAAACGCGAGAGCACAACGATTCTCCTCCGCAGAATGGACGCACGCACTGTTGTGCTGGTACAGGAGAGACTGGCCTGCCTCTGACCAATTCTGAGCCATGTGCCACTCACCCGCTCGTCGCTTGTCTTCTTGCATCCAGTTGCGATGCATGGAGCTACAAGTAGGTCGTACCTCACAGCCTTGTAAAGTTGTGGTACCAACAAAAAAATCAAAAAACGCGCCAAGTTTCGCTTTTCGGAGGTAGTATAATCATTATCCCCTTACTTCGATTACTTGAATCTATCCGGCCCGAGCGAACCTGTTGGTGGACCTAATGGATCCACCGACTTGAACGCGGCGGTGCTTAATAATAATAATAAAAATAATAAATATTCGACGAGGAGACAATAATTTTAATATGGCACTAAGTAGGACGAGCTGAAGTGACATTTGGATTACTTTATTAACAATGAAAGCGATGGAAACGATGCATAAAACAATGTAAAGGGTAAGAAACATTGCCATCGCTACTGCCTCAGCAAGCAGCTAAACTTTGATCTGTATGTATCTGATCCCCGTGCCTGTAATTATTTTTCTCTTATTGGCCACAGGCCATCGTGAGAATAAAAGAATTCAACAATGGTAACAAATTACCATCAAGATCAAGGAAGATACATGTATGAAGAAAAAAGCGATGGAAAGAAAGATGATTCGAACAAGTTTTCGTACAACACTCTTCAGGAATCACCGTTGTACTAAAGAACAAAATGAGAACAAAGGAAATAATAATTATAGCAATCAAGGTAGGGTAGCAAGATACAATGACAGCACTGAAATATCGAGGTGTGATTTCTCACAAAACCGTGCAGAAAACAAGGGTATACAAGTACGAACTAAGCGTGACAAGTGTGTATCAGCAACAAAAAAATGAGAATGAATGATAATAATAAAAATACCAAACAAGAAGGTGACAAACCACATTTAGGCACAAGTGGCAACAACGTTGCCACACTACACAAACGAACATTATTTGAACAACTTAAGGGTAATAACACTATCTTTCTGGACACACAAATTCGGCTTATGAATGCGCTGACAAACAGCTTCCAAAACTTGTAACTGCAACAGAATCTAAACCATGCCGAGCACGGCACAAAACAGAAAAACAGGAATAAGAATAAGTACGGCAACAGTCAGTACTAGAGACCAAATGATTGTATGCTGAAGACTTGTTATTACGAGACATACGCAGACGATCTCGACTCACGCGCACAACCTCACACTCACTCTCACCCCCACTCAGCTCACCTTCTCCCTCACTGCTTAAACCAGACCCTGCTCCATCATCCACACCGGTTTGAGTCTCCTTCTCACTTTTATTGTCCTGCGTCTCACCTTCACCATCAACGCCAGCCGCAAATGCCGTTGCCTTCATGTTAGTTGTCATCCTCTCCGATTGTTTCCTTTGTACGTTTACCGTGAATTCATAGGTCCGGTTGTAATCTGCTGTAGATCTGCGTGGTCTGTCATTTGCTGCTTTGTTTTGTGGATAAGTCGCTGTTGTTGTTAGATGTGAAGCTGGTGTTGTTGTTGGATGTGAAGCTGGTGTTGTTGTTGCAGCCATGGTTGTTGGTCTTTCTGTTGAATCCAGCTCTGGTTCCGGTGGGACAAATCGACCGCCACGAGTGCTCCCCACCACCACAGACCTCGAAGGAGGAGGGTCAGGGGGAGGCAGAGGTGCTGTCACCACTCGAGGCACAGCCCCAGGCAAAGCACCCAGCGGCACAGACTTAGGCAAACCCGAGGGGGGCACCAATGGCGGTTCCGCACGCACCTCTAAAGAGCTGCTAAGCTCAAGCCCGTCCAACACCGATGTCAGAGGCGGCACGGCAGACAGCGGCAGGGAACTATCCTGCCGTATAGGTACTGGATTTTTCCTAGGCCTCCCGCGTTTGGGCCTCTCAGATTGTGCACTGGGTGGAAGGATGTGAAGTGATGTATGTTGTTTTTTGTTTTTTTTGTTTTTTTGTTGTTTTAAAATACGTGCGTTCAGGTGCTGAACAGCCCTACCAACATACCGACTAGCACAATGTCGGCATTCAAAGTTGTAGATAACATGACTGAGGTGGAGGGTTGGACTATCACGAAGCCTCGCAACAAAGTCCAAGCTATCCTTCACTGTGCGTTTGCAATAGTAATCTTGAACAGGCTGAAGGTAGATGCACAGCCATTTCGACATAGAGTATTGAGGGGAGGCGGTCATGGATACTATTGGTCTAACAGGGCATGTAGGTGTATGGATTTTTGGAAGGCCATAGAGTCTAGGACGAAGGGTACCAGTCGGTTTGATGCGATTAAATTCATGTTTTGATATTTGTTCTTCATTCTTTAGCTTTTTAAGATTACTATTGCGAACTATTGCAAACTATTGCAAACTATTGCAAATGCACCGTGAAGGATAGCTTCGACTTTGTTGCGAGGCTTCGTGACATTGTGCTAGTCGGTATGTTGGTAGGACTGTTCAGCACCTGATCGCACGTATTAAACAACATACAACACTTCACATCCTTCCACCCAGTGCACAATCTGAGAGGCCCAAACGCGGGAGGCCTAGGAAACATCCAGTACCTATACGGCAGGATAGTTCCCTGCCGCTGTCTGCCGTTCCGCCTCTGACATCGGTGTTGGACGGGCTTGAGCTTAGCAGCTCTTTAGAGGTGCGTGCGGAACCGCCATTGGTGCCCCCCTCGGGTTTGCCTAAGTCTGTGCCGCTGGGTGCTTTGCCTGGGGCTGTGCCTCGAGTGGTGACAGCACCTCTGCCTCCCCCTGACCCTCCTCCTTCGAGGTCTGTGGTGGTGGGGAGCACTCGTGGCGGTCGATTTGTCCCACCGGAACCAGAGCTGGATTCAACAGAAAGACCAACAACCATGGCTGCAACAACAACACCAGCTTCACATCCAACAACAACACCAGCTTCACATCTAACAACAACAGCGACTTATCCACAAAACAAAGCAGCAAATGACAGACCACGCAGATCTACAGCAGATTACAACCGGACCTATGAATTCACGGTAAACGTACAAAGGAAACAATCGGAGAGGACGACGACAAACATGAAGGCAACGGCATTAGCGGCTGGCGTTGATGGTGAAGGTGAGACGCAGGACAATACAAGTGAGAAGGAGATTCAAACCGGTGTGGATGATGGAGCAGGGTCTGGTTTGAGCAGTGAGGGACAAGGTGAGCTGAGTGGGGGTGAGAGTGAGTGTGAGGTTGTGCGCGTGAGTTGAGATCGTCTGCGTACGTCTCATAATAGCAAGTCTTCAGTATACAATCATTTGGTCTCTAGTACTGACTGTTGCCGTACTTATTCTTATTCCTGTTTTTCTGTTTTGTGCCGTGCTCGGCATGGTTTAGATTCTGTTGCAGTTACAAGTTTTGGAAGCTGTTTGTCAGCGCATTCATAAGCCGAATTTGTGTGTCCAGAAAGATAGTGTTATTACCCTAAAGTTGTTCAAATAATGTTCGTTTGTGTAGTGTGGCAACGTTGTTGCCACTTGTGTCTAAATGTGGTTTGTCACCTTCTTGTTTGGTATTTTTATTATTATCATTCATTCTCATTTTTTTTGTTGCTGATACACACTTGTCACGCTTAGTTCTTACTTGTATACCCTTGTTTTCTGCACGCTTTTGTGAGAAATCACACCTCGATATTTCAGTGCTGCCATTGTATCTTGCTACCCTACCTTGATTGCTATAATTATTATTTCCTTTGTTCTCATTTTGTTCTTTAATACAACAGTGATTCCTGAAGAGTGTTGTACGAAAACTTGTTCGAATCATCTTTCTTTCCATTGCTTTTTTCTTCATACATGTATCTTCCTTACCCTTTACATTGTTTTATGCATCGTTTCCATCCCTTTCATTGTTAATAAAGTAATCCAAATGTTACTTCAGCTCGTCCTACTTATTGCCATATATAAATATTAATTTGAAACTCGGATGTTGAGCCATAAATAAATGTAGAAAAGAAAAGGACATATGGATACGAGTTAAGAGTAACTCTCCATCACTGTAACTGGATAGTATATACAGTCAGAAGGTGCAATAACTAGGCACAAAACTGACAGAGTACTGAGACATTCGACGCCCTGACACCTAGCTTCAACACATGTCCGTAGCGCTAAGGACGTTAGGCTTACACCACACTTGTGTGTGTGTGTGTGTTTGTATGTGTGTGTGCGTGTGTGAGTGTGTGTGTTTGTATGTGTGTGTGCGTGTGTGAGTGTGTGTGTGTGTGTGTGTGTGTGTGTGTGTTTGACGGTAACGCCAACATTAGGATGACTTCGAGTCGTCCACGACCAAGTTTATTTCGTGCGCTTCCCAGTGGGGTTTAACTGTCAGCGTGGCCAAAACGAAAGGTATGGCGATGAACACTGCGACGAATGCGCCAATGACACTGGATGGTGGTGAAGCCATAGATTCTGTTGAATCATTCACGTATCTTGGCAGTGCCATGTACCGCGATGGTTTGTCCTCCCATGACGTCCAGGCCCGTATTGGCAAGGCATCCAAAGCCTTTGGTAGTTTGAAGCAAGCCGTGTTCGAGAACTGGTCACTGAGTCTGCAGTGTCGTCGGCACGTGTATGTTGCCGTGGTGCTCTCTACCCTCCTGTGCGGCGCGGAGACCTGGACAACGAACGCCCCAGACCTACGGAACCTCAACCTTTTCCACCATCAATGTGTCAGATCTATCGTTGGAGTGTCGCGACGGCAGCAATGGGAGACCCACTCAATGTCCTCAGCCGATGCAAAGACCCTTGCCCTTGGAGTGCCTGAGGACATTGGTCGCATCGTATGGGATTGGCGTTTGCGCTGGCTTGGACACGTGGCATCGGTGGAAGATCACCGGTTGCCGAAGTGTGTTCTCTTCGGTGAACTGCCTGCCTCGCGCCTAGCGCATGGTCCACGCAAGCGGTGGAGGGACGTCGTTATCTTTGCGTCGGTTGAGCCACCGGTGCCAACATGTGGATGGTATGATGCAGCCCAAAACCGTCCGGAGTGGCGTGCCATTGCCCGTCGACCACCCAAGGCACCCTCTGCTGCTGGCTACGGTTGCGCCTGCGGCCGCATGTTCCGTCGAAGCGGCGACCTGAAACGCCATCAGTCATTCCGTCGTGGAAACAATGCGCTATCATTGCTACGCAATGGGCAAGGTCAAGGTCAAGGTGTGTTTCTGTGTGCCAGCTAGTTCGGTTGGTGGGTACACTTATGCCAGAGAGTGTTGGGTCTGTTGCCAACGGGCTCGGCTGCTTGAATGTGTAATGTTGTACCTGCCACCTTTGTTGGTTCCAGGGTTCATATACATTCTATTTGAAGTATACATACCTGTCAACCATGGACTACTTCTGGCTAGATTAACTCTTGTGTAATCATGGTGCTAGTGAAGCTAATATCAGATCCACTCTGATTTAGCCACCCGCACAAGTAGCAAGTATTACCTCCACTGCGGGTAGGGGTAACTGCAGTTGGATCCCGGGACGGATACCTTGATGCCGTCAATCCTTTTTTGCACCTTGTCCTCACCCACTTACTGAGGTGTGGGGAGCTCATAAGTGGAATCATTTCCAAGTCCACCCAGCGTTTGGGGGATTTCATGTGGTGTCGGTCGTTGGGCGGTTCAATGGCCAAATGAGTCATCTTTCCAAGAGTCCTTTGAATCTCTCTCCCCTCTTCAGGGGAGGCTCGCATTATCAGTCATGGCAGTGAGCAAGTACAGTACAGTACAGTACAGTGTGTGTGTGTGTGTGTGTGTGTGTGATAGAGAGAGAGAAAGAGAGAGATGTTGCGGGTTCAATTCCCGACTCTTATGGTCGCACACGTCTTTCTTCTCTTTCTCGGTCTCTTCCTGACTTTTCTTTCATTCTCCTGGGTGGTTACCAACAGCCAGTGTATGCCAGAGTATGTGGTGTGGTGTGTGTGTGTAGAAAAAAAGAAAAAAGAAAAAAGAAGAAGAAAATGGAAAAATGAAAAATAGGGATTCACTGGCCAGAAAAAGTCAATTCAATCAGCTGTGTGGTGGATACCAGGCTAAAAATAGTGGCGGTCAATTCATCAGCCTTGCAAGCTGTTAAATGGTGTAATCCCAGCACAAGTTGCTATGTCTAACATAGCTGTTCGCTATCATCGCTTCTGCGTTAGGCAGGTCTGAGGTCTGAGGTGTGTGTGTGTGAGGAAAATCATCTCGCTGCTTGTTGAGTACTATTCCTTCTCCAAACTTTCTAGATCGAGCCTACAGCAAAGATATTCCATTGCCGACATCTTGATATTATCAGAAGTGAATGAAGGCAAATGCAGCCTTCCGAAAAGTTCAGAAATTTCTTCTAGATAAATTACTTCTTCTTTTTTGTTCCTTTCAGCAAATACATGTATGGTATTAACATAAACTAATTACTATCGAGTACTCAAACAATAGGAGGTTTCTCTGTCCTCCTATTGTTTGGACCAGCTCTACCACTCGGTATTGAGCACTCTCTTGGACAGCCTGGAACATCTCTGTTTTACTATCGAGTACTGGATAGCTTGCTCGATAGTTAGAGCGCTCGCTCAATAACTTAATTACACTCGTTTCACCTCTAGCAAATACACATTTGGCAATATGGCGGTCAATGCACGCCTACCCACACGCTCTCTAAGTGGCCAAGTTATTCTGGCACATGACTCTCATTCTCCACACCACAACGGTGAACCATCAGTTCGTGCCTGGCGCCTGTTCCATGGACAGTTAGTGGTATCCGACATAGCAGGCTTGTACATCAGGTAGCGTATGGTGCATAGCAGATGACACAGGAACGACATGAGCAGACGTGCATTTATCACCACATTGCCAGGTGTGTATGAATCAACCTTTTTTGAAATTATTAAAAAACCTTATTTATAGTGGCAAACAAATCGGTCATAACAATTGTCCCTCAGAAAAGTACGTGCAGATAAGAATCCATCATTGCTTTTTTTTAATACTTCAAAGTATGTTCACATTCCCAGGTCGAAAATACTAAAGAAAGACACGGGTACTGAGATTAGGACAAAACGTGACAACTACTGAGTACGGGCTGCACCGAGATACAGCAGTGATGGTGGGGCATTGATGGCTCTGCCGACCTGAGGTCTCGGCATCACGGCCAGAAACACGCACCAAAAAAACAAAAGACAGAGCTGTACGAGTCAGCGAAGTGAACAGAAAGGAAGGGTTAACACCAGCGAGAGTGCGGGAGAAACTGTGATGCTATGTACAATTGCAGAGGTTCTGACTGAGAGGAGCATCATCGTGGCTGATCATGGTGACTCGATTGTCGGAGCCAGTTGTGGTGCGTAGATAGGGATAGACGAGAGCAGCATCATAGCGAGTCGACTGCCCAGAGCCAGTTTGTGCTTCGCAGATGGTGACAAACGTTTGTTTTAAATGTTTGCACTCCCTCGCTGTTGGTGGTCATGACCAATGACACTACCGTGCTCGCTGCGAGTTCTGGGGCTGGATGAGGGGAAATGACGCGGTGGCAATACAGAGAGCAGCTGCGGAGGGCCGAACAGGTAATGCAGCTCGTACAGGGAGGCAAGCAGGGCACAACAATTCGCAGAGCACAACATTGGATATAATCCAGGTGTTGCAGGTGGCTGGGCAGAGCACCTATCCAGATGGGGGGGGGGGGGGGCACACTCATAACAGGTCGAACCAATGCCTCGTATACTGTGGTGCGGTCGGCTGGAAAGAGGAAGTGCGCTGCCCAGTCCTTCCTTGGCTCGAACGGCAACCTTCCGGAGACGAGTGCTGAGTGACATCTTCGAGTCAAAGGTCACTCCAAGTAAAGAGAGAGCCTTCTCCTCAAGGACAGGAGTTCCGCCAAAGACAATGTGAGGCAAATTGTTGGGGTTCTGCCAAGAGTGGCGGTCATGGATTGGGACTTTGACGGTTCGAAGGAGATGCGCCATCTTCAGCCAAACCGATGCAAGTGATCAACAGAAGTCTGGAGGCTCAATGCAGCGTCGGCTGGGGATGTGTCGAGGGATATCAGGCTATACAAGGTTGTATCGTCAGCTTACGCCTCCAGGCGGGCTCCCGGTGAGAGGGCTTCTGAGGCGTCGCTCACGTACATCAGGAAGAGTGTGGGCCCGAGTATGCTCCCTTGGGGAACTCCTGCTGATATGGTGTACAGCGATGATGCTTGGCTGCCCAATAAGCATTGAAGTGACTGCCCGAACTGGTGGGGGGTCAGGAGCTTGTAACGCTCAAGGTGGTTCATGATTTGATGATTGATAACACTCTCCATGATTTTAGAGATTATGCTCAGCAGTGAAACTGGGCGATAATTCATCAAGGCGGGTCGTGAAGATCGCTTGTGGATGGGAACCCCGCTGGCAGTCTTCCACATTCGTGGCTGGACTCCGTGCTGGAAGCAAAGAGCATTATGGTGTTTGCACTGAGTGCGCAGCTCGCTGTACTCGTTGCGCCAAACGTAATTAGTGATTGAAGCTTGGAAAACGCTCTGACGTTGTGCTATCAAATTGAGCCCCCTCCCGGTGTTGTTCTCTGACATTAATGCATACTTCTTTCTCTTGTTCTTGATGGATTTCAATGCATTACCCATACTTAACAGCATATATGCTTTGCCCCAGTG
Organism: Sycon ciliatum; assembly: GCF_964019385.1. Lineage (NCBI taxonomy): Eukaryota > Metazoa > Porifera > Calcarea > Leucosolenida > Sycettidae > Sycon > Sycon ciliatum. The sequence goes on along the minus strand of NC_088648.1, from coordinate 5,621,627 downwards.
ATATCAAAGTAAAGAATGGAGTTGTTACTGTTAACAGTAATTACACTGATTGAACTGCAACCGTTACATGTGTCGTATCCATGCTATTGACACGCTGCCTTTTTAGGCCTCTACGTGACAAGTCTGCCTTATTTAGGTGTCTAATTATTTATCTATCTCCTGTAAACGGGTTCATAATCGTCTTTATTTTATGTCTTCACACAAGGCCTGGGGCCTTCCTTATTTTGGTATACCTTATTATTTCCTTAGCTGGCTCGCGCTCTTTGTTATACACTTTATACACATTATTGCTAAGGTTTGGTACACTGCGGCATGCGGGTGTACCGTCCATGGTTCATTATTTGTCCTATAGTTCGTACGGGGGATCAGCCTCCGGCCCGTGGTTAGATATTATGGCAATCGCCTTTCTCTCTCTCTTGCCTTCCGGCTTCAGGCGGAAGCTTCGGCTTCCGTCTCTCTTGCCTTGTGCTCTTCATTATCTTCTCTTGAACTGAGTTACATGTACCCTCTTTGAAGATGTGAGTAAACTTGAACGCTGGTGTGAGTGTATGTGTCGGTATACGCCTGAGTGTGTGTGTGAGAGTATGTCTAGGTATATGTGTGTGCTTGCGTAAGAGAAATTCTGTTGGTGGACTCTCTCCAAGTGGCCACCACTGCACGGCCTTGTAATGTGAAGGTTTAGTAAGTTAGTTATGTCGATGACCGCAGCTTTGGGGTCTAACTCCGGGCCGCCGGACTACGACACATGTAACCAAGGTTACCAACCACCAAATGCGTTGCCAATGAAGTGCCAGGAACACAATTTGACGCACAACGTGTGGACCAATATACTTACCTGCAACCATAAGTTAAAACGAATGGGTGTTCAGGTGTTGAGGACAGTATTGTGTTCTTATGCAGACCTCCCATGTCCAGGCTTCTACCTCAACTAAAAAGAACTTGCAAGCGGCATTGACAGCCCTTTGACACTGAAATCAAGATCCTGTGTAAATATTCGCATCATTGGAGAGCATGCAGGATCAAGATCCTGTGAAAATATTCCCATCATTGGAGAGCATGGGAGGGTGGGTGTCTGCACACAGCTCTGTCCATGAGAATTGAGCATTGTTTGAGCAGTGAAGGTTGCCTCCTGTGTCCTTTCTGAGTGGGGAGAAAGAACTATTCTCAGGAACCAGAAAAGAGTGCTTGCGCAATTAGTGTTCTCTGATTGAGGTGCGTATCTTCAGATTTCTCGTCATTCATTCGTTCTTTAGTCTCTGTGTGTATTGGTTGCTATCAATCATTTGGCCACTGAGTGCTGGATGGTGTATGTGCATTGCCCAAATGATAACCATGGCCAGATTGGGATTGTCTTCAATAATGACACTGAAGACATTATTTTTCCATGTGTCTTTGCTTTGCTGTTCTCCCGTGCATTGTTCATGGCTTGTCCTGGTGGATGTGTATTATTTGCCAATGCTCTAAAGTGAAGCCTGCTTACTGCTCTAGTACAATCAATGTAACCAATGGAGTTGTTCGTGTTTACAACGCTTATCTTGGCGAAGAGGCAAATGTTACATGCAATCAAGGCTACAGTCCATCGACTAATTCAACGATGAAATGCATGGTAAAGGATGAATTAGCCGGTGTCTGGACTAATGTACAAAGCTGCCACCGTAAGCTTCACTTTCTAAAATTGTACCATATTATTTGCCACCATTTAGGAACCCCATCTGACGTTTGATCATAAGGCGGTTACGTCAAAAGGAAGTGGAGAGGTGACTCTTGTACGCGAACCCAGTTTTTTCCTTCATAAACCTGGGCACACCCGAAAGTTGCACCCAGTGAACTTGAATTGCTCAATACCGTGGAGACATAACGTATCACACAGAACAAAAAGGCACCACACCACAAAGTCACTTTTTTGTTTGTTTGTTTCTTTTATTTGAATTCGTTTAGAGCACAGGCAATTCTGCCTTCTCACCAGAGGAAAAACCTCCGGTTTCTGCTAAGAACGAATATAATATTATGAGAGAAGGAAATATTAAAAAGAATCATAACAATCATGATAATTCCAAAGCACAAAGTTTGTATATAATTCAAATGGGTGTGTGTATGTGTAAGCATGCAGTGAAGAAAACACCGAGAAAACATGCAGTGATGTGTAGGGATGCCGAGCAAGGTGGTTACAAATTACAATTAATTCTGTTCAGAGCCAGTTTAAAGGCAACCGCCGCACTATGGAGGCGAATATCGCTGGGAAGGGAATTCCAAAGAGTGCTTCCCACAAAATGTCAATGACTGACGACTGGAAGGTCCAGGAAGGAAAGGCACTTGCAGTAGCCGCTGCTCCTGTCCTCGAGTAATTCGGCGATCATCCCGGGATGCTTGGCCTGTGTTAGCCATCAACTGAAAGTAGGTGCAGAAAAGAGGACTTGCAAGATCATGTAGGCAACGGAAAACAAAAAATAAAACCTTGTAGTTAAAAATGTGAGTTAGGGATCGAATAGATAAGCGCACGAGGAGGGGGGCTGTGGATGCACGGCTGGAGAGTCGGAAAATTGCACGAATTCCGGATTTGCTGGATTTGATTAAACGACTCTGCAGCTGCTGTGTCAGCGACGGGAAGAATGCATTGGATGCGTACGTTAGTCGTGCTTGCACAATGCCAATGTACCAAAGTCTGCGGGCTCTTATGGGCAGAGATCGCCCATGGCGCCATAGCTGGCTGATGGCGACTGACGCCTTCTGCACAACACTGGAGACATGGGGCTGCCAGGATAGCTGGTCATCAATGGTTACGCCAAGGTATTTGGCAGTGGAGGTAACAGTTAAGGCTTGATCCTTACATTTCACGACTGGTATGTCGCCAGTGAGTCCCCGAGGTTGAATTACCATGACTTGGGTTTTGCCGGTATTCAGCAGAAGCCCAATTTCGGAGAGCCAGTCAGACAGACGTGTCACAGCCGTAGTCAACGTCTTGCAAACAGTGTCCAGATCTGAATCAGAATAATCTAGGATGATGTCGTCCGCGAACTCCTGATGAACAACAATGCAAGGTATGACGTCGGAAATGTCACTCGTGTAAAGGACAAAGAGAAGCGGCCCAAGAACACTGCCTTGGGGCACACCTCTTGAGCATGGGACTGCATCAGAAAGAGCCTCACACACCTTGACACGTTGAGTACGACCAGACAGATAGCTAGCCAACCATAACAATACTCTGCCATTGACTCCCAGGGTGAATAGTTTATCAATCAGACGTTGATGTTGGACACGGTCAAACGCTTTTGACATGTCAACCATCACAATACCTGTGTATTTTCGCTCTTGTTTGGCCAACAGCCAACGGTTGGCGGCTAGAACTAATGCATCTTCGGTAGAGTGCATTTTCCTGTAGGCAAACTGACTGCTAGGTAATATGCTATGTTGCGTGAGGTATGCTGTGAGTTGCTTCTTTACAAAGAACTCCAAAATCCGGGACAGAATAGGGAGCAATGACACTGGTCTATAGTTAGTAGGGGATGTTGCATCGCCACTCTTGAACAGTGGACTAATGTGTGATGTTTTAAAACACACTGGCACAGTACCTGATGTCAAGGATGCATTGACTAGGGTGGTAAATGGAGGTGCCAGGACATGTGAACACTGCTGCAGTACAATTCCAGGAATGTTGTCACTCCCAGATGCTTTATGAGGACTCACAGTTTGCAAGCATTGTGCAACATCAGACACGCTTACCGGCTGAAATGTTGAGAAGCTAGATGCAGAGGCTGGACCATGTGGTATATGCAGCTCAGGTGGCCGCATAGGGTCATGCACAATGTCTCCAAACAATTTACTGAGTGACTCAAGCGGCGCTTCAGGTTCTTTCCGTGTCTTCTGTCGGCCTGTGACATCGTTCATGACAGCCCAAAGTTGCCGTTGATCTGATGTATCACATCTCTTAGTGAAGTACAAGTTGCGCAGACTCCTGTCCAACTTCCGTGCTTTGGAGCGAGCTGATCGGTGTGCTTCTTGAAGGTTCTGATCGGTTTTGTCTCGGAGCCAGAGACGATGCGCCCGGTTCCGTTCACGAACACTTGCCACTAACTCATCTGTAATCTAGGGGCAAGGACGTCGAGATTTGCGGCGCCGTTCCCGAAGTGGAGCATGTTTGTCTAGAGTGGTCTGGATTCCCGCAGTGAGTGACGACGCAAGCACATCCACACAGACAGAGTCACAGGTAGTTAGCGTCTTCTCCAGGTAGTTTGGAGTTGACAGGAGGGCATGCACATCGAAACCACGCCTTGTCAACGACCCGTTCTTTCTCAGTTTTAACGACCACACTCAGCAAAGAACAAAACAACAACAAAGCACAACGACACACCAACGCTGATGTGGCATCGCAAATCCCGTACCGTGCACGCAGGCACTGGGTTGCAACAGAAAAAAGACGCGCTGCAAGCGTGCCAAGCAGCGAGTGAGTACAGAACGCGTACTAATGCCAGTCATGGCAACGGAAGATAAAATTATTGGAGATCGACCCGCGCATGGTTCGATCGAGAGCAGAGTACGAAAAAAGCACACATTCAAAGTTCAAACTGTGCAACAGAAGCAGAAGAGGAAAACGAAAATGAACACTTGTCGTGAAGTGAAGTGCTTCTGTCCAAGGGTGCTTGCACCCGACGGGGTGACAGCGCCCCTAGTCAGACAATACAAGGCAAACGAAATAGAAATTAGCTGAGTCACAGCGCGGGACTCCGAAACGAAAACCGGTGAGTATGTAAATATTAATTGTTTCGTACCTGCTGTACAACGTAACAATTCGTAACGTAATTTCAAACTAGCACTCGTAGAATTGTAGTGCGAATGTGCCACTCGATTATAGTAGCAACAACAAAGAGATACTCTTCTAAACATTTCTCTCCCTTCTCACTGTGCCGAAATTCACAGTGACCAAAAATCCGAAATTGAGTATTGTTCTGACATAGGCAAACAAGGAGCTACTCACAGAACAGCTTACAAAGACGCACGATTGGGCGGGTGTAGGTCTTGTCGCCCACCTTGACCTTCACAACTCGCACGTGTCCGTCTGGACCAGGGTGCACTTCGGTGACGCGACCCATTGGCCAAGTGCCCCGTGGGTTGTCTTGGGATGTCACTAGAACGATGTCGTCGACCTTGAGGTCTGTCTCGGCCGTCCTCCACTTGAGTCGCCGGTTCAGCTCTGGCACGACTTCCTGCATCCATCTCCGCCAAAAGTGCAGCACGAGTTCTTGCACTACACGCCAGCGTTGCCGAGGGTTGAACTCGCTCTCGTCCACTCCTGCAGGTGCGAACCGAGTACCGATTTGGCCATACATGAAATGATTGGGCGTTAGCGGAGTCGGGTCACGACCATCTGCCGACACGTAGGATAGTGGCCGTGAGTTCATGAGCGCCTCCGCGCCGACGATAGCAGACAATAGCTCCTCGTCTGTGACCTCCGCGTTCTTCAGAATCGCCGAGATAGCACGCTTTGCCGATTTTACTAACGCCTCATGCACTCCGCCGAAATGTGGTGCTGCTGGAGGGTTGAAACGCCAGCTAGTCTGCTGATCCGCTGTCTGCCGCTGAATCGCCTCTGCATCAAGCTGCTTGACTAGCTGAGCAAGCTCATTGGTGGCGCCGACGAAATTCGTGCCATTGTCGGAGATGACGTCGATCGGTACTCCCCGTCGATTGGTGAAGCGTACGTACGCCTGCAGGAACGAGTCCGTTGTCAACGCGTATGACAGCTCGAGATGCACTGCTCTCGTCTGCAAGCAGGTGAACAAGCACAGGTACCGCTTGTGTTGTGTCTTGCCGCGACCCTGCTTCGTCATAAACGGTCCGGCATAGTCTACAGAGACTCGGCCGAATGCGCGTAGCGGCAGGCTGACTCGGACCTTAGGTAGTGGCGCCATCACCTGCATTGCCGGCTTCGTACGGTTCCGGGCGCACCTCGCACACTTGGCTTCCCAAGCTCGCACCTCTTCGCGGCCAGCGACGATCCAGTAGCGCGACGAGAGTTCGGCTAGCGTATGGCTGACACCGAACGCGTGATATCCTCGTTCGTGACATGCCTTGACAATCAGCTGTGTCACATGGTCTCCTCGTGGTAGGACGATCGGATTGCGTTGTTCTGCAGTCAAGAAGTCTGCATGCTGTAGTCGACCTCCGACGCGTAGAAGGCCAGCGTCGTCAATCATTGGCTTGAGCGAGACCAGCTTGCTGGTTGCAGGGATCGGCTTGCCTGCCTTAACTGCAGCATACTCTGGTAGCGACTGTTGCTGCGCTCGCTTGATGAAGAACTCCTCAGAGTCTCGGATCGCTGGTGGCGATAATTCGTCAAACTCTCGTTGTGCGGGTGGTACTGAGCAATTCGTAGCGAATCGCACACACCAAGCATGAACACGGCACATTCGTACCCAGTCGGAGTAGCGGCTTGGCTCTAGACGATTCAGCTCGCTGTGGCATTGGTCGACGGTCACCGCAGTCAGCTCGATGGACTCGTCCGTCGGTTGATTGTCTTTCTTCAACTCCAGAGTTGACGGACGGGGCTTCAATTCTGGCTGAACAGGCCATTCACTTTCAGCGGCACCCAAGAAGCCGGGACCGTTCCACCATAAACTGCTTCCCGCCAACTCTTGCACTGACATTCCTCGAGAGACCAGGTCGGCTGGATTGAGCGCGGTGGGCACGTACCGCCACTGGGTAGGATTGGTTTGCCGTTGAATCTCGCCCACTCGACTAGCCACAAACTGCTTGAAGGTGCGGCTGTAGTTGGTGATCCAGTGCAGAACGTTGCTGCTGTCCGACCATAGCGTCGTTGCTCGGGGGTCGAGGTTCAGTGACTCGGCGGATGATGTGGCGAGCGTTGCTCCGGTTGTCGCCGCCATTAGCTCAAGCCGCGGAACGCTGACAGCAGTCACTGGTGCCACACGGACCTTGCTTGCGACGAACCGTGCTGTCGGTTCTCCAGTGTCATAGTGACTGACCAGATACGCGACTGCTCCGTATGCGACCTCGGACGCATCTGAGAACACGTGAAGCTGGCTGCTGATTGCTGTGCGTCCCGTGGCCGTCAGGCAGCGTGGTACACGTACTGTTGATAGCTCCGTCACCTGCTCAAGCCAGCCGAGAACCTTCTTGACGATTGCTGGGGGCAGTTGCTCATCCCATGCTGCTCCACAAAGCCACATCTCTTGCAGCAGGACCTTTGCTTGCACGAGGTACGGTGCGAGGAGTCCAAGTGGATCAAACAAACTTGCTGTTGCACTGAGAAATGCGCGCTTCGTAGGATTTGAGCCGATCTCCGACAGCTGCAGCTGGGACGTGAACTGGTCCTCCTTGGCAAGCCAGAGGACTCCCAGTGTCTTGACATTCGGCAGCTCTCCCTTCGTGAGGTTGATCTCCTCAGCGCGATCCTCCTCCGGGATGGTCTGCAACACCGCCGTGGAGTTGCTCAGCCATTTTCGCGGGTGCATACTGGCTTTGTGCCACAACGCCGACAGCTGCCTTACGAGCTCAACGCCTTCCTCATCGCTTCGAACAGAGTCCATGGAGTCATCCATGTACGTTGACTCAAGGACCGTTTCCGCTGCACGAGGATAGGTGTCGGCGTGCTGATGAGCATTGTGTCTAGCCGCGTACTGCGCTAGGAAAGGCGACGCGTTCACACCGAAGACCACTCGATTGAACTCGTATGTGGCCGGTTCCTGCTCGTTATCCCGCCAAAGAAAGCGATGGAAGGGCCTGTCCTCCGGAGCCAGGGATATCTGGAGATACATCTCCTGGATGTCGCAGATGATGGCGACCTTGTTCTGCCGGAAGCGCAGGAGTACCTTCGGTAGCGATTGCTGCAGCTTGGGACCAGCACTAATAACATCGTTCAGCGCTACACCATTGCTGATGCCAGCTGCGTCGAAAACCACACGTGTCTTCGTGGTGGCCTTATCTTCACGGATGATGGCGAAGTGTGGAAGGTACCATTCGTTTACAGAACCTCCACACTCGTTGTCAGGCACTCGTCGAATGTACCCGTTGGCTAGGTACTTGCGGATGACATCGCTGTACGCTGTTGCTGCTGCTGAGTCACGTCGCAGCCGCTTCTCCAAGCTGTGCAGACGGCCGAGTGCCTTCGCTCGGCTTTCAGGCATGACTGGACGTTCGGATTTCCAGGGTATGCCAACGCAGTAGCGGCCGTCCGTCACCTTCAACGACGCTGCAACTTTCTGCTCTGCCACCTTGTCGTCGCGTGACATGAATTTCGTAGTGCTGCTGTTCACTTCTTCGATTTCCCACAGGCGCTTCAAGCTGCTCTGTAGGTCACCGTCGCTGAACATTGTGAAGCAGCAGCTCGCCGCTGGGTGTGCTGGTTGTACTTGGCCGATGCAGGTCCAACCTAATGCCGTCCGACGCGCCACGGGCTCATGGCTGTTACCCGAGCGCTCTTCATACGCCATGTGAAGCTCCGGATAGTCGGCACCGATAAGCACGTCAATGTGGCGTTTCGACGGTAGCGGCGGAAACTCAACGTTGGCTAGATGTGCGTACTGCTTTCTCAGGTGGTGCCAGTCTACAACTTCCATGTTGCCTGTTGGCTGCTCGATTGTGCACGCATGGAGAGTCGTCGACGTGGCTCCGTCAACACTTCGCAGAGTGCACGATACTGGGACAGTGTGAATGGTCTCTTGCTGTCCATTCAGCTTGCTGATGGTCAGCGACATACTTGATCCAATCAGGCCGAGTTCTGCCGTAACATTGCTCGCTATGTACGAGCGCGTGCTGGCGTCGTCCAGCAGCGCGTTAACAGTTAGCGACCGCTTGCCGTTGGATAGCTGAACGGGAACTGTCCGAATCGACGTCACCGTCCGTACTCTATTCTCCTCTCCCTTCGTGCTGTTTCCGAGGGAGACAGCACTGAAGTTCTCCGGCTGCATGGCTCCAGTCTCTCCGGAGGCGTGGGTTGACGACGCTGGAGGCGGTTGACGGGGCTCACTGTGCAGCAGGCGATGGTGATGCTGCGTGCACCCGTTGATACCGCACTCCCGGTCCCGTGGGCAGTCCTTGCCGCTGTGCCCAGTCGCAAGGCATCTATAGCATGACTTGCTTCGCTTCGCTGCTGCCCAGCGCTGGCTTACAGTTTGTTTCTCAAACTCTGGGCAGCGCCAGATCGGGTGCTCGCCACCATTGCAGCATTGGCATGTGGACCTTGCGGTCGGCACGTTGCCAGCGGTGTTTGTAGCTGTCACGAACGCGGTCGTGCGCGGTTGCACAGCGTCGTGAGCAGTTGCCGTCCGAGTCGGCTGATTTCGACTTGTCCCGCTGGTTGACAATTGGTTTCTGACGTGATGCTGCTGGCTGATGCCTTCGATAGTTTCCGTGGCGGCAGCAAGAACTTCTGCCTCGGCATTCAGCCACTCCAGCAGCACCTCGACCGATTCGTCCTTTTGGTGGTGCACTATCCAGCGGCGATACTGGGCCAACAAGTTCACCGGCAGCTTCTGCTGGATCCGCTGGTAGAGAATGCCGGTACCTAGCTCGGTGTGCATACCGGCATCCTTTAACGTCACCACTGCCATGTCGAGCACATCGGTAAAGCGCTCCAGGTCCTGGGCTCTACCGGATCGAATAGGTGGAGATCGTTCCAGCTCTTCCATCCTAACCGCAAGGCGCCGGCGACTCCCACCGAAGCGTCGCTCCAGCCGCCGCAGAGCAGCATCGTATGCTGCTGCCGAGTAGCCGAGACTCTCGATGGCATCCAGCGCCTCACCCGCCACGTACTGTCGGAGCTGCAGCAGTTTGAATTCAGCGGAGAGCGGCTGCTGGTCCACACAAACGCTGAAAGCGGATTTCCAACGCTCGTATTTTCGCTTCTCTCCGGTGAACACGGCAATTTCGATCCGCTTCAACTTGCTGGCGATGTTGATCTGTGCAGTTGCCGCTGGAGCAGTCCGTGGCGCAGGTCGAGCTGCGGTGCCTCCGACATATGTCGGAACTGGGGCGAATACTGCGGTCTGGGGTGCTTGCATGCCAGCGCTGGGTCTCACACCGTACTGTGACACTCCGGCAGCGATGGTGTGCGACGGTCCAGTAGACACAGGTGAGTTGTACACGACTGCACTATTGCTCGCACTCCACTGCGGCTGCTGTTGTTGGTACATGTATGCCTGCTGCGGCCTAGCAGTATTGTTGCCATACGTTGCATACATCATACTAGGTGTTTGATCAGCAGGATCGTGGATCAGGAAGGCAGAGCCTTGTTCCTGATTTATAGCGGGATCGTTGCTGCCCGTGGTCATAGTTGCAAATGACGCTGGCAGCACTGAACTACGTGGCTGGTACTCTGCAGCTGCTGCAGATAAAGTGTTGCATGCATTGCTGTTGATCATATCCGTTTGCGGTGGCGCGTGTGCTGACGCGGTTGCCATGGCAACGGTCGGGAAGGGTTCAGCAGGTTCCCCCACACGCTGACCACTGAACATTACAACACGACTGTCCGGTTCTACTTTCACCCGTTCTCCATAGTCTGCAACCCTGGGCAACATAACCCGCGTATCGTCCTGACGACCAAGAAACGGTGCATCTTGGAGCGCCGCACGCAGATCTAGAATTTCTCTGCTTTCCTCGCGCACTGACGCCAGTAACGGCGTTGCCCCTCTCAGTGGCGATTGCTTGGGACTGGGAGTCTGCCTGGTCGACGCTGCCAGGCTCGCTCTGCTGCTCCTGATGAGCACACTTCTGGCCAATTCCATGGCATCTGAATACTGGCCTTCCAGCTGCTTGTACTGCTTTTGGAGACCAGCATGTCTCCTAGAGTCAGTATCCACCACCGCTTCCATGTATTCCATGATGACCTTCTTGGTCTCGTTATACACTGTCGTCAAGTGGCTTCTCCATGCCTTTACGTCATCTTGGTTCGGCACCTCATTCGTTGACTCCACTGTCAAATTTCTCCTCGTATTTGTGAAATCCGTTTTCAGCTCTCGCTTTTTCCGTGCGAGGTCTTCTAGTTTTACCTCCATGATGGCTCCGTGAAAACCATCCTCTGCTACCAATAGTTTGGAGTTGACAGGAGGGCATGCACATCGAAACCACGCCTTGTCAACGACCCGTTCTTTCTCAGTTTTAACGACCACACTCAGCAAAGAACAAAACAACAACAAAGCACAACGACACACCAACGCTGATGTGGCATCGCAAATCCCGTACCGTGCACGCAGGCACTGGGTTGCAACAGAAAAAAGACGCGCTGCAAGCGTGCCAAGCAGCGAGTGAGTACAGAACGCGTACTAATGCCAGTCATGGCAACGGAAGATAAAATTATTGGAGATCGACCCGCGCATGGTTCGATCGAGAGCAGAGTACGAAAAAAGCACACATTCAAAGTTCAAACTGTGCAACAGAAGCAGAAGAGGAAAACGAAAATGAACACTTGTCGTGAAGTGAAGTGCTTCTGTCCAAGGGTGCTTGCACCCGACGGGGTGACAGCGCCCCTAGTCAGACAATACAAGGCAAACGAAATAGAAATTAGCTGAGTCACAGCGCGGGACTCCGAAACGAAAACCGGTGAGTATGTAAATATTAATTGTTTCGTACCTGCTGTACAACGTAACAATTCGTAACGTAATTTCAAACTAGCACTCGTAGAATTGTAGTGCGAATGTGCCACTCGATTATAGTAACAACAACAAAGAGATACTCTTCTAAACACCAGGTCACATGTAAACATATTCCAATCCACTTTGTGCAAACAGCGAGTCTTGCGCAGATGCTGTCCCTTCAAGTGGTGACTTGCTGAAATTGGCAGCCTGGCAAGTATTGCAGAGTGGTCACTGATATCCAAATGTATGGTCTCGCAAACACCCTGGATCGGGGTGGTAGACAAGAATAGATCCAGTAGTGTGGCAGTACTGCTGGTTACTCGGGTAGGAGATGTGACGTGGTTGCGAAGGTTAAACTGGTTGAGTACATGATGCAAAGGAGTTTATATCCCTCATTCCCGGTTTTGGGGTTCAAACAGACCCCTAGGGTATGGTTTATGGTTTTAGTATCATATAAATTCGCAACCAAGAAGTAAAAGGTGCGACAACTAGTCTTTATTCCCGTAGTTATGCAGAAGACGTTACTTCAGTAACCTCTGGCGCTAGCCAGTGTCCACACAGCTTTAATTTGGTGTTTTTTGTGTGTTTGTGTGTTTGTGTCACGCCTGGCGCTATCCCGTACCTGTCCCGTACCGTACCATCAAACACAGCAGGCCGCAATATTCAAATAGGGCTGGCTTTCAAACGCAAGGTCCTAAAGTGAAGCAACTTTGAAGAATGAGTATGAATGCGAAGTGTATGGAGGAATGCATGTAGGGCGATAGTGCGGGTTCGAATTCCAGGTAATGCCTGGAAAAATAGGAGAATTGAAAAATTTATAACATACCTTTTCTTTTTTTGCCGTCATCAAGGCGGTAGACGGTGTGGTATTACCCTCGACCGTACCTGTCCAGTACCTGTCCCGTACTTGTCTCGTACCTGTCCCGTACCTGTCCCGTACCTATCTCGTACCGTACAATCAAAGACGGCTGGCCACACTGCATATTCAAATAGGGCTTTCAAATACAAGATCATAACGTGAAGTAACTTGGAAGAATTAGTATGTATGCGAAGTGTATCGGGGGATGCATGCAGGGCGATAGTGCGGGTTCAAAAACTAAGTTATGTCTAAAAACAAAAAGTAGAAACTTATAAGAACTTATAACATCCCTATGCTTTTTTTGTCTAGGTCATCAAGGCAAAAAATGCATAGCGTAGGGCCCTGAGCTTCCAAGCTCTCTCGTTGAGGATGCTTGACTACAATATCGAAACGAACATGGAAGAGAGATAATGACACTGAAGACATTATTTTTCCATGTGTCTTTGCTTTGCTGTTCTCCCGTGCATTGTTCACGGCTTGTCCTGGTGGATGTGTATTATTTGCCAATGCTCTAAAGTGAAGCCTGCTTACTGCTCTAGTACAATCAATATAACCAATGGAGTTGTTCGTGTTAACAAAGCTTATCTTGGCGATGAGGCAAATGTTACATGCAATCAAGGTTACATTCCATCGACTAATTCAACGATGAAATGCATGGTAAAGGATGAACTAGCCGGTGTCTGGACTAATGTACTAAGCTGCAAACGTAAGCTTCACTTTCTAAAATTGTACCATATTATTTGCCACCATTTAGGAACCCCATCTGACGTTTGATCATAATGCGGTTACGTCAAAAGGAAGTGGAGAGGTGACTCTTGTACGCGAACCCAGTTTTTTCCTTCATAAACCTGGGCACACCCGAAAGTTGCACCCAGTGAACTTGAATTGCTCAATACCGTGGAGACATAACGTATCACACAGAACAAAAAGGCACCACACCACAAAGTCACTTATATCCCTCACTCCCGGTTTTGGGGTTCAAACAGACCCCTAGGGTATGGTTTATGGTTTTATTATCATATAAATTCGCAACCAAGAAGTAAAAGGTGCGACAACTAGTCTTTATTCCCGTAGTTATGCAGAAGACGTTACTTCAGTAACGTCTGGCGCTAGCCAGTGTCCACACAGCTTTAATTTGGTGTTTGTTTGTGTGTTTGTGTGTTTGTGTCACGCCTGGCGCTATCCCGTACCTGTCCCGTACCGTACCATCAAACACAGCAGGCCGCAATATTCAAATAGGGCTGGCTTTCAAACGCAAGGTCATTATAGCAATAAAAACTGCTTTATGGCAGTTTTCTAAAAACAGTTATTGTGTTCTAGTCCATTGACCTCGTCTAAAAAGTAAGAAATTAATGAAATGTGATAGCTGAAAATTAAAATTTCACACAGAACCTCACAATAATCACACACAGAATGAAAAGCTACATGAAGAAGACCTTTTGCCCTCGTGATCCTCTTTCCTATGCATGCATGTTGCCAATTGTTGGTGCAGTACAAGTTTAGTGTTGAAAGCAGCATTTCAAGTGTTGTGATTATTGTGAGGTTTTGTGTGAAAATCTAATTTTCAGCTATCACATTTCATTAATTTCTTACTTTTTAGACGGGGTCAATGGACTAGAACACAATAACTGTTTTTAGAAAACTGCCATAAAGCAGTTTTTATTGCTATAATTTCTTTTGTTTTTTTCTGTCACCAATCAATGGAATGCCCTATATCAATATGTAAATGATGGCCTTCACATCATATCAATACCATATTATACGCATTGATGTGCAAGCCTTTTCTTGCAGAAAATGGCACTAGCATAATGCATGCTCTTCTGCGGGGAAACATGTGAGCAGTGGTGGTGATACTTTTTTTATACGGAGGTCATTCTGTGCATGAAACCCGTGCTGAAAAGCTCGAAATTCAGCACAAAAAAGTTCTAAAAATCCTCCTCCGGAAACCCCGCATGCTCCCATCTTCCACCCTTTATGCCCTTGCTCACACTACCCCTTTGTCTAAGAGACGTAATTCACATCTTGTCACCCTTATCCATTCTCTCAAACTCAATCTGTGTCCACCTCACCTCCACTGTTTCAACTGGTTTTCTTCCCGTAGCACGAGAAACTCCCTTTCCCTTCCGAAACCCAAGTCCTCCTTTCTACTTCACTCTCCCCTTTTCACTGCGTACTCTGCGTGGCTGGCACTTCCCCAAGAAGCTAAGGACCTTTCTTCCCTCCGCCTTTTTAAGAGCCTTGTCGCGCCTTGACTTTGATTTTGCGTTTCTCATTTTGTTGCAATCACTACTTATCCATGCCGGTTCCTTTTTTTCTTCTCCTCCCCTTCTCCCTTCCTTGCCGTGGTTGGCTAACACCCTCTCTCTTTGTATTGGCCGGTGTTCTCACTGTGCTTTGAGATGCTGCAATAAATAAATAAATAAATAAATGTTGCTGTTGCAGAATTTCATGACTCTGTCATAAAATTGTCTTGCCTTTCAGATTTCTCCACCCTCAATCAGATTTATTTGAGAAATGTAGCCATGCGCCAGGTGCGTGTCACAGATGTTTTTGTTGATTCTGTGTTTATAATGGTTTATAGTCATGGGTTATCGTGATAAGGTCATCCAGCATCATATTGAAACTGAAATCGTAATCCTGTTGATGTCGATACAACTTTTGGAAGTAGTTAATGACTTCAAACTGTTAGTCCACGATTGTCTAAAACAACACAGCAAAGGAGGAACAATAAACATGTATTAAAATGTAAACGAATACATTGCTGAGTCCAAAACCTCGTTCTAACAACTACACTGATCCTGAGGAGAAAAGGGGCAAGGCTATGGTTGGAGGTACTGAGAGATAAACAAGGCACTCCACAATAATAAAATCTTACACATCTTTTGGTGAGTATGAATGATATCCAGTCGAACCTCTTTAGGACGAACACCAAGGGACCGATGTTATTTATTCTGTGAGCTTAACCTATTTTATAACCAGAGAATACAATTATATCTCCAATAGACATACGAATAGATTTCTTCTACAGCGAAAGATTCTAAGCCACACCGACTCATTGACTCGTCTCGTATGAAACAATTGAGTCACTAGAGAGATTCTGCAAAACGAAAATGCGTACAAACTTTCGCTCTACATCATGAAGTGCGAAACTTCGCACCTTTGGACGCGAAACTTGCAGGGAACGCGAAATGAACTGTCGTAGGAAATTTCGTGAGATCGGGTCATGGCGTACGTGCACTTGGCCCGCGCAAACTACGAAAAAGGATTGTATCGTATGAAACAAACAAGTTACTGAACCTCTCCACAATAGAGATTTTCCCTGATATGCAAAATTATTTTGCAAACTCGGTCAATGAGTCCTTGAACCTTTCCCTCCAGATTGGGAACTGCCAACGATAGTATGCCACTGGCCAGTGCCTTACTTGTAACGTACCAATGTACAATGAATATGAGTATTTCGACAACACATCTAACATAAGCCTTACCGTCAAGAAGGTGAACTCGCGTTCTTCGCACACTGTAGACAAGGGCAAAGAGATAAAAATGGATCTAAGGGGCCGTCCGTAAATATCGAACTTTTTTCACCAAACGAATTATTTTAGTTTAGACCCAACCCCTCCCTCCCTCCCCCTCAGAATGTAAAAAATGTTGATATACATGTATATACAACGGCCATGTACATGAATCAATGTTTTCTGAAACGAAATTGGTCAACCCCCTCCCACCCCATAACGTTTTGTGAAAAAAGTTCGATATTTACGGACGACCCCTAAATCCGAATAAAATCAGCACACGTTTCTGAAAATGAAAGGGTGAACATAAGCAAATGAATCGAAGAAAACCGGTCAACTTAGAGATCACCTGTCATCGCGTATTCCGTAAAAGGAGGCCTCGGCTACAGAAAAGCAAAATTTAGAAAAGAGATCCTGTCAACTTTTCCATTATTTATTGCATTCCGCCCCAAAATCAGCACACTTTTCGTGAATGAAAGAGTCAACACAAGCAAATGAATCAAAGGCAACTGGTCAACTCACCTGCCATTGAGTAATATTCCGCGAAAGGAGGTCTCAGCAGCGCCGAAACGAAATAAGCCAGGCCATGAGACGAAATATCCGAAACAGCTCATGCAAGAAGCAGTTCCAAAGAAGGAAGTTCCTCGCGCATGCACATATCCGAACACAGATCCGTGGACTGCATGCACCATGAACACAATGTCTGCCGTGCACGTGCACAGCACACGGCTACCACACGTTGGTAGATCTAATACCGAGCACCTTACGTAGAGACTTAAGTAGCCTAAGTGAAATACCGAGCACCTTACGTAGAAACTTACGTAGCATAGCGGTGTCGTTTTTCTTGCCATGTGAACACAATAATAGAAAAGCTGACAGGATCGCTTTTCTAAATAAAGTGAAGCAACTTGGAAGAATGAGTATGAATGCGAAGTGTATGGAGGAATGCATGTAGGGCGATAGTGCGGGTTCGAATTCCAGGTAATGCCTGGAAAAATAGGAGAATTGAAAAATTTATAACATACCTTTTCTTTTTTTGCCGTCATCAAGGCGGTAGACGGTGTGGTATTACCCTCGACCATACCTGTCCCGTACCTGTCCCGTACTTGTCCCGTACCTGTCCCGTACCTATCTCGTACCGTACAATCAAAGACGGCTGGCCACAATGCATATTCAAATAGGGCTTTCAAATACAAGATCATAACGTGAAGTAACTTGGAAGAATTAGTATGTATGCGAAGTGTATCGGGGGATGCATGCAGGGCGATAGTGCGGGTTCAAAAACTAAGTTATGTCTAAAAACAAAAAGTAGAAACTTATAAGAATTTATAACATCCCTATGCTTTTTTTGTCTAGGTCATCAAGGCAAAAAAAGCATAGCGTAGGGCCCTGAGCTTCCAAGCTCTCTCGTTGAGGATGCTTGACTACAATATCGAAACGAACTTGGAAGAGAGATAATGACACTGAAGACATTATTTTTCCATGTGTCTTTGCTTTGCTGTTATTCGTGAATTGTTCACGGCTTGTCCTGGTGGATGTGTATTATTTGCCAATGCTCTAAAGTGAAGCCTGCTTACTGCTCTAGTACAATCAATATAACCAATGGAGTTGTTCGTGTTAACAAAGCTTATCTTGGCGAAGAGGCAAATGTTACATGCAATCAAGGTTACATTCCATCGACTAATTCAGCGATGAAATGCATGGTCAAGGATGAATTAGCCGGTGTCTGGACTAATGTACTAAGCTGCAACCGTAAGCTTCACTTTCTAAAATTGTACCATATTTGTGCCACCATTTAGGAACCCCATCTGACGTTTGATCATTATGCGGTGGCGTCAAAAGGAAGCGGAGAGGTGGCTCTTGTATGCAAACCCAGTTTTTTTCCTTCATAAACCTGGGAACAACCGAAAGTTGCACCCAGTGAACCGGTTTTGGGGTTCAAAGGGACCCGTACTGTATGGTTTATGGTTTTATTATCATATCAAATCGCAACCAAGAAGAGAAAATGTGCGACAACTAGTCGTTATTGAGGATGCTTGACTACAATATCGAAACGAACATGGAAGTGAGATAATGTGCTATGTACATGTACAGGAGGAAATGTCCAGAACCGATTTTCTCTTTACGATCTTCAGTGAATGTACATGACAATGGATGGAATTTGACTACATGTATATTGTTGAACCGCATACTCGAATATTCGAAATATTTTTGAAAAAAAACCCAACCCGACGAATTTTCGTTTCGCTCCCTTTGAGCTCGAACTTTCGAGTTTTTCAATTTGCTCCCTACTTCGTGTTGTATGTAGGCGGTATGGACTTCATGTACTCTTGGTCGTATGCTTGGTTGTACGCTACGCTACAGTGACTGGTGACTTGCGCCAGCCCGTAGATTGATCGACATATGAGCCATGTACCTATTAAAGCAGTAAAGGTACTTAAAAAGTTCAAGGTTCCTTAGGATTGGACCTGTTTTCCACTTTCATCTGAATGTAACGTCAAAATTATTAAAATAAAATGCGACCGCGATCGAGCGTAAAGTCAAAGACGAGATCGATCTTGATTCTTTTGTTTGTATGTTTGATCGATGCATTGATCATGGGCAATCAGAATGGCGGGTAAAGGATGTACATGTCTCATTGAGTTTTCCTGTGTGCTGCTGGAGGACACATCTCTCTTAGGTAAGCAGGTCGAATTGTTCGTTCTACTGCAACACTCCCGGTACACAGTCGACGAGAGTAAATATGGCTATGAAGGAGAGGACGGCCTGCACACACTGGCAGTGGAGAAGTGGCAGATCATTCCGTCTGACAGCGACGAGAACGAGAGTTGCCTCTTCAAAATTTTGTCATATTGCTCCGCCAGCTGGAGTGAGGTGCTACATTTAGAGTGCATACTATAATGAACATACTATAATGTGCAGAATTCAAGTGACTTATACGGCTAATTTTTGGCTAGGGTAGGTAACGCTTCTCTTTTCTCTCTCTCCGCTTTTCTGCGGAAGAGAGACCTTCCTCGTCCACCAGGGAAGACTTGGTTTATATCGGACACTACGAATGGTGGTTGATAAATATGGTGGTAAAGACACACCTGGCAATATGGCGGTAAACACACGCCTGCCCACACACATATTTATCAACCATAAGTACAGCTGCAGTGATGTCTTCAACTTCATTACTACGAATGGTGGGAAAGATTAATGGACGGGCATTTTCGTTAGGAAGCTTCAATGTTCGTGGCATTTCGTCAAATGTAAAAAGACCAAGAAAGCCGCCAAAGAAGCTGCTGCAACAACCGTGGGCTTGGTACATCCCACTCGATATGGAACACGAGAGAGTGCTGAGATAAGAAGGCTGTCACTGGAACAGAGAGATCTACGGCTGAGAATCAACAATGTGGAAACCCTGGAGACCAAGGCAAAGCTAAAAAAAAACAGCGAAACCAGATAAGCCATCAGATCGGCAGAACATCGCTGAAGGAGGCTGAAGAGCGCTTGAATGACAAGGCGAAGGAAGTAGAGCGTCTCGAAGATGGAGCGCAGATGTTTAAAGCCGCCCAGCTCATGAGAAGGAGGAATGCTGTAAATCCCGTGGTTGCTGATAAAGCAGGGAAATTCATCATCAACGAAAAGGAAGCTGCTGCCGCTATTGGACAGCATTTTGATACCCAATTCAACAATTCCAGCGCACAGGCAGTTCCACAATTTGACGGCCCTCCGTGGCCACTGTCAAACCCAATTACTTGCACTGAAGTTGCTAAAAGTCTGATGAAACTCAACAACGGACGAGCATCTGGAGAAGATGATGCCCCAGCTGAATTGCTCAAGGATGGAGGAGACGCCATGGCGTCTACCCTTTCCTCAGTTATCAATGGTATATTAAGCCATCATCAGTCAGTAGAAGTAGGTGGAGGAATCCTCGTCCTACTTTAAAAGCCCAATAAACCTCTTGGACCACCGTCCACTCTCCGGCCCATAGTGCTACTTACATCGCTCAGGAAAGCATTATTGCTCATAACCCTTGCAAGGATCAGACCGAAAGTGGAGGAGTTTCTAGCTGAGACCCATAGCGGCTTTCGGAGTGGACGGTCAACGTCCGATGTCGTATGGGCGTACAACTGGCTGCCTGCCAAAGCCCAACGCTTTCACTGGGACATTCACATCCTCGGAATTGACCTATCAAAGGCATTTGACACTATCAGACGTGACCAACTGATGAGTTGGTTGGTTGGTTGGTTGTGTTTATTTAAATTCGCAAACCGAACGGACTGAACATGTCCAATGACAAGGAAGCGAATGAAGTCCAAATAACCCAGGAATGGGGACAGAGATGAAAAGAAAATAATGGGAATGAAGGTTCTCGGCAAAGGAAGAAGAGAAAGGAAGGAAAGAAAAAGAATAATGGAGAAGAAGAAGAAGAAGAAGAAAAATCGGGGTCACGGCGAGAAGAAAGCTTTTAGCAAAAAGACAAAGGAAAGGATGAAGGAGAAAATGGGGAGACACATCGTGGTCACGGCCAAAGCCGGAGTAGCCGCAGGACACAGTAGAAAAAACAACACCAGGAACAAGCACGCATGAAGCATGGGCCATGCCGGCCCAGAAGCGGGAGACCCCGAAAGAAAGAGAGAAGAGAAGAGAAGATAGAGAAATCGAAGCATTGCACATCTACATGTACACCCACACATCCACACATCCACACACCCACACATCCACACACCCACACATCCACACACCCACACATCCACACATCCACACCCACACCTACACCCACAAACACACACACACATACATCTACATGTACATACCCACACCTACGCACCAATACACACATACTCAGACACATGAGTGTACTAAAGGAAGTCGTGAATGAGGATGAACTGCGTCTGATACAATGCCTACTCTCGGGAACAAAGCTCCATGTCCGCCTTGGTAAAACGTCACCACCAACATTTCCTACAACTATTGGCACACCGCAGGGTGACTCCTTGTCACTGGTCCTGTTCACGGTATATCTGAAAGCAGCGTTACAGCAACTGAGAAAGGAAACAGCCCCAGACCCCATGCTGATCTTCACCTGCCGCTTGAGCTAATCTTTGCTGACGACGCAGATTTTGTGAGCAACAGTCGGCGGTGGCTCTCCCAGCTAGAAGCTACGGCGAGTTCTACCCTGGTGCAATGGTCGATCAACATGAATCATGACAAAACAGAGTCCACAGAAATCACTAGACTCAATGATCACAACAAAGAAGAATGGAGATCAACACGAAAACTTGGAAGTCTGATTGGTGATGATGAGGATGTGCTGAGGAGGAAGCAACTGGCAACAGCTGCCTTTCGGGGCCTGGGGAACCTCTGGAAACGAGGCCAGCAAGTCAGCGAAAAGCTTCGCCTACGGCTATACCAAGCCTTCCTCATCACTGGACTGCTGTAAAACTCTGGTACGTGGGCGGTTACCAAGTCAGCTCAGGAGCGATTGGACTCCTTCCATCGGCGTTAACTGAGGTCGCTTATAGGCATCAGGCGGCCTCAGACGATATCGAACAACGCACTATACGCCCAATGTGAAAGACAGCCGATCAGTCACACCATTAAGATGTTGCGATGGAAGCTATTCGAACATGTCCTCCGTCTGTCCGACAGCACACCAGCCGTCCAGGCAATGCTCAGCTACTACACCAACAAGGACATCAAGGGCTGGAGAGGACGGCCGAGGACCAGCCTGCCGGGTACACTATCTGCTGACTTGGAGGCAGCAGATGCTGGAAAGCTTAGTAGTCTGGAGGACTTGCACAGAATCAGGAAGATTGCAGCGGATAGGGCCGAGTGGCGAGCTCTGTGTCAACGGGTGACAGAAAAGGATCTGTAAGGGACGGATGACACTGCAATATCTGTCTTCTTCTCAACGTACGAGTACATGTGACCTTGTATGTTTGGATGGTGCCTTTGTTGCTGATCCACCACACCGTCACTCAATGCTCTCTACTGCATTGTTCACCCACCACTGACTTTATACTTCTGCGGCTCCTTTGCCCCTTTTTCTCATTCGTGCTGTTTTGGTTCTGATCCAGTGATCGTTTGATTTTTTCCCACAGCGTGTCATTTGTTATCCTCCTACCTTTGTTGTCCAGCACAAGCAAAGAAGTGGACATATCGGTCTACTTCAACGCGAAAATGCACATAATAATAATAATAATATATGGCTAACATTGATGCGAAACTTTGTCAGATGGAAGTTTGCGCACTAAAGGACACTATAGTAAAACAGGAAAAGGACAAAATGTTACTGACTGTCCACCAACCTAACCACATCATATACAGACAAGGAGTGCAACAGGACGGCACAAAACTGATAAGGAGTACTGAGACATTCAATGACCTAACACCTAGCTGCAACACTTCTCCGAGGCGCAAACCAACAACGTTCCAACATGGAAGGATCATGTTAAGAAAAGTCCCGAGAGAGGAAGGAAAAGTTAGTCATAACTCGAAACATTTTTTTTACCATAATCAAACTGGTGCACCATTCAAGTTAAAAGGACATTTCGACGACTTCACCCCTGATATAGTGCTCTCCAGACCTTACCATCACCAGGAACACAAATTCCCCACTTAAGCTCAACTGATCATCAGTTGAGCGTAAAAGTAGGGAGTTTGTGGGAGTGCAGGTGAGTGTGGGTGAGTGCGGTCACAGCTCTCACACTCGTTCCGTACTTCTCACACACAATAGTCCATGTTGTTGTTTCTTCCCGTTTCTAATGTATCCCAAACGTTTCATGCACCACGTAACGCAGTTTGATGTCCTCAGCACCAACTCCATCATATTTTCACACTCTCTTTCTTGTTGCTGGTTTAGTTGGTGGACTCTTACGCATAACATGTCCCCCACCGTTTTCCTTGTTTCAATGTAATATTTTCCTTGCCTCACCATCGGAGTTCTCTTTCTTGTTGTCCCATATTGTCGCACCTTCTCTCTACTGTAAGTCTACAAATGTTCGCCCCATTCCAATTTCGACCTCACAGGGCTAAAACCTATTTCGGCTGCATCATATTTTCGGCCTGGACTGCTCCCGCCTGTAGACAGGGTCACACTAAACCTTGCAAAGCAAAATTGCGCCGAATATTTGTTGACATAGGGTACTCTAGGTAATTGTGTGTTGCTCCCTACATGGGAGCTCGCTCTTTTCCTGCCGACTTGAATTCTCACTTGGCTGACTCACGACTGCCATTCACAGCACACGAGACGTCCATCGAACCGTCCATTCGGCAAACCTGCAAGAAAGCATCACTCCCTGCTCAATACACAGTGTTTCGGGAAATTCACCCTCTTCAGTTCAGCTTGAGTAGGTTGAGGAAGGTTGTGCCTGAAGAGCACTACTTACATAGTGCTCTCCAGGCACAAACATCACCAGGGATACAAACTTACAGAAACGCTCCGTTTCCATTGCAGCAAACACCCCGTGAACACCAGATAGCAGCGTGAGTCAGTGTCACTCATGAAGGTGCTGAACAAGCGCTGAGGACTCGTTGTCCATTCACAACTTTGCTGCCTCCAAACCAGCTAATTCGCAAGCACGGGCTGGGGACAACAATGTGAAGAAGATGTTGGTTCGAATTTGGCGATACTTGGGGAAATGTGTGTCAGTCAAGTGAGAAATCAAGTCTGCAAGATAACCGCGAGCTCCCATGTCGGGAGCAACTCACAATTCCCCAAGTATCGCCAAAGTCGCACCTACCTCTTCTTCACAGTAGAGTACTCGGTTATATTTCTCCCTGGTCAACAATGTGATGAAGATCACAAGGAAACCTTATTGGAACTAACCCACCAACTTTGCCTTGATGTGTGTTTAGATTGAGTGTGCAGTGCGTCAATTTCATTGCTATAATCAAATTTGAATTGTTTAGTGAAGTCTATTTTAAAAAGGTCTATACTTTTGAAACGCACTATACTCGTACTCCTCTTTGATTTGATTTGGGTGTTTATCCCACTGTGCTTTTCGTTCATTCCTGCATCTTTCTCGTTGTCTGCACTGATGTCAATAATTTGCCAATACTACCTAGGTCGCCCCAATTACTGCTCGGCGGAAGAGATCAAAGTAAACAATGGATTTTATTATACAGCAGATACGTACATTGGAGCAGTGTACCAACTTTCATGTGACCTCGGCTTTCGTAAATCGAAAAATTCAGAAACGACATGCCAGGCACACAATGATACACACGGTGTTTTGAGTAACATACTGACCTGCAACTGTAAGTCACCCAGGCTTTTGGTGTTCTTTTAATTGGTAGATCTACTTCAGAGGGAATCTTATCCGTACGTCCCATATCCAGTCCCCTCCCTCAACCTGACAACTTACAAGGAGTTTTTTTCTAACTGCGCCACCTTTCCTTTTCGCACTTCCTGTAGCACCACGTTGTTTACAACGTAAGTCTGACGTAGGGCCTGTGATGTTTATGGTTCCCCATACACCTATATCCGTAGTGTACGCTACCCGCTTCCTTACATATATTTATTATTTCCTGTTGTGTTTGACCTTTGTACGCTGAGTTGATTGACCGTCATTAGGGACCATTAGCGAATCATTGGGCTGTGTGTTATTTGAGTTGGGCAAACCGAACGAACTGAACGTGTGACTGTCCAATGACAAGGAAGCGAATGAGGCCCAAGAAACCCAGGCATGGGAAAACTTGGAAAGGAGACACAGATAAAAAGAGAATATGGGAAAAGAAAGCTCTCAGCAAAAGAAAAAAGCCGTAAAACGTCAACGGGAATGAGTTCATCGAAACGCACGTGAAGCACGGGGTGATCACCCGTCTATGCGAGTTGCCTGCTTTCCAGTTTCAAACAGTTTTCTGATATTTTACTGGCAATGATTTTTGCGAAATCTTCCTTGAGCAGGCAGGCATAGTGAGATGGTCTAAGACCATGATTGAGAAACAGAGGGTACCAGGTTCAAGTCCTGCTTGGAAGCGGAAGGATTTTTTCCAGCCGTGCTGCGACCCACAGTTAATTGGGAACTCGTGGCCGGGCACGAGGGAAACATGGATGCAGTGAATGGGATTTCGGTCTTTGACCACTTTGTGGTGGGTCTGATCTACTCACCTCCCACCGCTTAGGAGCTGCATCTGCGCCTTGATCCAAGAGGGTGGTGGCGTTCCTGCAGATGCAGAAAACTGGGCCTTTGGCCGAGTCTCACGCGAACCGTGAAATTTTTTTTCTTTTTTCCTTGAGAACAATTCTCAGCCAATTCTCAGCCTGGCTGACTTTTACTGGAATGAAAGTGAAAGAAACCCCACATGATGACAGCCACATCTCCGATGAATGGGTGCAGCAAAAGGTTTTGTCCAAGGGGTCCATGCCAAAGCATTCTCCGAAAGACTTTACAATGGAGCTAGTCACTTGAGAATATTTGGAAAAAACGTACTTTTCGCAGCAGTAGACAAAATATGAGCGAGCATGCTGAAGGTTGTGTTGAACAAGCCTATTTTTTGGCACTTTGGTTACCCTCTATCCTGTTCTGTGTCATCTTAGTAATGATTATGCAAAAATCAATGGTCCTACTGGTTATTTGGTACGTTTCGCCATCATATTTATTCCAACAAAAACGGATTAGACATTTTTCGAAATTTGAGAAAAATCGCAAAGACAAAAAGAGGTGCGATTTACGGTGCTATTCTCCATATCATCCCACTGCCCCCCCCCCCCCACATGCCACTGACACTCTGTGATATGTATGCACATCTGCCTACACACTGCTGCATATTGCCATAAGCCTCGTGCCCTGCTTACCCGTTTTTCTGGATCTGAATGTGCACCCCTTACGCCTTATATAATAATACTATATTTAGTTCTCTCCCCCTCTCTTGCTCCCCAACCCTCCCCGCTCACTCTCTCTCTCTCTCTCTCTCTCTCTCTCTCTCTCTCTCTCTCTCTCTCTCTCTCTCTCTCTCTCTCTCTCTCTCTCTCTCTGTTGCTCCCCAACCCTCCCCGCTCTCTCTCTCTCTCTCTCTCTCTCTCTCTCTCTCTCTCTCTCTCTCTCTCTCCCTTTCTCTCTCTCTCACTCTCTCTCTGTCTCTGTCTCTGTCTCTCTCTCTCTCTCTCTCTCTCTCGCTCTCTCTCTCTCTCTCTCTCTCTCTCTCTCTCTCTCTCTCTCTCTCTCTCTCTCTCTCTCTCTCTCTCTCTCTCTCTCTCTCTCTCTCTCTCTCTCTTTCTCTCTGTCTCTCTCTGTCTCTCTGTCTCTCTCTGTCTCTCTTTCTCTCTCTCTCTCTCTCTCTCTCTCTCTGTCTCTCTCTCTCTCTCTCTCTCTCTCTCTCTCTCTCTTCTATTGGCGCGCCTGGTTTTGATGAAGCCGAGACCCAAGGTCGGCAGAGCATCCCAAACCACGCCACCACTCCCCTTATTCATGGCTCACACATGACGGGTTTACGTGGCTCTAGTAAAAAAAATCGTTAAAATCGCCTGTACATGACTAAAACCCACTCGTTGCGGTCATGACGAGTAGACCCCTCCGAACTGTTGTTGTTGTTTCAAATCTTTATTCTCACGATAGCCAGTGGCCAATAAGAGATAATAGTGTAAGAGAGGAGAAAGAGGGAGGAAGAATTGTGTGGGCAGAGCCTAGGGATTAATGACTACTGTATTTCCCCAATTATAAGCGGGGCCTGCTCTAGACATTCAACACAGCTTGGTCAGAGTGTACCTGGCGCATGCAGGCCAGCCGGGTCAAGCCGGGTCAGATCATCCGGCAGAAAAACAACCAAAAAGCCTGCTCAAAACGCAGGAAAACAGAAAGGCGAATTTTATTACCAGAAATCGGAAATTTTAGAGAACAAAGCGAACTATCAAAGTCCGCAAACGTAGAAGGTAAACGACATAGAGCTTGAAAAAGCTACGTCACAGCATAGCAACAATTTCAAAAATTCAAAAACTGGATCCACTTGGATCCAGTTTTTGTATGGATCCAAGCGCATTTCAAACCGTCTTACGCATAGGAAGGTGATGTAACCAGTGAAACTGACTGATTTGGCTACTGGGGACGGGGTTACAACTGGTGGCGAAGTAAAAGTCACCCCTGCATACGACATGAGTGGGTTGCTATGCACCCACATACTGAGGCAATAGCAAATTCACACCTTATTATTATTAAAAAAAATCAAAAAAATCGATTCTGGGTTTTCAATAATATTTTTGTTATAAAATACACAGTAATACATGTCAAACAAGTAACATAGTTGCGTGATGTCTGCGGCCTTCATTCTATTCATAGCTATATTAACTTATTATTATTATTATTATTATTATTATTATTATTATTATTATTATGACGACTTTATTCACTCCCAAAGCAGAAAAAGAAAGCTTGAAAGGAGGCATGAAGCACAGCACCGGGATCCATATGACCCAAGGGTGAAGCACCAATCAATGAAGATAAAAGAAAATCCTGAACCAAATTTTGATAAACTTCATGAGAGAAAAATTCAACTATACCAACTTCGATACTCACATAAAATCACAGTCATGTATAACAGAACTACTCAAGTAGTAAACACCCATGCTGCACATGGGACACTCCAAGCAAGACAAACTCAGACGAGATAAAACGGCATATGCAGAGAAAGACAATACATGACTGGAGGCATATGGCAGAAATTCACGCCTCTCGGCTCGTCACACAGCGCATGATGCACCACAATCATAAAACACACAGACTGAGACACATCGAGACATTACGGGCAGGCTAACATAAGGTCAACCGACCGTTCCGACCATGCCACTCTCCCATCCATGACCAGTCACCGACCGCACAATTCTCAGGGTGCCCAGAATAGCACATTGCTGCAGCCGCTGGATCACGGACGCGTGGAGCCCAAGGCTTAAGATGTGGCTGCGGCTCGTTCCTGACACACCACCCAGAGCACCAATGATAACTGGAACAATAGTTATCTTTTTGTTCCAGATCCTCCTCAGCTCTGCTGCCAAGGGCAGGTATTTGCTGATCTTCTCCTGCACCTTCTCATTGACCCTGTGGTCCAATGGGACACTGACGTCCAAGAGCAGTGCCCGATCATCCAGAACCAGCACCAGGTCTGGTCTGTTCGCTTTTATTACTCGATCTGTGGGAATGGAAATCTCCCACATCAGCTTGCAACTGGCAGAACTTGTGACCTGCACCAGCTGCTTACTGCTGGGTAATCCATGCTGCTTACACAGCGCACGATCCAGGGCCTGGACCACAAAGTTATGCCGGGCAATGTATGCAGTCCGTGCCAGGGCTGGACAGCAGGCGATGATGTGGTCCATATTTTCTCCGGGTGCACCACATACACGACAGAGGTCCACGACATCATGCCTCTTGTGGATATGGCGCATATTGTTTCTCGTGGCAATCACCTGATCCTGGCAAGCAATGAGAAAGCCTTCCGTTTCAGGACGCATTGTCTGGGATCTGAAACAGGAAAACGAGAGCTGCATGTCCAGGATGCCATCAACACGCGCCCAATAGCGACCATGAAGAGGCATCGCTCGAAGTTCACAGCGGCGGTTGTCATTGAGGGCCTGTTTAACAGTCTCTTTGTTAGCGGTGTCCAGGCTCGTCAGGCGAAGGCGCTGCAGGACAGTATTTGCCAGCTTTGGTATTGATTTTCTAGAGGGACGTGATTCATGGTGCTGGAGAACAGCGGCCAGGGCAGGGACATCTTCCCGATCCTTCAGGTACTGAGCGAGCCGGATGCAAGTACGGTCATGGAGATCTACGATGCATACTAGGCCACGACCTCCCTCACTCCGTGGTAGATATAGGCGACGAATTGAGGCACGTGGGTGGTGGGCCCTGCTAGCAGTCAGAGCCTTCCTCACTGTCCTGTCCAGCGAGCGGAGCTCATCCGCAGTCCAAGGAACGACTGTGCCAAGGCCATAGGACACCACTGGCAGAACGTAGGTGTTGATTGCTCTGATGAGGTTTGGCGCACATAGTGAAGCATCCGTGATATTATTATTATTATTATTATTATTATTATTATTATTATTATTATTATTATTGTCTCTTTCCCTCAAACCAGTTAATATTTTATGACTTGGGGCTCCCCGCGTGCTAGTTTGTACGTGAAGTGTGTGGGTTACAGTGAGGGCTGCGTCCCACCCGCCTGTGTGGATTCACAGGAAGTGTGAGTTACGAAGTCTGAAGAAAATGTTGAACGGCCTCTGCTGGGATGACGACTACACCATAGCTCAGTGGTTAGAGCATCGCTGGCTACAAGCGAGGGTCCCTGGTTCGAGTCCTGGTGGTGACAGTCAATTTTTTCTTCAGACTTTTCCCGTTAGTCTCTTTCCCTCAAACCAGTTAATATTATTATTATTATTATTATTATTATTATTATTATTATTTAAAGAGTCGGCGTGGAGAAAGCAATTTTATTAGTGCAATTAGGAGTATAATCGATGCAGACATGGCGAGACAACAACGAGTTCATGGAATTTTTAAGGATTTTTATGTTATTCAAAATCGATTTTCGTGTTCCGCTCATCAGTGAATAGTATCGGAACTGAGGGTACTGTGTACAAAAATAGAACATTTTATAACAGCATAATTAATTAAAAGTGTGAACAACAAAGGAAGTGCTACAGCATTACATAATAGGTGTCAAACATAGTGCTAACGTATATAACTGAGTGCAGCCACAAAGCAAGAAGTGATACAGTGCAACATGACACAACATTTACATCTGATAACCAGCTACGAGAACAACTTTAGCGCGACTACGTGCTTCTTTTGTTTACAAAGAACAGGATTATGCACACGAATACATACAGCTTCCAGAACCTTCAACTGCTTAACATAACTTGCACGGCACAAAACAGAAAAGTGAGAATCATCGTACACACTAAGACAATCTGGACGTGATAACAAGTGACAAAATACAGCTGACTTTTTGCTCACGTCGCTCTCTTCCGTCTCATCCCGCTCCTTTCCTTCGACCTCCTCCGCCCTATCCTCGTCCTCCGTCTCATCTTCATCATCATCGTCCTCATCACCACCATCATCATCATCATCAGTCACTTCCTCATCATCCGTTTGATGCTCAGTCTCACTGCACTCCTTATCAGCCTCCAACATGGCTCCATCATCTCCACCAGCATCACAAGTCGTTTGACCGCTGCTCCGCGTCACCGTTGCTGGGTTCTCTGCTACTGCACACCCATTTCCATTGTCCATTTTGCGTGGGCCAAGTCCATTCCGTGCATAAATTTCAAGTGAATAGTTTGCTGTGCTTCTTCTGGGTCTATGAGTGAGGATATTGGTTTCATTTTGGTTTGTCGATGATCTCCCTCTCTGTCCAGACACAGTCGGCACCGTGGATCCCAGCACGGGGGGGACCACCGTCTCGGTAGTCACCAAAGGTAAAGGGGGTGGCTCAGGTGGAGGCAAGGGCAACTGCCGAGGTGAAAGTTCAGTGTCTCTCGGTGGCCCCTCCTCCATTCCGGGACGATGATGTTGTGCTAGAGTAGGCTCCGCTGCCGTTTGCAGTGGGTCGAGAAGTGGTGGCCAGGTCAATGATGGCAAACCCACCCCAGCCCCAGCCACCCACGGCACCCCAGGTGGTGGGGCCGGTGGTGGCACGGGAACAGGCGGCGCTGTCGGCACAGCGTGTTTGTCTACTGAGCTAACTGGGTTCTTACACGGCCTACCACGCTTTGGCCGCTTTGCTCTGGCTGCTGGTGGTAATAAGTGCAACGGCACATGTTGTCTGATACGTGCGTTCAGGTGTTGAAGAGTCCTACCAACGTACCGGGCAGCACAATTCCGGCACTCAAAGAGATAAACCAAATGGCTTGAAAGCTGGGGAGGTAGGACATCCTTCCTCACCATGAACGCACGTACCGTGGTGAACACGGGGATGAACTTCATCCCCGTGTTCACCACGGTACGTGCGTTCATGGTGAGGAAGGATGTCCTACCTCCCCAGCTTTCAAGCCATTTGGTTTATCTCTTTGAGTGCCGGAATTGTGCTGCCCGGTACGTTGGTAGGACTCTTCAACACCTGAACGCACGTATCAGACAACATGTGCCGTTGCACTTATTACCACCAGCAGCCAGAGCAAAGCGGCCAAAGCGTGGTAGGCCGTGTAAGAACCCAGTTAGCTCAGTAGACAAACACGCTGTGCCGACAGCGCCGCCTGTTCCCGTGCCACCACCGGCCCCACCACCTGGGGTGCCGTGGGTGGCTGGGGCTGGGGTGGGTTTGCCATCATTGACCTGGCCACCACTTCTCGACCCACTGCAAACGGCAGCGGAGCCTACTCTAGCACAACATCATCGTCCCGGAATGGAGGAGGGGCCACCGAGAGACACTGAACTTTCACCTCGGCAGTTGCCCTTGCCTCCACCTGAGCCACCCCCTTTACCTTTGGTGACTACCGAGACGGTGGTCCCCCCCGTGCTGGGATCCACGGTGCCGACTGTGTCTGGACAGAGAGGGAGATCATCGACAAACCAAAATGAAACCAATATCCTCACTCATAGACCCAGAAGAAGCACAGCAAACTATTCACTTGAAATTTATGCACGGAATGGACTTGGCCCACGCAAAATGGACAATGGAAATGGGTGTGCAGTAGCAGAGAACCCAGCAACGGTGACGCGGAGCAGCGGTCAAACGACTTGTGATGCTGGTGGAGATGATGGAGCCATGTTGGAGGCTGATAAGGAGTGCAGTGAGACTGAGCATCAAACGGATGATGAGGAAGTGACTGATGATGATGATGATGGTGGTGATGAGGACGATGATGATGAAGATGAGACGGAGGACGAGGATAGGGCGGAGGAGGTCGAAGGAAAGGAGCGGGATGAGACGGAAGAGAGCGACGTGAGCAAAAAGTCAGCTGTATTTTGTCACTTGTTATCACGTCCAGATTGTCTTAGTGTGTACGATGATTCTCACTTTTCTGTTTTGTGCCGTGCAAGTTATGTTAAGCAGTTGAAGGTTCTGGAAGCTGTATGTATTCGTGTGCATAATCCTGTTCTTTGTAAACAAAAGAAGCACGTAGTCGCGCTAAAGTTGTTCTCGTAGCTGGTTATCAGATGTAAATGTTGTGTCATGTTGCACTGTATCACTTCTTGCTTTGTGGCTGCACTCAGTTATATACGTTAGCACTATGTTTGACACCTATTATGTAATGCTGTAGCACTTCCTTTGTTGTTCACACTTTTAATTAATTATGCTGTTATAAAATGTTCTATTTTTGTACACAGTACCCTCAGTTCCGATACTATTCACTGATGAGCGGAACACGAAAATCGATTTTGAATAACATAAAAATCCTTAAAAATTCCATGAACTCGTTGTTGTCTGGCCATGTCTGCATCGATTATACTCCTAATTGCATTATTATTATTATTATTATTATTATTATTATTGACTGATTTGAGGGAAAGAGACAAACGGGAAAAGTCTGAAGAAAAAATTGACTGTCACCACCAGGACTCGAACCAGGGACCCTCGCTTGTAGCCAGCGATGCTCTAACCACTGAGCTATGGTGTAGTCGTCATCCCAGCAGAGGCCGTTCAACATTTTCTTCAGACTTCGTTATTATTATTATTATTATTGCAAATAACGCTGAGTAATTACACGAATGCATAAAAACCAGCATTTGCTTCCGGGAAGGATTCACAAACATAAGACAAAAACACCATGGCTCAATGTAACTGCACATACGAAAAGCAGCTTCTATTGTCAAGTTCGAGTGGCAATGTCAGAAAGACGGTAGACTGTTCGTGCACGATGTTCACCCTGCAGGGGATAAGTCAAGGACGCGGCTCAGCAGAGGAAGATGAGTGCCGCGGGGTGCCATTCTACCATGACTTATTCCCTGCCAACTGCCGCAGCTGATTAAGGCCTTTAAGCGTGCCCAGGCGAATGCCGAGTCGGGCTAGGCAGTCCTGAAAAAGAGCTGAGAGGAGAGTTGTCCTGGGTCGGCCCAGTCAACCGCGCAGGCTCGCGGTGGCTGAAAACTCTAACACACGCTGTGGGGGAGAGCTCTTCTGCATTCTCAGTACGTGACCAAGGAACTCCCAACGCCGTTGGTCAATCTCGAGCGAAATTGGTGCTGAGCCGCAGATGTCGTACAGATGCTTGTTGGTAATTGTGTTCGGGAACTTAACATCAGCCATTGTTCTCAGATGCCTTCGATGAAAGGTGTCAATCCCTCTGGTGGTGGCATCTGTGAGACCCCATGTTGCACAGTTGTACAACAGCACTGGCTTCATATAGGTATTGTACAGCGCAACTCTAAGCAGTAGTGAGGTAGATTGATGCTTGAAGAGTGCGTACAACGAACAGAATGCCTGGGTTGCTAGGGCCTTTCTGGCTTGGACATCTTGCGCTGAGCCTAGCCGTGATCCCAGCGACTTTGCATTTCTCCATGCTTCGGAACCACGCTCCTCCAAATCATCAGCCAGGTATATCTTTGTTCGTTCAGTTTTGGAGGTGTTAACGGTGAGGTCATGGCTTGGGAGGGTCTCTGCACATTGATCATGAACGTCCTCTGGCTCTTGCTCATCAGTTCCAATGAAGTCTAGATCATCCGCGTACTGCAGTTCAGGTGGTAGGATGTCGTCAGGAGGGGAGTCAGATCTGACACCTCGCAGTGCACTCTCAAAGTAGCATGTAAACAGAATCGGACTAAGACTGTCACCCTGTGGTGTGCCAACATTTGACCTAAAAGGGGGCGCTGTTTTCCCCTGCACACGTACCTGAAGGGTGGTATCTGACAGAAGAGTGTGGACTAAGGGTAGCACATCCGGCGTGGTAGGAGCAACGCTGACAATCGTGCTAAGGAGATCTGAGCGGTGTGGCGTGTCGAAGGCCTTCGAGAGATCTATGCCGAGCCTGTATAGAGACCATCGCTTCGTCTCAGCAATGCTGCTGAGGATCCGTAGAGTGAACACCACATCAGTTGTGGCCCGGCCCCGTCGGTACGCGCTCTGGGATGAAGGGAGGTAGTCCTCAACTTCTGAGGAGATCCTTGCCAGAGTGATGGTCGAGAGAATTTTGCACACACCATTGAGTAGGACTATGGGGCGTAGACTTGTGCAGGGTCCTCTTGGCTTTCCTGGCTTCTGCAAGGGTATAAGCAGCCCCGATCCGATGGCAGGATCTGGTGTTGATGACTCTAGTGAACTCTGGAGGATCTTGATGACGGCAGATGATAGACCTGGGGACACACCATACTTCAGTAGCTCATTGTGGACACCATCAGGGCCTGGAGAACGCCTATTCTTCAGCCTGCTCATGGTTTTGCAGACCTCCGACTGTGTAACCTGTGTAACGACCACATCACCCTTGCTCGGAAGGGATTCCGCACTGGAGTGAGAAAACTGTGTCTGAAAGTGACCTGATATAAGTTCCGCTTTCTGCTCTGGACGATTTACCAGAGCGCAATCGCTGTTCTGAACGTGGATCTCTGTGGGTTTCCTTCTTAGAGACTTGACCGCAGCATGCATCTTTGCTGTATCATTTCTCATTGTCTCTATTTCTGCAGCCCTTGACTCCAGCTTGGATATTGATCTCTTCTTGATCTCTGACCGTAACTCGTACAGGACCTTGTTGCGCTGTGCTTTAAGCTGTGACGTCACGTTGACATTGATCGAGGCCTCTATCTTGATGCGCAGTGATTTCTGCTGACTGGAGAGTGTGCTGATTTGTGGGTCATCCATGATGTAGTTTGGATGGTGTGCGGTGGCATCACTCACTCCGAGCACTTCCTCTGCCGTTGTCTTAATGATGGTGGCGAGATTGTCCCAAGAATCCGCTGCTGATGTTGTGATCGCAGTTTCTAGCTTCTGTTTGTATTCATCTTGCAGTGCGTTGTTGCCTGGTAATTTGTCAACTAAGATCCTGGGGTTCTTCTTACGTCGGACGAAGCTGGCTCTGCGGATCTGTCACACCTTAGTTGATCCAAAATAGAAATCTGAAGTCAACTTAGTACTCCCTGGCCGTTTTTGACGTCATCACTTTCAAGCCCTCTTACGTGAAGAATGCAAAGCAGTTCCATTGGATTCTGATTTAACAATTTGAAAAAAAGGAATTCTGTTTTCTAATTAGTGCTAGTAGCAGCCTAGCAGGACGAACATGTTCACACATTAGAGCACTGGGGGTGCCTGCAACACCTTGTGGAGTGGCTGCTTCCTGCACGCATCGCGACCAAATCCACCGCCGCTCGTCTTCCTTTGGAAATGCGTCTTGCACAAAGCGCATGACATGGATAGACTGGCATGGTCGTCCAGCCAGGGTGACCTTTCTTCCAAGAGTCTTAGAAAGCGTAAGTTCTTTTTCTCTTCGTTGCGGGCTCCATCGTCCAAATCACCAGTCGGCTGAAAACTTGCAACTGTGTCAAAAGCTATAGCCAAAATAACACTTAGTTACGCTTTTGACTGCCTGCCCCATCGACTTTGAATGTCCTGACTTCCTGCTCGCCGCTGGCCAGATCGCGCTCGAACCAGTTGACCCCAGTTGACCCTAGCCGAGTTTCTGTCGCTCGCAGACTGTAGACTGTGTGTGTGGTTGCGCTAGATTTGCAACAGACGGGCTCCGCGAGTCGTAAAATACCGGTATTTTAGGAATCCATGGTCAGTTTGAGACATTTTTCAGCCGGGTCAGACTGGACCCGGTGCTATCTGTTCAGCCAGGTCGTGAAGTTCCCCAGCCGGGCGCGTGACCCGGCTGACCCGGCTCTCCAGCAGGCCCTGATAAGTCGCACCTTTTTACACTAAAATTCAAGGACAAAAAAGGGGTGCGACTTACAATCGAGCGTGACTTACTACTGAAGTCAATATATCAAATCAATATTGCTCAAACCTGAAAATGGGGGTGCGACTTATAATCGGGGAAATACGGTACTTTTAAAGTGTACAGGCAGGGGTGGTCAAACTGCACTACAGGGTTGATCTGTGCTGTACGCACAGCTGCAGAGTCGAACGTTTTTTGGCAGAGAAAGCTCTTTTTCACTTGTTTTTGTGCCATCCAGGGATTTTGAGAGAAATCCAGGGATTCTGCATGTCTTGTCAAGGGATTGAGATGGTGGTGGTTGGTCAGTATGGCAGCATTAATTAGACTAAAGAAATTGTCGAAAAGGGGACTTGTAGCAGACTGGATACAGCTATGGACGAATACTGATAGTTTTAGCCTATATACGTGGACAAGAGGAAGGGTGTTTGTGTGTGCAATCAAAGGAGCAGTAGCGGTAGCAGTTAGTGCCAGTAAAATAGACCGGACCCCTGCATTGGCCATACGCTCCAGACGACGGAGTGCATGCTGAGAAAGAGCTGGGCAGAAGACATTGCTAGCATAGCAGAGTCTGGTCTAGATCATGCCAATGTACCAAATACGGCGGGCATTCACTGTCAAGCCATGTCCATGCCGCCATAGCTTACCAATTGCTTGTCGGGCTTTCTGTGCGAGGTGATCGACAAGTGCATCCTAGCACATGTTGTCATCCACGTAAACTCCAAGATACTTCACACAATGTACAACTTGTAAAACGTCCTGACAACAACGTACTGGATGGTGGATGTCTTGCAGACCACGGGACTTTATGAACATAACTTGTGTCTTCTTGGTGCTCAAATGTGGACCTAGATCACCCAACCAGGCAGAAACAATAGTGAGTCCATCAGTCAGAGATGAGCATATGGCTTGTGACTCACGACTCGAGTCCTGTGGCTAGTGATCTGTTGAAGATCAAAGTCAATGTAGGTGCCAGTTCATGTGCACAATCACCCAGCACAATGCCTGGTATTGTATTACTACGCACACACACACACTCTCTCTCTCTCTCTCTCTCTCTCTCTCTTTCTCCCCCTTTCTCTGTCTCTCTCTATATTTTTATCATAAAACACAAGTAGCATCTTCATCATCCACAGTCCTTCAATATGGAATCCACATTCTGCCCTCTCCATATTTTTAGTACAGAATAATATAGCTGACAAAGTACCTTTTTTTGCTTCACATTATCATAATTCATCAATTAGTAGGAGCCGTGGTTGGCTCTGGCCATCCCGGCAAGAAGGCAGACATGCCTGTTCGATTGGTGAATTAAAATTAAAATACCATACCTGTCGCTTTATGGAGGTTCACACTTTCTAGGCGCTTGCACACATCACTAATAGTGACGGGCTGGAACACATGAAGGTGTCTGGCGTATGAGGGCCCTTGGGAACCATTAACTGTCAAGGCCTGCTTACATCATGAACAATGTTCCCAAAGAATTCTCCTACTTCCTCAACTGACGCCTTTGGTTGCTGTCTAGGTGCCCGCCTACCAGACAGCGTTCAACACTTGCCACAGCTTGCGCTGATCTGAAGTAGCACATTTCCGGACAAAGAATTCATGTTGGAGGAATCTGTCGAGTCGGCTAGCTTGTGCACGAGCAATGCGCTGATGCTGCCTTAAGGCGTCATTTCCTTGGTCTCGGATCAAGCGCTGATGCAGACGATTTCGCTCACGGACAATGCCAATAAGTTCACCTGCCAACCATGGACATGCACGTCTTTTCTTTCTTGTTCTGGATACAATTGGTGTATGTATGTCAATACCAACAGTGATGGTGCTGGGCCAGGCAGAAGCAGATGCTAAGGTGAAAGGTGTGTAGACGGTTACTAAGATCAGCCAAGATAGAATTTGACAGATATGAATCAAAATATAGTTTAAATAGTATGCATAACTTAGAATCCCTCCATTTCAGACGTACCCTCATCACTATTACAATTCTTTTCAAATACATCCACTTTCAACCTCATATATTATCCCTTTTTGATATCAATATTTCTCGTAGTGAACACAGACCGGACAAGCTTGTTTTCAACTCTCATGGGAAATTTTCATCTTCCCTTTTCTTACATAAAATCGGCAAATACCTTCCACCCAAGATTACCGCCATAGATTCTGTTTCAGAATTTCGGACACAATTTCGCGCTCATTATAAACAGCATATATTTGCCTGCACCAGTCGTTTCACTAGTATAATTATCATTTTCACTGTTAGGAGATCCCCCGATAGGTTATGTCTTTGGGAAATCCTTTTAAAAATAATAATATATAAGGTCTTCGGAGAGTTTAAATGTGCTCAGATGGTGCAACAGATCTGCCCTAAATCAGGGCCAATGAATCTGATGAAGCTGCCTGCAACTGACAGCGATGTTGCTCCTCTTGGCAGATGAGGTCAGGTATACAGGGAGTTTGGCTACTACGGAAAAGTGATCACTGATGTCTACAGTAGCAATCTTCCAGGTTATTGGCAAATCTGCTTCGGCAAGCAGTAAGTCGAGAGTACTGCTGGACATCGCTGTAATTATAGTGGGAGACGTTACATAATAATTGGTGAGGTTGCATCAAGTTAGAATGTGCTGAAAGGTGTGCTGCAACGGAAGAGTCTGTGGGGCAAAGGCAACATTGAAACCACCCACCAAGATCGTGGAGGTTTGACGTCCTTCCACTGCTCACTCTCCTATACCTTTAAAATCTGTCCAAAATTGCACTGGAGCTGATGGAGGACGGTACCCACATCCAAAGAGTGTAGTTAGGCCATTGCTGAGAACCTCCAACCAAAGAAGCTCCATCTCGGGTATTAGCAGGTCAACTCGGGCACTCACAGTCGGACATTTGTGGTGGTATATGGCAACACCCCCACCTTTCCTGCCGATTCTAACCTTCAGCCTTAGGGAGAAGCCTGGAATGGTGACTTCGCCATTGTAACAGTTTTCCCCTGTTCGCTATAACTTTACACTCCCTCGCACCTCATGCATCTTACGCCTGTCTATTAGCACCTTCATTGGCGCCATTGCCATATGTATACTATCACCTTTTGCATATAACTGGTTGAGGCATGCTCAACCAGGCCTCTTACTTTTCAAGTTCGATTAAACCTGTTACACTGGTAGCAGAGGATGGTTACTACTCTGCTTTTGGTAGGTGTTCTAGTTGCGCTGCTTACGCTCCTCGTACTCGTCGTTCGGCTGATAAACGATATCAAGATCGCTCAGCGCGTTAGCCAAGGAAACCGAATGATACATCCGAACTCGGAACCGTGGGAGCCAACACCCCGCCTTACGAAAGAGCCGCCTGTGTTTGGATGAGATTCCGCTACATTCAAAGAATGGACGTTTGCAATGGACATGGCCCTACGGTCGCTGGCACTCCCAAATGCGGCACAGAGAGTCGACAACGCGGCAGGATTTTTGACTGGAAACGCTCGTCTTTGGTTGATAGCGACATTGGAAGCTAACCAAGCGTTTTCCGACTGGCCTTCTCTGAAAGTGGCACTTGGCGATGTGTACGGACCACGGCACAATGAGAAAACATTGCGTATGGGACTAATTTCCGCAGCGCAGCATGGGTCGCTGGACGCATACATTGCTGCTTTCACTCGCCTCAGCCTGCAAGTGCCGGAAATCGACCACCACACCAGAGCACTGCTGTTCGTCTGGGGTCTAGTGCCGCACATCCAGCGACAGGTCATGCGTGAGCATCCACGTTCCCTTGAGCAAGCTGTCATGGCAACAAACACTGTGGAGCAGTCGTCAGGGCCACCGGCGTCGGGGCCACCAGCCAGTAGAGTCGCGTTCAGTGCCCAGCTTCCGTGGCCAGGGCCTCCGCAAGCTGACGGACCAAGAGTGTGTCCATTTGCAAGCAATTGGACACTGCTTTGCTTGCAGGAAGCCATGCCACCTTGCTAAAGACTGTACTGAGGGTGGACAGCGCTACCCAAACGCTGGTCGCCAGTAAGAAAGGGGGTGTGCTTACTGGCGACGACCCAAGCACCCACGAAGTTACCAGTCGCTAACCGGTTCGGAGCTCTGGAGGTTGAAGACGTTGCTCTCCAGGAACCTACGGACCCGGAGACACCCATAGCTGTAGGAAATTGTCCCGTTGCAGAAAGGTGTCATGTCAGCAACGTCAGCGTCGGTAATGAACCTGAACACGACCTACTGCGCGTACAGGGAAAGATTGGCGGTCGTCGTGCAGTGATGCTGATAGATTCCGGTTAGACGCATGACCTCAGTGCAGACGGTTTTGTTGAAAAGCATCATCTTGACACGGATGCAAGCTCAGAAATGCTGAGCGTAACATTGGCGGACGGCTCGACCAGCGAGGTCCCGCTGATTTCCACACGCTCGCTAAAGGTGACAGTCGGGGTCTTCAGTGAGGAACAGCACCTTACTGTGTATCCCTTGACTCGCTACGACGCTATTCTTGACAAGCCGTTGCTTACAAGGAACAACCCCAGCATCAACTTCCGTACGAACGAAGTTCAGTTGGACAGTGAGCCCTTTGTTGCCAAATTGCCTTCAGCTAACCCGCTGACAGCCGACCGGCCAACTGTGGAAAGCATGTTTATCAGTGGCCGACAAGCTCGTCATGCCCCGAGGAGTGGAGCAGACGGGTTTCTTGCGTGGGTCCAGGGGCGTCACACACGGTACGACCACTACGACCATGGTCGTACCACTTTTCGTCCAGGATGGTCCACCCAATTCATCCGAAAAAGCAATAAAAAAATTCAAGGATCTTCGGACTTGTGCAAAACATCGCAAATGTTACTTTCATTGCAAGGAGCATACAGACTTGATGCCTAGCACTAGCAGCTAGCTATTGCCCAAGACTCCAGGCGGCTATCCATTACGATAGGCGGTTGGAGTCCCGGTTAGAGACAACCAGACGATGGATTCCTCACGGACGCATTCACTGCAAACTAACGTTACTTGACGGAAACAGAGCTGAGCTGGCGGCGATCACTGGGTCCAGAACTAAAATTTTCCAAGATCTACCATGTTACAATGGCGATCAGCACGTCAAGAGACACTACATGTATGTCAATTGTCAGCTACAACATAATAATTATATTCTTTCCACAACGACACCTGCCTAGTACCTCTGGCTCCTGACGATCTACTGCAAGCGGATTCGAAAATGCATTACACCCGCGAACGCAGCGCTTGTCAACGGAAAAGGGAAGTGCTTCATTTTCCGAAGCTGAAAAGTGTTCGGACTGCTGCTCCACGGCGGCAGAATATTCTGCAGCTGTTCACCGACACGACCCGCTTCACCTATTATAACGATTTACGATCGTTTCGTTCCCCGAGTTTTCTGGTAGCAGCAACAAGAATTTCGTCCGCGACGACAGGACGAAAGTCTCTCGCAAACTAAAGTCCTGTTGCCACGAAGACAGAGAAGATTCCGCAAGCGCTTTCTTCTGCTTCCATTGTTGTAGCTGTCCGGTCCACTGGCAGATCTTTCAATCCCACCGAACAAAAACAAAGCCAAAGGATCTTCTTCTCTCTCTAAAAACAACTAAAATA
The DNA here is from genome assembly GCF_964019385.1 of Sycon ciliatum. Lineage (NCBI taxonomy): Eukaryota > Metazoa > Porifera > Calcarea > Leucosolenida > Sycettidae > Sycon > Sycon ciliatum. Next base: position 5,580,321 of record NC_088648.1, on the reverse strand, counting down.
ATTACTTCGCGACTGTCCAGGCCGGACGTGTACGTGTACATAGTGTACGTGACGCGGCAGACTTTTGCAGGACACGACATATTCGACATACGTTTTTGCATAGCCGCTGGCGCTAGAACGCGCAGCAAGCTTGGACTTCGGATTTTGCGATTTTTTCGAGGGCAATGGCCCTGAATCATTGAATGGGTTCCATTTGCCTTGCTTGGCTACCTACGATGTACAGAAAATACCAAAAATCCATGAGAAGTATGTTTTTGGAGCTGGAGTGGGGTTGTCTACTAAGTGCTTGTAGGGGAACCCTCCTTTGCGGCTGTAGAGTGCTAAAACGTGGCCTGTTAGCCGAAAAATCCTTATTTTTTTCTCAGGGGGACACCCCCGGACCCCCGGTCGTACCACTCCCAGCAACCCTGTGACGCCCCTGCTGCAAACGAGGGGAATCGTTCCTTACCACTACTCCAGGAATCAGAGCAACAGGACATCCAGAACCTGCTCAAGAGGTACCAAGATATATTTCCAGACGAGCTGCCGAATGAGCTTTCACCGAAGAGACCAGTCGACCATGAAATCCAGATAGAAGGTGGAGCCAGACCACCGTCTCGACCCGCCTACCGCTTGCCGAAACCAGAGATGGACGAGCTCCAGTCACAGCTGTCAGAATTACTTGAGAAGGGATTCATTGAGCCAAGTAAGTCGCCATACGGTGCACCTATGTTTTTTGTGAAGAAGTCGGATGGTACTCTGAGAATGGTGGGCGATTAGCGAGAATTGAATAAAATTTCGATCAAAAAACAAAACCTGTCTTCCTAATATTGATGACTTATTCGACACGATCCAGGGCAGTGCATATTTCTCCAAGTTGGACTTGCGGTCGGGGTACAATCAAATCATAATTCAAGACTCGGATGTTTTTAAGACGGCCATTAATACGCCGTTCAGCCACTTCCAATTTAGAGTCATAGGATTCGGGCTGACTAATGCCCCGCCCACCTTTCAGTCACTCACGAACTCTATTCTGCAACCGAATCTCCGAATATTCGTTGTAGTATTCTTGGATGACATTCTAGTTTTCAGCAAGACCTGGGAAGATCATCAGCATCATCTTCAAACAGTTCTAGAAACACTTAAAATAGTGAGCTGTATTGCAAACAGTCTAAATGCGAATTCGGCGTGAGAGTTCTCTTCTTGGGGTATAAAATCAAGGGCACATCAATTTCCCCTGATCCCAAGAAGATAAGTGCTGTGGAAACATGGCCAACTCCGTCGTCAGTAACTGATGTGAGGAAGTTTCTTGGCTTTGCAAACTATTTCCGAAGGTTCATAGATTGACACTCGACCATCTCTCGTCCATTAGAAGAAATCACCGGAAAAAAGTCACGCTTTGAAGGGAGCGCTGCTAGACAGAAGGCATTCGAGTCTCTTAAATCAGCATTACTCGAGGCGCCAGTGTTACAACTGGCCGATGTTGAGAAAAGCTTCACGGTAGAAACTGACGCAAGTGACTTTGCCGTGGGGGGTGTGCTCCTGCAGCAGGGAGAAGATATGGATTTGCATCCCGTAGCCTATTGTAGTCGGAAACTGTCAGCTGCAGAACGCAACAATACCGCGGCCGAGAGGGAAGCGTTGGCTGTGGTATTTGCATTTTAATGTCAAAGTGGCGGAATAGATAGATTCTCCAGCACTTTAAAAAGTGCTGGAGAATCTATCTATTCCGCCACTTTGACCTGATAACTGATAATATGGGTGTTGTCAATTTACGAACCAAACCGACCCTCACCAAGCGTGAGGCAAGATGGGTAGAGTTTTTACCTGACTATGACTTTACGGTCTTTCACAAACCAGGAAAGAAAAACATTGCCGATCCGCTTTCACGCCGTCCAGATCTGTTCAGTGATTCTGAAATAGGCGGGTCATCCTATCCTCCTAACATTCAGTTGAAAGCCATAGAGCATACCCTAGAGATTAATCCAGACATAGCGCAGTTAATTGTCAACGGTTACAAGCGCGACAAGGATCTTGCTCCCATTATCAGAAGACTGAAAAATTCAAGCCATGGCAATCTGCACGACCATTACCTTCTAAATGAAACACCCGGTTATCTTTATCTCAGATCTTCACCACAGAACCGGTTATGCATTCCAAAGAGTAGCAAACTCGCCCTGCTTCAAGAATACCATGACTGTGTGACTGCGGGGCATCCCGATCGAGATCGCACATATTTCAGACTTGCTAGATATTTCTATTGGCCCAGAATGGGACTGGATGTAAAGGCGTTTGTCAAGTCATGTGACCTCTGCTAACGATTTAAAGGTGGCCAGCTAAAAACTGGTCTCTTGCAGAATTTACCAGTGCCCAGTCAGCCGTGGGCAGACATCTCGATGGATTTTATCATGGGTTTGCCTAGGACCGATACAGGTCATGATGCTATATATGTACAAGTATTTGTAGACCGCTTGATAAAGTGTGTACATGTAGCACCTACTTCCTCTACTATTGACGCTAAAGGAAGTGCTGATCTGTATATTCAACATGTATTTCGACTGCATAGTTTGAGTTCTAGTATTGTATGTGATCGTGATCCAAGATTTACTACAACATTTTTTCAGGAATTGTTTGATCGCTTAGGAACGAAACTAGCATTTAGTACTGCCAATCACCCTCAGACAGATGGCCTAACTGAACGAGTAAACAGAATAGTAGAGGATGTGCTGAGGGCTTTTGTAAATCATAAGCAAGATAACTGGGATATGCTCCTACCTCCCTGTGAGTTTTCTATCAACAGCGCTACTCAATCATCTACAGGAAACACACCGTTCTTCTTTTAAAAATTATGGTCTAAATCCCAGAGCGCCACCCGACTTCCTCAACCCTATTGAGGGAGGCAGAGATTCAGCTGATTGGTTGCAAGCAAGACAAGACGCGGTCAAGATCTCACAAGATGCGCTAGTGGCAGCTCAAGCTTGTCAGGCCTTCTATGCAGATTGGACAAGGGTCGAGGGAAAGCTGAAGGTGGGAGATTTGGTAATGGTCTACCGGGATTTCCTCCTAACTCCTGAAGCTCGGGACCGACCATCCCATAAATTACGCCCCACGTGGTTTGGCCCCTTTCCTATAACCCAGGTGGTCGGCCCGAATGCCTACAAGCTCAAGTTGCCTCATACCAGCCGCTGTCACCCGGTAGTTAATGTGTCGGCACTCCGTGCCTACCAGAAGAATGCTATTCCTAATAGGAGACAGCCTACACCTCCGCCTATCACGGAGCTTGATGGTCATGCCCGCTATGTGGTGGAGAACATTCTCAGTCACCGCCACCGGCAGAATCAGCTTCAGTACCTAGTCAAGTGGCAAGGCTACTCTGATGCCACTTGGGAGCCTGAACATTATTTGTTGAATGAATCTGGTAATGACATTGTTCCACTTCAGAAGTACAAAACCTTGGCTTCTGCCCGCTGAGTTTTGCAGTTGAACTTCTAGTTTTCACCTTACACCTTTTTTTGAGCTTATTACACTTTTATTTGCATGGAGTTTCAGTCGTCTTATTGTGTTACTTCAGTGCGAACCCTTTTTTCGTCTTGCACGTGTTTGCGCTTATTGTACTCTATTCCACTTGAGCATTTGGGTTATAAGCTCCTTCCTCTCCATAGGAGAGGGATGATGTAACAGTTTTCCCCTGTTCGCTATAACTTTACACTCCCTCGCACCTCATGCATCTTACGCCTGTCTATTAGCACCTTCATTGGCGCCATTGCCACATGTATACTATCACCTTTTGCATATAACTGGTTGAGGCGCGCTCAACCAGGCCTCTTACTTTTCAAGTTCGATTAAACCTGTTACAGCCATCAGTCACGGAAGTGTCAAACCAAGTCTCAGCTACTCGTCAAACACGAGCATGTTTCGCGTGGTCAAGACGGAGCTCTAACCCAGCCCTCCCTTCGCATTGCCATTTCATGGCTTGCTAATGGTCCCTATTATCACTCATCACCCTCTGGCTTGGCTTGTCTTTCTTGTCTGCACTCGCCATTATTATTATCCTGGCTTTCCTACTTGAATGATCTATTACATTGGTGACGAAGTGAGGCTGGGAGCCAGAAATTTCTTTTTGGAGCCAAGGAGGACATCAATTCGTTGAAAGAAGTAGTGGCAGCATCGAGTGAAAAGCCCTTCTCTCGTGGCTCGCCGGCCTGGAACAGTGTACTCGTACTCCTGAATTTGCCTACTAACTACGAGGCCAAATGGAAGCCGATAACCATTCCGTACACTTGGAGATAGAACGCATTTGCTGGTGGAGGCGCACATCCGGCAGAAGAACTACAGCGCCAGACCAACCAGTACATCTGAGGATTCATGCTATCGGAAAAGTGCAGAAGCACTACTCCAGGGTAATTGCATGCATCCACTGCCGGCTATTACTTTTAAACGCTTTGCGCTTCTTCGTGCCCCCCCCCCCCCCCTGCCTGCCTGCCAACGTGGAGCTCCTCGCCCCATCTTCACTCCCCCGTAACAGCTTCCTCGGTTGCCGAGGCTAGGCTCCGATAAGTGAATTATCCTCCTAGAAAAGACTGCTGTACTTGCTTATTATTAGTTTTTTCTTTTATAATTGTTATGGTAATCAAGAATACTAATTGTGCGGTAACTATGCATTCGGCGACCTGACACCTAGCTCCAAAACTTCTCCAAGGCGCAAACCAACAACCTTCAAACTATTTTCGCACTATTTTTTTGTCTACCGTCCTGCTTTCGTTTCGCGTGGATATTTTCTCAGTACAGTCGTATGAAGTTGTTTTTTTAATCTTGAAGTACTGCGGTACCAGAAAAGCGGTACTAGCTGAGTTCAGACTTTTCCCATTCCAACTCCGTCAAACTTATGAAAACTCGCCCACTTCGTACAATGGGTTATAAGTACTAATAGTATTTTATCTTTAGAAGTTTACATCTGAGGATTCCAATGCGATCGCGAGGAACTTTGAAATTACGAGCGCCATTCTGCTCTGTTCCTGTGGCAACGTCGTCAATCCATATCACGTCACGCTAAATGCTAGTCATGTGTGCAAAACACGTATCCTGCACCTCAATCGATGCGATCAAGTACGTCAAAAGGCCTACGTTGTAGCGTTTGTAGTGTGGTGCTAAAGGTCCCTATTACCTTCTATCACTTCCCTGCTATTTCTCGCATCATTATGGCTCTAGAGGTTAGTGCAACTTCGGCGATAACTGGGGAAATTATAGTTCTAGCTGTTTCTTATAACCCCTTGCTCTCGGATCGACAATTGTATTATTCTGAAGCCAACTTTCACAGTGTCCACCATTCTGCATTTTGATGGACAGGGACACAGCCATCCAGACATTGTGAAAATATTCTAATTATGTGAAAGCATGTAGGGTTGGCTGGAAACCGCTCCGTTCATTAGAAACTTGCCTACTGTGTACTTTCCAGTGGTGCAAAAACCATTAGTGAATGGAACGGAAAGCAGCTGAGAAAGCGCTTACCCATTGAGCTGTTTATCCCCCCGTGTTTTTTTTTGTGCGTTTCATTCGCTCATATGTCTCAATGTGTCTTGATGGATTCGTTTGCCAATACGATGTAGTTATCCATGGCTATTGTTCAAGTGCGATCAATTTAACAAATGGAGTTGTCCATGTCTCCAATACACACGTTGGAGCTGAGGCAAATGGTACATGTAATCAAGGTTACCTCCCATCGAATAACTCAACAATGACATGCCAGGAACAGAATGCAACCCATGGTGTGTGGGATAATCTTCTAAGCTGCAACCGTAAGTCAGGCATTTCCGTGTTGAAGTGTAACAGTAGTATGCTGCATCCACAGCTTTGCTTATGCTGAATGCCTCAGGTCAGAAGAGAGAGGAGAGAAAACAGGGAGTTAACACCTAATACTCGGGTAAACTGTACTTGCTGTAGCGTCACAGTAACATGAAAAGACCAGAACTTCATGGGCATGGCACATTTTTTATTGTTACAGTCTAGGCAGTTTTATCTGGACCTCAAGTGTCAAGTCCCCTCACTCCACCAGGCAACTTGCAGGGGACCATTGACCCTGTGACTGTTGGTGTCCTCCGACACTTTTTTCGACATCCGATCAGAAAATTCCAGTCATTTGGAGAACATGAGGCGTTGGCTGCACACAGCACTGTCCATGGGGTTTTGGGGTTTTAGGGTTTTAGGGATTTTGAGTAGTTGAAGGTGCCCACAGTGAACTGTCTGTGTGATATAAAAGAAATTATTTTTGAAAAAATGAGAAGAACCACATGAGAACAAGGTGTGCAGCAACTGTATACGACTGTAACAAGATGATAAACGGACAGGAAGTGCGATAATAGAGCACAAAACTGAAAGGCTACTGAGAAATTCAGCTGTTGATTTGGGCACTGGAGATGTGTTAGAGCTAGGTCTTGGGTCACTGAATGTCTCAGTAGCTTGTCAGTTTTGTGCCCTATTATCGCACTTTCTGATTGTTCATCATCTTGTTACAGTCGTGGATAGTTGCTGCATAACTCGTTCTCATTTGTTTCTTCTCTTTTTTTTACATTTATTACTGGCTCAGTATGCGAGTTTAAATTATTATTGAATTGAGCAAACTTGGGTAGTGTTCTCTAATTGAAGTGTTTATCTCCCTGTTTTCCTATTTCTTTACTTTCTTTCATGCGTCTTTCTTGCCATCGTGTTGGATTCATTTGCCCATACTTGGTTTACTACTAGGTATCTCTACATATTGCTCCACTGTGACCAGCATAATCAAAGGAGTTGTGCATGCGAACTATACACACATCGGAGCGGAGGCGAATGTTACATGTAATCACAGCTACCGTCTATCGAATAATTCCAAAGTGACATGCCAGGCATACAATGATACACATGGTGTGTGGAAGAATCTAAGCTGCAACTGTAAGTGACACAATCTACCGTACGCACTGGATAGTTCACTGTACATACTCAACTCTGCAACGAAAATACTATCGCCATGAAAAAGAGCGCTTATAGGAAAGGCCTTGAAATAGTTTTTCAGCGGTGTTTGAAATACAGTAAAAAAATGGTTGACAGCTGACAAAATAAATGCAGACTTCTCCCTCTGAATTCGAAGTTTCCGTCGAGCCATATGTCGACCCATTCAAAGGCAATTTCACAGGAGGTGTCAAAGCCAGCATTGCCATTGACTGAATCTCCCAAGCGCAGTCTGGTACGCCACTGCGATGAGGGCACAGACAAGAGTGAAGTGATCTTGGGTGGAACTTGTACAGACGTGTGACTTCGACCAGCCACTCCTTTGATAGACTGTGGAACGCTTTCCTAACATCTAACCAAGCCATTGCTAAAGTGCGGCGATGGCGTCTAGCATCCTGGGTAATCATAGTATGTATCAGCAGCTGGTCAGTGCAGCCTCCTCAGTTACGAGTGCAGCCAGTTTGGCTGGCCCAGTGAAAACCACTCAGGTGCACCCAGCTCACCATCAAGAAGCAGCTGTAATTTTCGAAGTAGGGCTGGCTGGAGGGCGGTATTTTTCTAATTCCAGAATGGTGGGATCTGGTCACGACCAGAAGCACGCCAGTGCGGCATCTTGGAGATCGCAGCAGACACTAGAAGGAGATGAAGTAGGCCAAGCACAAACTGACCTACTATTGCCGTTTGTTGGCCAACAGCAAATTTCATTCTACTTTTGGTATAGTATGAGGAGATAGTGAAAAGAACTGATATACATTGTACCATGTCAATCGGCAATTATTCATAGTCTTGGCAATCCACAAAGATGCAGGCTAGTTTTAGATGCGGCTTTTTACTACTAGCCCCGACCAGCCTCTAAACCATTTTAAGGCGGCCCTGCTCTAAAAGGGCGGAACATGATCCGAGGAACAGGTAAGGTACCCTGAAACCATGAAAACACGTGACAAACCATTTCAGCAGCAAGAAAGATATTGAGGCTCTCAAATATGAGGAGATAGTTCTGACCGATCCGTTACCGTTAACAATGGATTCCGACGGCAAATGTGCGTTCCCAGCTCTGTCGCATGGCACAGACTGGTAGCTAGAAATCCAAACTGGTGCGCACTCAGGTACACGGAACACCTTTTGACTGCTTCTTATTTTCATTGGCAGAGTGGTGATATTGTTATCTGGACCTCATATGTCCAGTCCCCTCCAGCAACCAGACAACTTGCAGGAAAGTATTGAACATTTGCATATTAAAAATCCAGGACACTGCCATGGAGATCCGGTGAAAATTACGATCATTCCAGATGATCCGGGGTGGGCTGGAGACAGCCCCATCCATGGGTTTTGAGCAGTGTTTCAGCCATGTTTGTTTGTTTGCCTTCATTCATGCATCTTCCTCAATGTGTATTGGTGGATGTCAATTACTTGCCATGCTACTGGATAGTTTATTCGCATTGCCCAAACTATATCAATGTGCCAAATGGAATTGTTCTTGTGTTCAATAATGACACTGGAGGAGAAGCAAATGTTACATGTAAAACAGGATATCGCCCATCAAATAATTCGCCAATGAAATGCCAGGAACACAATGCTACACACAATGTGTGGACCAATCTACAAAGCTGCCTTCGTAAGTTATCCGACATGCACATGCAGATACTAGACCGCTCTGAAGTACACAAACATACAGGGCACAGATTTTGGATGTATGCGGGTGCTGGCTGCGAGTGAGGCAAAGTGGCTCAACATAGAGCACTGAGTGATTGAACGCATCAACTCATTGCTGTTAAGAGTGTGCTAGCACACAGTATTTATTCCTGAAAAGTGGGCCAGTAGTGGAGGTTCTGGTTACACATAATGGTAAGGATGGGGTTGGCGGGGAAAGAATTCAGAAACCAACCAATTCTGCTGAGCAAAAAGCGGCGAAAAAACAACAACTAAACAGTTTGAGCTATCCTTTGAGCTATCCTTTGAGCTATCCTTTGAGCTACCCTTTGAGCTATCCTTTGAGCTATCCAAAATAGCCGCCTTATACAGTGTATGCTCGATAGTTGAGTTGTAAGTACGACCCAGAGCTGGGACAGGCACACAGTAGTAAGTACGACCCAGAGCTGGGACAGGCACACAGTTGTAAGGCGGTGTTTACATGAGGCGTTTCAACCCGGGTTGAGTTCGACCCGGGTCAGATTTCAACCCGCCATGTGCATAAAATGAATTGCGCGTTTACATGACGCATTGCGCTTGACCCGGGTTGAAATTTCGCCCCGGGTTGATTTCAACCCTCCCCCCAAGAGGAGGGTTGAAATCAACCCGGGTCAAGAAAATCGTACAAACGTACTTCTGTGCGTATCTCGCGCCAGGTTGGAACGGCACTGCAGATGCAAATTTCGCGCGAACCACAGGAACACCTAAGGAGACGTCTAGAACTTTGGCGAACAGCAAGCCTGCCGGAACTGCTCCGCGAGTCAACCACCATCCAGAAGCAGGTCCAGGACAGGCACCAGCCAGCCGCCCGATCGACCCCCCCTGACCTGGCAAGGGCGTTCGCCGCTAATGTGTCCTCCGGCAAACTACCATCCGCCCTCCGTCAGCTATCAAGTGGTGGCTGCAAAGGAGTTCTCAGCCTGGACACCACTGTCGGCACTGATACCACCCGTGACCTTCTTATCAGCAAACATCCGGCAGGGGAGCCGGCTGATGCAGAGTCTCTGCTCACGGGTGAGCCACCTGTTCAGCCCCACAGAGTGATGTTCTCAAGCCTGACCCGTGACGTCATCCGCCGGGCCGCCCTGCACACCCACGGCGCGGCTGGGCCATCGGGCATGGACGCTGATGGATGGCGGCGCATGTGCACCGCGTTCTCCGAAGCGTCGGATGAGCTGTGTGACTCGCTTGCAACATGCGCTCGTCGCATTGCTACCACATACGTCAACCCAGCGACACTGGAGGCGCTCGTCGCATGCAGATTAATAGCCCTTGACAAGTCGCCGGGTGTTCGACCCATTGGTATCGGCGAAGTGGCCAGGCGCATTGTCGGCAAAGCCATCCTCACTGTCACCGGGAGAGATATCCAAGATGCAGCGGGCACCCTTCAACTGTGTGCCGGTCAGGAGTGCGGCATTGAAGCTGCCATCCATGCGATGCAAGATGTCTACCGTGAGGAGGATGCGGATGCCATATTGCTCGCCGACGCTTCGAACGCCTTCAACCGGCTTAACCGTGAAGCCTGCCTACGGAACATCCGTCACCTCTGTCCCTCTATAGCGCCAGCTGTAATCAACCCCTACCGCCAACCATCCCGCCTATTCGTTGATGGAGAGTGCTTGCTATCGTGCGAGGGTACCACTCAGGGTGACCCTCTGGCCATGCCCGTATATGCGCTTGGAGTCCTCCCGCTCATCAAGAAAGTTGCAGTGCCTGGTGCGAAACAGGGCTGGTATGCGGACGATGCTGCAGCCGGTGGCAAGCTAACGCCTGTTCGCCAATGGTGGGACAATCTCGTCAGCCACGGTCCTGGGTATGGCTACCACTGCAATGCCCAGAAGTCACTCCTCCTGGTCAAGCCCTCCAGGTACGCAGCTGCTATCGAGATGTTCGAGGGGACCGGTGTGCAGGTCACGTGTGATGGTTGCCGCCACCTTGGTGCACCTTTGGGCACGGATGAGTTTATAGAACAATTTGTCCAGTCCAAGGTTGCCACCTGGTGTGAGGAAGTTGCGCAGCTCACGACCATCGCTGCATCGCAGCCACAGGCCGCCTACTCCGCCTTCACACAGGGCCTGCAAAACAAGTGGTCCTTCCTCTGCCGGACCTCCTCCATCCCGCCATCCTTGCTTGAACCGCTGGAACACGCAATCAGCGGTCGGCTCATCCCGGCCATCACGGGTCAGGCTCCACCTGGGACAACTGTTCGCTCCCTACTCTCTCTGCCTTGCCGGCTTGGGGGACTGGGTATGGCAGACCCATGTTCAGTGGCTGAACAGTACACCTCATCCCGAAGGATCACGGCTAGCCTCGTGTCTCGCCTGCTGGAGCAGGAGTCGTCTCTTGGCGACTCTCTGACTCAGCTCCGGACGGTCAAGGCGACGGTTCGGGCCGAGAAGCGGAGCGCGTTCAAGTCTATGGCTGACGCTCTTCGCTCGGATCACCGGGAGCTGGCCCCTGTTCTCGACCTGGCCTCAGAAAAGGGTGCATCCAGCTGGCTGACCTGCCGCCCCCTCAGCCGCCATGGTTTCACACTCAGCAAGGGAGATTTCCGGGATGGCCTGTGCCTCCGGTACGGCTGGACACCTCCTCGGCTCCCAAGCCTCTGCGTGTGCAGTAAGCCACTGAATGTGAGTCATGCCCTGTCGTGCCCGTTTGGTGGCTTCCCGACGCTGCGACACAACGAGGTGAGGGACATCACCGCCAGAGCTCTGAGGCAGGTCGCTCACAACGTGACAGTGGAACCCCACCTCCAGCCCGTCACCGGAGAGGCCTTCCGCCATCGCACAGCTGTCACGGAGGAGCAAGCTCGGCTGGACGTTGCGGCTAGTGGTGTGTGGGGTGGCCGATTCGAGCGCATCTTTATTGATGTACGGGTGTTCAACCCTTTTGCGTCTTCGAATCGTGCCACCTCCCTCGCTGCTAGCTACAGACGCCATGAACAGGAAAAGCGCCGGAAGTACGAGGAGCGAGTACGTGAAGTTGAGCATGCCTCCTTCGTGCCCGTTGTGCTCTCTGCCTCTGGTGGCTATGGCAAGCATGCCAATGCTCTTTTCACGCGGATCACCTCTCTCCTGGCTGAGAAGAGTAAGGAGCCATACGGGCAGGTTATCTCCTTGCTGCGCTGCCGCCTTGGGTTTGCCCTGGTGCGTTGTGGTGCTATGTGCCTGCGTGGCTCAAGGAGCATGTTTGCTCCTGCCATGCCTGAGTCCCCTGCTGTGCTAGTGGCGGCGGAGGCACGCATCCAGTGAACCTGCACAGTGCAGTGATCCTACTGAGTGACAGACTCTGTAAATACTGTATAATGATTCGTTTTTATATATGTGTTGATTCTTCACAAAATGTGTTATTTTGCCCGTACAAGAGGCTCAGCGCGGTGGGAACGCGACGCAAAAAAAAAAATTTCGCGCGAACGGATTCACGTGACCATACAGGACTGTAGAAGTGGACTTTTGGCGGCATATCAGTATTTGACCCGGGTCAACTGACTTCATGTAAACGCTCACCTCTTTTGTCTATCGTACAGACTTTCAACCCGGGCTGAACTCGACCCGGGTTGAAATTTCTCATGTAAACACAGCCTAAGAATGACCCAGAGCTGGGACAGGCACACAGTTGTAAGTACGACCCAGAGCTGGGACATGCACACAGTTGTAAGGGCCGATTCCCACTACGGTACCGTGAGTGCCGTGCCGTGAGTACCCATGGTGATTTGCTCACGTGAGGGGCAGTTTTGGCGCGAGTTCATTCCGTGGCTCCTGCCGTACCGCGCCGTGGACATTCCGGTGCCGAGGGTCTCTGGGGGGTGGAAATGGCATGCCGTGGTATTCCGTGAGGTCGAATGCAGTGAGTAGTAGGTATTTTACTACTCCCTGAAAGGAAGTTTTTTCTTTCTTTTGTATTTGTGGTACGAAGTTTTTTCTTGGCTTTTGGCTTTTCGATTGGTTGATTCTTGAGCTTTCTCCAATCATCTCCCCCGCTATTTTCCCTCAGGACAAAGTCAGAAATTGAAAAAAAATGGTGATCCGGCCTGCCGACGGAATGCACGGAATGACTGTGCGCAGGTGTAAATCACTCTCAGCTTCAAGCTCGTACCGTGGGGTACACGTGACCTACCCAAATCGTCGGCACGGCACTCACGGTACCGTAGTGAGAATCGGCCCTAAGTACGACCCAGAGCTGGGACAGGCACACAGTTGTAAGTACGACCAAGAGTACATAACCTGGTTATGTACTCTTGGTACGACCAAGAGTACATAACCTGGGTTATGTACTCTTGGTACGACCCAGAGCTGGGACAGGCACACAGACCTGTGTACGTTATACCGGCGAAAAAGTGCATGCTGCACTGAGCTGTATGAGCCAGGACAGGTGCACTGCCCTGTGTACCTTATACTATGCAGACAGTCGCATCAGGTGAAACTGTGAAACAGGGTGAGACTGTTACAGTTGCCTCCCCAGACCTAGCAATTTTCAGACTGGTATTGACCCTTTGGATATAGACAGTCCACGACACTGTCCTCGATATCCAGTTATAATATTCCCACCATTGGACAGCATGTGGCATTGTCTGCACACAGCTATATTCCAGAGTCTTGAGCACTGCGTGGGGCTGTGAGCAGCTAACATTGAGCCAGAAAGGCGAGCTTGTGTGGTCTCTGATTGAACTGCTTTTCTCCCTTTGTTGCTGCTTTTACTTTCATCTATGTTTTTTTTTTCTTTCTCTGTGTGTTTTGGTGAATGTCAATCACGTGCCATGTTGCTGGATAGTGTATTCGCGTTGCCCAAATAATGTCAATGTACCGAATGGGATTGTTAATGTGTTCAATAATGACACTGGAGGAGAGGCAGATGTAACCTGTAATACAGGATATCGCCCATCAAATAATGCTACACTGAAATGCCAGAAACACAATGCTACACACAATGCATGGATTATTCCACTAACCTGCAAATGTGAGTGACCCAACCTTTGGTTTTTAATGCTATTGGAGAAGTACTTTTATGGACCTCACATATCTAGTGTAGAGCTCTTTAATGGCAAGTAATCTAAGACATTTGAGAGTTGCACTGTTCATACTCCTCCTTGGAGTAAATATTGGCATGAGCCAAGCACAAAGAGCAACCTTCTCCCAAAAACCTGAAAACGGTCGTTGTTTGATCCGTGTAGCTAGTCAAAATATTGAATTGCTGTTTGGAGCAGAAACGTTGAAAATGACTATGAGCCGAAAGTACTCATGTACTCAGGCATCAAGCGCCGCTCTCATTTTATCTGCTCTGGCGGGCCGAGTGAATGCAGTTCCACGCGTCTTCATGTACACTGCCTTCGCTCGTGGAGGAGGCGAAAAGGAATACAGGAAAGTCTTCTTTCCAGTTTGGGAGTGGGCAGCCTACCTGTTATGAACCCTCTAAGATTCTCTAAATTGTCAGGATCGTACGACCACACGGCACGAGGACAACTCTTTTCCTTTACACAGTATATTTCACTTCATCGAATAATTAACAATGAGCACTAATAACACCAGCTATTTATAGCATGCAAAAACAGCGTACATGCAAAAACATACGCATATAAAACTGGACATAACAGCGTATACAGCAAAACACACGCAGCGCATATAGCGTATGCCATGCAGCAACATCAGCGGTACGGCGGAGTCGAAAGACAATATTGCGACGAATACAATGCCATAAGCGCGAAGGCCTTTCCCAATTGAGAACTGGCGGTTTGCAACATTCTCCCCACCAAAAGGCTTCTCACCGCCGTACAACAATGCACACAAGTCAAAAACGATCCGGGGCTCTGACTATGCGCCCAAATCGTGTCATCTCCTGCTTCCGTGGTGGTGGTAACGGTGCTGACGGTTCATACGCTGGCTGCTGAGGGACGATAGCAGGTTGAGCGGTATCTGCAAGCCCAGGAGCCACGTCCTGTGACGATACTTCTAACGGCACTAACCTTTGGATTGGCCTCAACAGGGTACTGGTACTCAACTTAACCTTGGCAACACGACGCTTACCATCTCGACCAGGGAATAACCCGATGATCCGTCCCAAACGCCAGAACTGTTTGCGCTTGGTATCATCGAGAACCAAGACAACATCACCCACAGCTAAAGGGCGCGACGTGGTCTGTTGGTGTTTGTTCAGCTGACTTAGGTACTCCACCTCCCAACGATTCTTGACATGCTCCCGTGTCCGACTGAGGTAACGCAATCTCGATGACATCTGCGCAGCGTCCAGGGTACCTGCTGGCTTCTCTGACGACATCCAGATGTCACCCATCATCATTGCAGGGGTTACTGGTGGCTCATCCAGGCTATCAGACACATAAGTTAGCGGACGACTATTCACCACTGCTTCAACCTCATACAAGAGGGTCTCAAGCTCCTGGACCTTCAGAAACGCTGTTCCCATTACCTTTTTCAAGGCACTCTTCACTGTACCAACCATTCTCTCATAGAAGCTTCCATGCCATGGTGCAGCTGGAGGATTGAACATCCATGGCACACTCAGTTTGTCAGATGCCGCCTTGAACGTTGTAGCGTTGTCAGACCTGATCCGAGACGGCAAACTACGTCTCGCGACAAACTTCCGAAATGCTATCAAGAATGACTCAGTACTTAAACTATCGACCACCTCCAAGTGAACTGCTCTGGTGGTGGCACACACAAACAATGCTATCCATACCTTCGGAGATGACTCACCACGGCGCACGTACAACGGACCAGGATAGTCGATGCCGGTAGTTGCGAACGGCCTCTCGTGAACAACTCGGTCTTCCGGCAGCGGCGGGCAGACTTCTGAGGCAGCCTTAGCCTTGTAGCGGCGGCATGTAACACATCGCTGAGTAATGTTGCGTAGCGCCCGTCGACCACCGATAATCCAGAATTTCTGACGGATGAACGACAAGACTCCTTCTACACCTTGGTGCATCCTTTCAACATGCATTTTCTCCAACAGCAACTCGGTCAGATGATGTTTGCCTAACAGGACTGGGTGCTTGGCTCCATACGCCAACTCGCTGTGCTGAAGTCGTCCCCCGGCTCTGAGCACTCTATGCTCATCCAGAAACGGTGCAAGCTGATACACCTTCGACCCAGGCTTCACTGGTTGACCTTGCTTGATCAGCTCAAGATCCTCAGCGAAACATGCGGCTTGAACGATGCGGTACAATACGTTGTCTGCTACAAAATAGAGTTCAGCACGAGGCTCAGTGTGCTTCCACTGCAACATCCGAGTCACCATGCCCTGTACCCTCGACCATTAACTGAATCGGAGCCACCATTCCTTATCAGATTCTCGACTACAGGTGGTGGCTGACACTCGTACTTCTACACTGGACTCATCTGTAGCTGCGGTTGAGGATGCGATGGGCCAGTCATTGGGCTCCGTGATCCAGGTTGGTCCGCCCCTCCAGAATGGACTACGGATCTGCTTTGCACTACTCCCACGCGACGGTAAATCTGCTGGGTTGTGAAGGCCCGGGCAATGGTTCCACACAATGCCGACCTTCTTCGATATCTCTTGGACTTGACTGACGCGGTTAGCCACAAATGTTTTCCATTTGTACGATGGATTACTGATCCAATGAACGGTAGTGAGACTGTCAGTCCAGCCATAGACTTGCGTGACAGTCACACGCAGCTCCTTCACCACAAACTCAGCGTAGCGAGCCGCTAGACATACTGCTTGTAACTCAAGGCGGGCTAACGTGGGTGGAGACACGGGTACCACTTTGGCCTTGACAAATACCAAGTACGACTGTCCATTGACGACTGCATACAAACAACATCCAAACGCTTTCTCACTGGCATCGGCGAAGGCATGAAGCGCAATCGGCGTGTCAAGATTGCAGCAAATCCAACGTGGTATGTCAATGCTCACCACTTCGGCCAACTCTCCCCACCATTGCGCGTATGCGGCTGCGATGCCATCAGGCAACTTATCATCCCAGTCGCCTCCGACTTTCCAGGCTTGCTGTAGCAGTATCTTTCCCGGCACAACTGCTGGTGCTGCTAGACCTAGCGGATCAAACACTGACGCAGCACACTTGAGGAGGGATCACCGGGTCCAAACAGACGGCCTATCGGACTCGCCTAGCGCTGCTATGCTGAGCAAGTCATCACTGGTTTTCCATTTCAGACCGAGAACTTTATCTCCGGCCTCTGGATCGCACGGGATTTTGTTGCCTCGCCACTTGCGTAACTCCATGCCAGCATCCGTAAGCACACGCACGCTGAACTCTTGCATCTCCTTAGCTTCCGAGGCATTTGAGACACTAGAGACCAAATCGTCAACGTAGAAACTCGTGAGCAAGAGATCAATACGATCTCGCTCTTTGGGTGCAGACAACGCCCGTAGCTCCTTCAAGTGATGCTGAATCACCGCAGTAAGCATGTATGGCGAGCAGTTTACGCCAAATGGCAGTTTCGTTAGCCTCCAGGTTAACAGTTCATCGCTGTCGCTTCGACCGGGCCACAAGAAACGCAGGTACGGACGGTCTTCGGGATTAACCGCAACCATGAAGAAAGCCTTGCGGATGTCCGCTTGCAGCACGCTCTTATATTCACGGAACCGTAATAGCATACCTGCGAGACTCGGCAATAGCGACGGTCCAGGGTCAACCATGTCGTTCAACGACTTGCCATCTGGCGCCGTCGCCGAGGCATTGAACACCACTCTTAACTTCGTGGTTGCAGCGTGCTCGCGGAATACACCATGATGCGGTACATAGTACCCGGCATCGCTCTCACATGGCTCTAGCTCAATTGCTCCAAGCTCGCGGTACTCCCTGATCAGCACATCATCATAGAGCGCACGCTTCCCATTCCTCTTCAGCTTTTCAAGAAGCCGCGTTGCGATGACTCTAGCTTGAGCATAGTTATCCGTTGGGCGACGCTCATTTCGCCACAAGAGACCCACTTGGTACCCGCTGCCCTGGCAACATAGCGGGAAAGCTAGCAGGTGCTGATGTTGTTCTGGAGGTTCATCCAACTGCCATAGTTTGTCGATGTGGGCTGTGACACATGACATGGTCACCGGCTGACTGTTACGACTTGGTGCAGACGCTGGACCAGATAATACATTACCTATCTCTGTGTTCCACACCGTCTCACCATTAACTTCCTTCTTGCTGTGCAGTACCGCGTTGATATAGTCTGCACCAATCAGCATATGTATTTCGTCAGATGTTCCTTGTTGAGGCTTGTCACTCAGCTCTACTCCCCAACTGTGCCACTGCGCAATGGTCTGCGGACTTGCGCCCTTCAGGTCCAGCTCTAGCGTTGGTTTCACGAACGCGCGTACCCGAATGCTAGCGGAGCTACCCTGGATCGTGATGGCGTACTTATCCATGCGCTGTTGGGTTGGTTCCGCGCCGAACGGCTTCACCTCTACATTTTCAACCCCAACGTGTTCTGCATCGATTGCTGACACCAAAGCTGCAGTCACGAATGACGCCTCAGCACCCGAGTCCAGGAACACGCGAACCTTCGCGTTTCGAGTTCTTCCCTCAACTCGTGCCACTCCGGTCATCAGCCACACACTTGGCGAGTGTAGACAGCACAATCCAACATTCTTCTCCGTTACTATCTCAGTCGGTTTCTCCCGGTTGTAACCTGCTCTATCCAACACATCATGTATTAGCAGGTGGTGTTTTCTCTGGCATTTCGGGCATCTCGCGCCTGACCGACATTCTCTGGCCATATGGCCATACTAAAGGCAGTTTCAGCAGAGTCTCTCTCGCTGCAGAAAACCCTTTCTCCCTTCCTGTGGCAGCGACTATAGCTGCTTCTCTGCATCTGCAAACGATATCGCCATGCACTGTGCCGACGCCGTGGGCCTTGGCACGGATCGTTCTACTGGCTTCCTGGCAGTATCACCCTGTCGTCCGTGTGCAACCTGGTAAGACGCGCCGTGCTCCTGTACCTGGCGCAGAGACATCCCGTAGCACTGCCGTTCGACCAGGTACGTCTTCATCTCAGGTCCGCAGTGCTCCAAGATTACCTGCTTTGCCATTGCTTGCAGCACCGGGGCCATTTTACCTATATCGGCGCTATACTTGGTGTCCACCTCGCCATCTTCTGTCATAGCGAGTGTGGCCCACACCTCTACCTCTCGGCAAACACGGACAACGTATTGATGAAACGACTCATCTGACCGCTGCTTGCCTGTCAGCAATGTCTTCCACGCTTTATCCGGAGTCTTTCCGAGCGAGGCAAGCAACTCTCGCTTTGCTTCCTCGTAATTGTTGCACCCAATATATATCCTCTCCGCTTTGCTACCCGCTAGCGCGATGCGCAGTGGCAGCAGCCATTCCCTTTCTTCGAACTCGTTCTTGGAACAGATGTCCTCGAACAGGTCAAGATAACGCTCCAATGGCTGCGTTCCATCATATGAGGGGATTTTCATCAACGGTTGACGCCCCCGCTGTGACAGGAAGCCTCCTCTGTACCTCCCATCGCGGCTTTACCATCACCCTCATACGCATTGGCGATGCGCTCGTTAATCTCCTTTAGTGTTTTGTCAAACTCGGTGCGGAGCGCCTCCTCTCGCCGTCTGGCACTGCGCTCCTCACGCTCCTCATACTGTTGGAGCCTCTGCTCCACATGTTCCATCAACAACTCGCCTTCTAATCCTAACCGAACTCCATTGGCAATAAAGCTGGCTTCCAAATTGTGTAGTTGCTCTGCAATGCTCGCTCCTATCCTGGCGTGGTCGCCAAATGTTATGAACCCTCTAAGATTCTCTAAATTGTCAGGATCGTACGACCACACGGCACGAGGACAACTCTTTTCCTTTACACAGTATATTTCACTTCATCGAATAATTAACAATGAACACTAATAACACCAGCTATTTATAGCATGCAAAAACAGCGTACATGCAAAAACATATGCATATAAAACTGGACATAACAGCGTATACAGCAAAACACACACAGCGCATATAGCGTATGCCATGCAGCAACATCAGCGGTACGGCGGAGTAGAAAGACAACATTGTGACGAATACAATGCCATAAGCGGGAAGGCCTTTCCCAATTGAGAACTGGTGGTTTGCAACACTACCTAGGTGCGGTGAAAAAGTAGTAGAGAGCAACCAAGGTACGTGGTTTGCTGATCTTTGTGCGCTCATTGTACACTTTGAATAATTACAATAATAAAATTCATGTTCCAGCAGCACTGTGCGTTTCGTTATCACCTTTAGAACTTTCGGCAACTTCGACTTCTTTGGGTATGCCACATTTTTCTATGTACTTCGAAGTAGAAAGTGCGGAATTGCGCCACTTTACCCTATAAATATACTCATTCCTTTATATGCTATTCATTCGTTATCTACCTCCACTGAAATGCTCTTAATGAGCGAAAAAGATGTCTGGAAAATAGGGAACATCTACCCAAAAACTAACTTCCTCGCTACAGAAAATAGAACCAAGGAACTACAAGTTATGCTATAATGTCCACTAACATCACCAGTTACTAAACAATCAGCCCATTATTGAACATTATAGCGTAACTTGAAGTTCCTTGGTCCATTTTCATTCCGGTAAATTTATCCTTGGCTCTTCACCTGAGTCCATTATAATTATTGGTTTGGTCTCGCAATCACTATTCAATGTAAATTCACTGACAGACCATGGAGGAAAAATGTTTAAGGAAAAACGAAAAATAGCCTTGTTTCGGGTCGTCCGGCAGGGTCATTTTTCGCAACTACTGAAACTTATATTTGGTCCGCCTATGCATACGGTAGATGCCAGGGAGTCGTTAATTACCAGCATTTTACGACTCCCTACTAGGTGCATGCATACGCCTACAGGTAAGTTAACAACTGTGACTTGATATACATTGTCCAAACCATGATATGATGTGTGTACAATCATTATTAAAGGGGAAGTCCGGTGAAAAATTTAAATTTCAGGGTCGGTAGAGTTTCGGGCGCTGAGTCGAATGGTGTTGGTCCCACGTGTCTCCGACAAAGCGTTCTCGAGATATTTCCGTTTGAAAAACTGAGTTTCGGGGGCTGCGCCATGACGTCATGCGGCCGCGCCACACCCTCTGCAACGTCATAGCGTGCAGCTAGGTCAAAAGGAGTGCGTGAAAGCAATAGTGTCAGCACTATTTCAAATGATTTGGCGACTGATATTAGGTCGTGCAAGCGACCCCAAAGACCTGTAACTCCTTGTGAGAGTGAGGATGCAGCCATGGCTGACCTTCATGAGTTCGGTCTGGGGCTGAGAACCTCGGTATTCAGCTGAAGAAATGGCCGCGCGGGCCCGTCAAGAGTCAGCGCTACTGAGTTTCCGACTGATGAAGAAAAGCAGCAGACGAGGCTGATGTAATTTAACTAATTATCAGATCGCTGGAGAGCAGGGTCGCCAAAATGGAGAAGAGTGATGCGAGTGCTCTAAATGTTGTTCCATACCGATTAGATTCGCTTAGACTCCAGTAGCCTGCCACATGGTGATGTTTTGGTGCGAACTAATTACTTGGAATATTTCGGACTACTCAATTGGAGAACAGTGCAGGCTCTTTGAACCACGGGCACGACTCTTCGCTCGCAGCGCTATGGAATCTGAAAGTTCTAGGTCCGGGAGCTGTTCCCTGTTTTGTCACTTGTCACGGTTGTGCACTCATCGCTGTAGCATAAAATAATGAGGCGGGAGCGGAAAACTAAAATTTTCTTTCTCAAAGCACAATCACCGGCACCGGCAAGGAGAAACGCACGTTCCCTGACTACATGATCATGACTGTACAATACGACTGATACGAGTGTACAAAGTAGTATATGACGAGTCCGTGTGTTGACTAGTTTTCTGAGTCTTGTGTCAGTTGTGACTCCAGTCTTGTGTATATACTACCCCAGCACGGCAGTGCGGGAGTAGTTCCGGCGTCTGTGATGAGTTTGTTGACTGCACCACAGCTAGATAACACACTGCACGCACTGCATGCACGCAGCGCACAGCGCGTAGAGGCTGACGGAAAAAGTCCAACTCGGAAACGGCTAAAATACGGTATAACCTCGAGGTGTACCGAGCTGAAAATCACAGGGTACGTAGTGTTTGTAACACTGAATCGAATGGTCTTGGTCCGAAGAAGCTGCGACAAACAGTTCCCCAATCGAACGCGCTCCGAATATGGCCATTTTTGTACACAACTAGATGGTGTGGCTACCTGGCTGCACGCTGTGACGTCATCACCTGGATCTGGGTGATGCGCGCTCAAATTCGCACATGTTCGATTGGGCGTATCTGACAAACCATAAGCCGCAGCCTCCTCGGACAAAGACCATTCGACTCAGCAACCCAAACTCTACCGACTGTGAAATTTAAATTTTTCACCGGACTTCCCCTTTAATTTTCACCATGTGTTTGCGGATGTCAATGACTTGCCAATACTCTCTAGCTCAACCTATCTCTTGCCCGAAAATAATACCAATAAGCAATGGAAGCTACCTGATTTTCGGAGAAACATACGCTGGATCTGTGGCAACCATTGCATGCAACCAAGGTTATCGTCCACCTAATAATTCCACAACCACATGCCAGCCACGCAATGAGACACACGGTGTGTGGAATAATGTACTTAACTGCAATTGTAAGTGAACCAGGTTGTTTAAAATTTGTATAGCTACTGTAGAGATATTTTTCTTCACACATCCCATTTCCAGCCCCCTCCCTCAACCTGACAACTTGCCATCAAGTCTTGAGTTTACCCATTGTATAGTGACGGTTCAGAACATCTCTCTCAAGAATTCTTGAAATTTCCAATCCTAAGACGCGATTTACAAGACGGCAGAAATCATATCGGGGGGCCACTGGGGGCACTGGGGGCCCACCATGCTGGGGGCCCACTTTCACGATAATCGTGGCGTCTACGAGTACATTTACGCCAAAAAGCGCGAAACAAGACTTGATTTTTTACGCGGCTCTTTTCACCATGATATTTTATTGTATGCATGTCTTGAAACTTTGAAAAACTCATGGCAACTGGTAGGTGAATCATTCAAAAATGAAAACGTGCCTGTTGTTTGACGGTGCAGCCATGTGAATCCACACAGTCACTTTTCTGGTGAATCACTCCCTGTAAAACGTGCAAGTGCCTGTCGTGTGAATAGGCCATTGCTGATAACCCAGCTAGGTGCATGTCTCTGGTGTGAATGCAGTAAGCCCATGCTTATCATCGTCAGCGATAAAATCTTCCATCTAGCATTGACTATAGACACTCATTGTCTACGTGTTCCAACTGCTCTCATTGACGTGCAGTGCCATCTTTGCAGTAGTGCTGTAAACACCTCTTTTGTTGTATCAATCGCCTTTCAGACCCTCATTTGACCCCGAGCTCTTTTGCTACATAGTTATCTGTTGACTATCATTCGCTCCTTTCCAACTGGACGGTTTCGCCCATTTGGTTTGCGAATTTTAATATAGAAAGACGGGAACAAGCCGGCAACTTGCAGGCAAGTATTGACCCTAGGGACCCTTTATATTCTCTCTCTCTCCCTCTTTCTCTCTCTCTCTCTCTCTCTCTCTCTCTCCGAGTCTCTGTACCACACCTGTAACACCAGGCAACTCGCCATCTCATTATTTTCTGTTTCCTTGCTCCACACCGTAATACTGGCTCATTTCCTTTTTTCTGCTCTACTTACTTTTTTTGTATTTGGTGCTTGATCCTGCCGTTATTCCCAAGACCCATGGCAGGGGGGGGGGGGGTAGGCCCAATTCATCAGCACAATGCTCCGGCTTCCCGCTGTATTTTTATGTCTCCTCTTTGCTTTTGTCTTCCCATTCCGTTCTCTGCTGGACTGTGTGTTTCAGTACGAAAACATGTTTAAAAAATACACGTATGTTGACGGTCCACTGCACTTTCAGCAAGATCCTGTGAAAACTACATTCATTCGCAATCACAGGAGACTGCAGACTGCTGGCAAGAGTGCTCAATGCACAACCTGAAGAGATTCAGTACGAACGAAAATCCAGTTCCAATGTTCAACACAAAAATCGCGAATCAGCCACGCCCTCCCTATTAGTTTACGCAGTGCATGGGCATTGCATGTGTGCCAGAGGCTAAATTTCAATCCCTGTGCTGAATGAGACCATGTTATCCTGCAACTCAGTCTCCTTAGGTTTTCTTTTTAAGTGCATCTTAAAAACTACTTCGAAAGAAAAGGTGTCAGCACCGACGCAATCCACACAGTCAAGTAAGCCAATTTGGTAACCCAACGTTTTCGTTCCCTTCTCATCATGGGTAAATACAGGGAATAATGGAAAAATGTCACAATACAGCAAGTTATAGAGCTAGAGCAAAAGCAAAGATCGAGAACCTCACGCTATACGTGTGGAAAAAAATATATAATTCACCAGAACAGGTCAAAAACAAGGTGAAGGTAAAGAAATGACTAAAACATAATGAAAACATCAGTTAGGAGAAACATTCCTGACACTTTCATGAGGATTAGTGCCAAACTACTGAAGTGACAAAAATATTCCCTTCTGAACACATAGTTCAGTGGACACCTTATGGATATAAGACGCTTCCAAAACAGACAAATGTAATACAGATCTACCAAGGGCCAAAACGGAGAAAACATCATCTGCCGTTAGTTGTTCTATAAATTGCTGTATTTTGACATTTTTCCATCATTCCCTGTACTTACCCATGATGAGAAGGGAACGAAAACGTCCAGTTACCAAATTGGCGTACTTGACTGTGTGATTTGCGTTGGTGCTGACCCCTTTTCTTTCGAAATTGGACACGCCTCCAATTTTTTCCTTGAAACTACTAGTTGAGATAATATTTACGTTTATTTTGCTTTATTTTTCCCTGTTCCAATGGGAATCATAGTGGTTGTTTGAACAATCTGTCCGTGGTGTATTTTGTAGTAGCGCTTTAACAGAGAATTGTGCCTGCAGTGTACTTTCTGTGTGGTGGGAAAGAATTTAGTCAGTATTGCTAAACTTCGATAGTGTTCTCTGTTGAGCTGCTTGTCTCCCTGTTTTGCTTTCATTCATGCATCTTTCTCAATCTGTCTTGGTGGATGTCAATCACGTGCAATGTTGCTGGATAGTGTATTCGCGTTGCCCAAATAATGTCAATGTACCGAATGGGATTGTTAATGTGTTCAATAATGACACTGGAGGAGAGGCAGATGTAACCTGTAATACAGGATATCGCCCATCAAATAATGCTACACTGAAATGCCAGAAACACAATGCTACACACAATGCATGGACCAATCTACTCAGCTGCGACCGTAAGTAAAGTAATTTACTTTTTGTAAGAGAGAAAGTAGGTTCATTCCATCCTGTACCTCACATATCCAGTCCCTGACTTAACCGGGCAACGTCCATACAGGTATCAGCAATTTGTTTTTGAGATCACCGGGAATTATGCTTTCTCACCAGGGGAAAAACCTCCGCTGCCTACTAAAAACGAATAAAATAATTATCTTTGTATCTTGAGCAAGTAAACAACACTGTCTTCAAAATTTCTCAGAAATATTTTAAAATTGGCTACACCGAGCAGACCATTGGGCTGCTGCTGAACCTTGCCCAAATGCCAAAACAGTATGATCACAACGTATATTGACGTGCTATCATCATCATCAAAACAGGAAAAACGAGGATATTTCCCCTAAACCGTAACAAAAATTCGGCTTCATGCCATTAGAGTTCATAGTACTGAAATATAGAGAATTGTGTGTTGCTCCCTACATGGGAGCGCGCGCTTTTCCTGCCAACTTGAATTCTCACTTGACCGACTCACAACTGCCATCCAGACAGAGCACACAAGAAGTCCATCGGACCTTCCACCCGGCAAACCTGCAAGAAAGCACCACTCCCTGCTCCATACACAGTGTTTCTGTGAATTCACCCCTCATCAGTTAAACTTGAGTAGGCTGAGGAAGATTGTGCCTGAAGCGCACCAGTTATAGAGTGCTCTCCAGGCACAAACATCACAAGGGGTACAAACTTATAGTCGCTCTGCTTTCAGCGCGACATTCAAAGTCGCGCCAACCTTTTCTTCACATTGTTGTCCCCAACTCGGGCTTGCGAATTAGATGGTTTGGAGGCAACACCGTTGTGAATGGCCAACGGTCCTCAGCGCTTGTTCAGCACCTGCATGAGGGACACTGACTCACACTGCTATCGGGTGATCATGAGGAAATGGAGCGTCTCTGTAAGTTTGTATCCCTGGTGATGTTTGTCCGTGGAGAGCACTGTATAAGCGGCGCTCTGCGGACATGGATGCAGTGAATGGGATTTTCGGTGTTTGACCACATGCTGGTGAGCTGATCTACTCACATCCCACCGCTTTAGGAGCTGCATCTGTGCCTCGATCCTTACGGATGCGGAAAACCCGGCCTCTATATAGAGAAATCCGTAACAATGCGAACCGTGGATATTTTTCGGGCACAATCTTCCTCAGCCTACTCAAGCTCAACTGATGAGGGGTGAATTCCCCGAAACACTGTGTATTAATTAAGCAGGGAGTGGTGCTTTCTTGAAGGTTTGCCGAGCGGACAGTTCGATGGATGTCTCATGTACTCTGTCTGGATGGCAGTCGGGAGTCGGTCAAGTGAGAATTCAAGTCGGCAGGAAAAGGGCGAGCTCCCATGTAGGGAGCAACACACGGTTCCCCAAGTATCGCCGAAGTCGCACCAACCTGTTCTTCACATTGAAATATAGAGACTAAAAGATTTGGTGAAACTGCGTTCTCATAGCAATCTCCATGGAAACTATACTACAACACAGCGGAGTCATCATTTGAGGGAAATAATGACGATGAAAATGACAGTAGGCATGGGCGGGTAATGCTAGCATTATGGCTGGCATTATAGTCCCTTTTTTCCAGGTGGCATTATGCTGGCATTATAACACTATTTCGCATGCAAAATTGGCATTACAAGCATAATTGCCGGTCGACAACGGTGTCATGCATGAAGCTGGCTAGGTCCAGTTCCGAAAATCGTGCATCTGAACCCGTCCGGCTTCATCCGGAGACTTGACGTTGCAAATCAACCTTCTCAGTGGATTGTTTCAGACAACCTGCTCACTGTTGTTTAAGTTTTTTTCTCCTACGCTTTGGCTTTGATCCAAGACGGCCTTCTTAAATCGACTTTCCCAACTTTCAAACTGGCATTATGGAGTAGTGTGAGCATTTTAAGTAGCATTATATCCTCATATTATGAGCATTGCCTTTAGCATTATTGCAGCAAATAACTAGCATTACCCGCCCATGCCTAAACGACAGTCACTTCATATTGATAGTAATGTTACACGTTCCGATTCAACCAATTAGTACAAGTGTCTCTGGGGCAGACTGAACCATTTGAACCGACCCCAATCCTTGGGGAGTAGTGCATATTGACTGTGTGAATGTACTGGTTTCAGCTACATTTAGTGTGGACTGCTAGACTACAGCAGTGCTAGCTGGTGTGATCCTGGTCACAGATGGCTGAGCCACAGTGGTGGTATGCTCTGCTCCGCTTATCACAGACTGTTCAGACACAGGGGTTGTGCATGCTGCTCTGGCTGCCGCATGATCACCATCTAAGATCGCTGACATCTGTTGCTGCTGTTGGTCAGTTGATTCAGCGTAACTCTTCAGGCTCATGGGGTTCCTTTGCCCTGTCACAGCCATAATGTGCCGCACTGGTGTGCCAGACGCGGACAGGTGGTGCACTGCAGTGGCAAGGGCGCTGTGGTTGGGTACACCTACGAATGTTCACATCGCTTAGAAATGGCTTGCATCATTATGGTGTTCTTGTCAATGGGAGCACGGTCGTACCATACTTTTGCGCCCTTGGCCAGGTTGCGTTTCGAATGCTGAAATAACGCGTCGAGGTCAGGGTTCAAACGCTCCAGCAGGAACTAATGAAGAAGACCTGGTCAGGGTCTTGAATTCAGCCTTAAGCGGCGGGATCGAACCGGTCCCCAATGCCCCCAGGGTGATCCTTGGTGGCAAGATCAACCGCAACTTTGAAGAACTCTTTTCCGTTTTCGTTCTTGCACAGCTGGAGGTCAGTCTTTTTTAGGGAGCTTTGCATTTCTCGACCTGGCAGACGGAAGTGGTAGGTCACATAAAACCAGACCTTCATATTCAGGGCATCTAGCTCCATGCTCCTCATGAACACGTCCTTCATCTTTGCGAGATCGTTGTCAGTTATGATAACCTTGTGTTCCACAGGTCGCAGCTCGCCTGCGGATTTTCATTCTTTCAGCATGCCGTCCAGGGCGTTGTTGCTTCGCTGGAACTTGGCAACCTTGATGATGTGCCACTGGCAACTTCCAGGAATAACTGTCGGACGGCAGCCCTCAAGCAGAGCAAGCTCGCCCGCTGGTAGAATAGCCCATACTGCCGCCTAGAGCCAACATACAGTTTTGCTAGGAGGGTGCAAAGCTCGTGCTTGCTGCACTTGTCGAAATATATCGACGTCTCCTTGTTCTTATTGAAAATTTTGAGAACGGTCTGCCATCCGGGTGTGGCTTTTCCTGTTGCCTCGGGAACACTGCCATTAATTACCTCTGCAACATATTCGTCTGACATGGACACAAAAAACTTTGGAGCCATTGCTCTTGCACTGGCTCGATCACGCTTGTCAAACTACACACAAACACAACAAAAACGCTAGTAAGCATTCACCACACTTTTTCTTCCCCAAGACAAACCCAAAACCTGCACAGCACGTACATACCTACAAAAGCTACTTCTACTCCAGTACGCTGTCAAAAGATTGCACAAACCTCCGTGGGGATAGCGTGTGTGCCAGCATGCATGCACGCACGCACGCGCACTTGCTCGGGAAATAAACGTTTTTTTCCATTGTGATGTGAAGTGGGGATTGTATGAGGAGCGGAGAGCGGAGATATAACAGTCCCACCCTGGTACCCTCCCAATAGGATCTATAATGCGCTGAAAAAAGGGTGAAGAAGAAGCTAGAGTTCCCGCGTTTGAGCTGATGGATCACGTGTGGGGCAGTTTTCTTTTACCAAAATTTTGATTTTTGAATTTTAGTAAAACTGCGTTTTGAAAATGCTATCTCGAGCAAAGGAAAACCGGATTTCGGGCTGATGAGCTGATGGATCACGTATGGGGCAGTTTTCAAAATTTGATTTTTGAATTTTAGTAAAACTGGGTTTTGAAAATGCAAAGGAATAATGTATTGCGCTTCGGGGAAGGAGTTCGGGCAACAATCCCTGGCCATGTGATAAAGACAGCTATGAATCGGTTTGTGGAAGACAACTAAAAAAGAGACAAATAAATAACAGGACACATAACGGTAATCTAGTCACGTGGAGACATAAAAGCCCAGTGTCGATAGCATGGATACGACACTTTCGAACTCATTTTTGACAAACATCTTTTCCTATGATCTCACCCACAGCTATCCCAACAGCAGCTCCATCGACTAGCTACCCAACAACCACTGCTCCAACATTGAGCCGCATGACTGCTCAACGCACCACTCCAACAGTGAGCCACGTGACTGCTCCACCCAGCACTCCTCCAACAGGCACAACTCCAACAGTGAGCCGCGTGACTGCTCCGCGGAGCACTGCTTCAAGAGGCACAACCTCAACAGTGAGCCTCGTGACTGCTCCACGAAGCACTGCTTCAACAGGCACAACTCCAACAGTGAACCGCGTGACTGCTCCACGGAGCACTGCTCCAACAGGCACAACTTCAATAGTGAGCCGTGTGACTGCTCCACGGAGCAGTGTTCCAACAACAAGCACTAATTCAAGAGGCACAACCTCAACAGTGAGCCTCGTGACTGCTCCACGAAGCACTGCTTCAACAGGCACAACTCCAGCAGTGAGCCGTGTGACTGCTCCACGGAGTACTGCTCCAACAGGCACTGGTAACATAGTTGCTGCTCACACGGCGCATGCTCCAGCAACTACAGTCGCAGCAAGTGCCTCCAAGGCAGTCTCCAGGAATACAATTTCACTTGCCTCCAGCCCAGTGAACAGTTTGGCAAGCACTGCAACAACAAGGCCTCCAATACCTGACAGTAATGAATCCATGAAAGCCTCACCGAATTCCACACAGGTACTGTCTGCCATGACTACTGCAGAAATGTCAACCAGCTCAACCATCACAGAACACCACAGCAATTATAAAATGGACACTCCAGCACCTGAGAGTTCAACTTCAGCTGCACCTACAACAGACGTGGAAGGTAAGAACCAGCAACCCAACTATGGGCTGATCATTTCTATAGGCATGTGCTGCGCACTAGTTGGACTGGGCTGTTCAAGAAATCCCTATCCCCTCCCCCCCCCCCCCCCCTTACACCCACCGTGGGGAAGGTGACGACTACACCAGTAGGGGTAGAGATCAGACCAACAGACAGACCAACAGAGACTTTCTCTCAAGTAATCCCTTGGAAAGTTATGTGTTTCTGCATGCTACACAGTTCAATACAAAGTAATACTGCTCCTACACTGATGCATATGTCGGCAATCTTGCTTATAAGCTGTTTTCCTAGTCCATATTACGGCAATTCTACTCTCAAATGTTCAATGTTGTTTGTGTATGTACGGGGAGAGGGGGGGGGGGGGTGAAGGTGTGCGAAGTGGATGGGTGAGGATGTGTGTGTGTGTGTGTGTGTGTGTGTGTGTGTGTGCTTGCACATGTGTGTGTGTGTGTGCACGTGTGTGTGTGTACACATGTGTGTGCGTGCCCATGTGCGCGCCCGTGTGTGTGTTTGTGTGTGTGTGTGTGTGTGTGCATGCGTGCGTGCATGCGTGCGTCCGTGCGTCCGTGCGTCCGTGCGTGCGTGCGTGTGTGGGGGTCAGTCCAATACCTTCATCTTTCTCTGATTACGTTTGAATCTCCTTCCCCTCTCCCGGGGAGAACCACATAACCAGGCCATACTCAGATGTTGAGCAAAGCCGAGCTCTGAGACGTTGAGCATCAACACATTGCTCAGCGATCGTCACGGGCCTGGCACAACAGCTTCTTGTTCCTCCAACGTAAAGAAAAAAGAATGGGTGTCCGAACTCCAAATGAAGTCCAACACTCGGCTGCAGAAACTCCAGAACCGTGCTGCCCGGGCAGTGTTTGGAAAACCGCGCAGCCTTGCTCTCTCCCTCTCTCTTTCACTCTCTCTCTCTCTCTCTCATGCAAAACATTGGCTGCTTCGCAGGCTGGAGCTGTGTCAGCAGCCTCTGCATCACCACCACACGAGACTCCAATGACTTTACAGGCAAGTACACCAACCATCAATCCCGCACGAATCCACTCCCTGTCATAATGAGTCTTTACTTCATGTCCTGAATCAACGGGAAATGGACAAGGTAGAAGTCCGGCAGTCCCTACTGCTACCGTCAGCCAAAAACACCAAGGCATGGCACACAATAAACACTCAGTTGAAGAGCCACCTCACTCAACATTTCCCAACCTCATACCTCAAAAACACTAACATCGACGAGACTCTGGACAAACTAGAGAACTTCATTCACTGGTTTTTTGACCAGAAACCACCAGCACCTCCACCAAAACACAAGAATGCAAATAAAAACCGTGCTGTGGAAAAACTCCGGGCCCACAGGCGTGATTTAAAGCGCCAATTTCGTAAGATCAAAAACCCGGACGAAGTACCTGCAGCACTCAGAAATGAGTATTTTTCAATTAGAAAACAAATCAAGCGTCTTTTGAAACAACAAAAGATGTACGACGATCGATCCCGGAACAAGAGGGACCAGGATGCCTTTCTCAAGGACCCATATGCCTTCGGAAAGAAATTGTTTCAACCAACCAACCATGTCAAACCCATTTTCTCTGACACTACCTACTTTGAGTACTTCCAACATACATATGCAGACCAGGATCGTGCCACTTCGTACGAATCCTGCCCCAGTGCAGGGAAGCCCCGGGATTGCACCCACCCAGTCGATGAGGGGACAACTACATGGGCTGAATTTCAGAATGTTTTGAAGAAGTGTCTCAACACCTCTGCACCGGGTCCTGACAAGATACCTTACATAGTTTGGAAGCTTTGTCCCTCCCTTCAATCCATTCTTTTCACCATCTTTGGGCGGGGTTGGGAGAGCAAGATTATTCCAAGGCAGTGGCAGGTAGCATGTATTACACTCCTGGCCAAGGGGGCGGTGTCTGATGATCCTTCGAAATTCCGACCGATCGCTCTAGCAAACACGTCCGGGAAAATCTTTTTCACCTTAGTTGCAAAACGCCTCTTGAAACATATGCTAGGCAATAAGTTCTTCGATGGTGACAATCAAAAAGGATTTATACCTGCAAAGGCTGGGTGCTTAGAGCCTACATCACTTTGTTATGAGGCGATGCGTGATGCAAAGACGGCAAAACGCCAAACTTGCATTGCGTGGATAGATTTGAAGAATGCATTTGGTTCAGTGCGCCACAATCTGATACAGTATGCTCTAACCCACTACAGCCTTCCTTTGCAATTCAGGAAATTAATTTTTTCCTACTACGACAGTCTTTGCGCTTTCGTCGTACAACCACACACTTCCACCTTTAATTACAACATTGGTGTTTTCCAGGGGTGCCCCTTGTCCCCGGTCCTTTTGAATATTTGTTTCCAGCTTCTGCTGGACTCACTTGCAGCCCCTGAATTAAGTTGCCTCTCCTATGATTTTAAATCTGCCCCTTTGCAAGTGTCCCAAACAGCTTTTGCTGATGACTTAGGCCTCTATAGCAAATCTAGTGCAGGTTTTCAAAAACTCATTGCGGTCACGGAGGACTTTCTCTCGTGGACCCAACGTATGCAGGCGGCGCCGCACAAATGCAAAAGCAGTGCAGCAAAGCTTGTAGATGGCGGGTACAAACCTTACGATCCCTGCCTGACGATGTCAGGGAGGAAGATCGCTTTCATTGACACCGAAGAGTTCAAGTTCCTGGGGCGAAGGCTGCATGCTGATTGCTCTGAGCAGACCTAGCGGGAAGACATCCGTCAACTCACTGTATCTCTCATGCAAAACGTAGATGGCTCTTGGCTTCAAGACCACCACAAGCTATGGCTTTACCACCATCTTGTAGTGCCCAAGCTTTTTTGGTCTTTCCAGGTTCTTGAACTCACACAAGGTGTTGTACGTGAACTGCGCTTTATGTGTTTACCATTTCTGAAGAAATGGTCAGGCCTACCTCGATGCGCAAACTCTGCCATTCTTTTAATTGGCAGTCACAAACGCTTTGCCTTACGCCTCCACTACCTTCCTACGGTGTGGAAATGTGCCAGTCCATCAAATGGCACATTCTTCGATCGAGTGGGGATGCGCGCATGAGGGCGCTGTACACTCTGCGTCGGAGTAAGGATGCGAAGCTGACAAAGCGGTATGCGGCGACAATAGAGCTGGAGTGTGCAGAGGCATCAGTAGGTTCAGGGACTCTCCGTCCACCATCATCTTCAAGTCATCGTGCAGGGTTGGGTGCTCGTGCTCCGAAGCAGCATTCCAAACCCCCGAGGAAGGATCTCCTTCAAACATTT